>NW_021167079.1:7232139-7276470 GCF_003711515.1 Sodiomyces alkalinus F11 | reverse complement strand
CCCCCCCACCACACTGCTGCAGATCGTCTCAGCTTCCCCTCCCCGCTTGGCCTCACTCACCTAACCTGATTACCCCTAACTACCCATCCAAACTCTTTGCCCCTTGCTAACGCACCTTGGGCATCAAATCACCCGCTATCCCAGTCAACGGTTCCAACCACCGAAATCCAAATCCACGCAACTCACCGCCATGTCTTCTCGCGGCGTCCCCGAAGTGTTGATGAAAAAAGTCGACGACTATGTCGATTCCCTCGCCCCCCAGATCCAACCCCGCATCACGGCCGAGCTCGAGGATTTCCAACAAAAGACCATCGATAGTCTCGAGACACAGGTCGTCGAAGCCTTCCGCTCGCTTTTCAGCAAAGATCGGGGCGCTTCCTCCGCGGACGGCTCGCAATCACGCAGCCCCTGGAGTCTGAGCGACGCCATCCCGGATTCTTACGGCGGCCAGTCCCTGCCCTTTGCCGATGAGATCGCCACGCTGACCCGCGGCTTCAGCAAGATCACCGAGGAAGCCGGGGACGACGTGCGTGACATTTTCGCCCTTACCGAGGGCACCCGCGGTGGTTCAACTTCTGACGGGACCCGGTCCCGTGGAGGGGACCGCGCCGATTCTTCGTCTTCGCGGGGCGGAGCCATGGGATTCCTTTCCGCCGCCATCAACGTGGTCCAGGACCGTCTGGACAACGACGGCAGAGGAGGGGTTTCGGGAGGCCAGGGGCTCCAGCTGGACGGGCTGCTCGGCGTGATCAGCAACACCGTCAAAGACGCGTCGCGTAACCCGGAGGAGAAGGCGCGTCTCATCAGCCCCGAGATCAAGGAGCGAGTCGGGGAGAAGCTTCGAGAACAACATGCGCCCCTCGCGGAACAGTTTACCCGCATTGCCATGGATCACATCAAGCGCTGGTTGCGCGGCAATACGACCACGCGGGATCTCGGCGACGGGGTCAAGGGCGAGATCGAAGACCAGGTCAAGGGGCTGGTAAAGGGCATCGGGAGCTTATTCGGGAATGCAAGGGGGCCATCCAGCGAGGAGTCTACGAGAAGTTTCGGCCATGGTAGTCGGAATCGCGGCGACAGTGGGGGCAACGGAGATGCGGAGGAAGAAAGTGGCGGGTTCTCCAAGGTCATCAGCGACAAGCTCAGCACGGGTCTCGCCAAGGTTCACAGGGAAGTCCGCCTGGAATTTCGTAAAGTGCTGGGCGGCATCGAGAAGCGGCTGTTTGAGCTGCTGCCCGATGAGTTCCAACGGCCCCTGGAGAAGATCCTCGGCGGCAACCCATTTGACGCGCAGATGGACCGCGATGCCGGGTCCCGGGCGGACCGCGGTTTCGGGGACGACATCAAGGCCAAGCTGGTCGGCAAGATCCGCGGCCTCGTGCGAAAAGTGCAGGAGACACTGCGCGAGGGCATCTTGGCCGTTGTGAATGGTGGACATCGCAAATTCGAGCGCGCAAGCTGGGTTTTCGTGCAGAATATGGTGGAGCAGAAGGTGCAGAAGTATCTGCCCAAGGTGAAGATTTCCGTGCCGGATGATATTGGGAACGAGGGCGTTAGTGTGGGAGCCCCGACATCTCATGCGGAACTTGGAGGTGGAGGCGGGCAGCAGTCTGGGGATTCATCACACGGAGACTACGCTCAACCGGGATACAATGATCCTCCTCCCCCTTCGCAATACCGACAAGACCACGGACCCGACGACTACCGTCAGCATCAATCTCAGCAGTACCAGTCGGATGAAGGCCACCAGCAGAACGAGGGATACTACCAGCAGAACCAAGGGTATGGCCAGAATCGGCCGTACTGAAGACGGCACCTGACTAGCGGGTAGTTGTATTTCTGTAGATTCGAACAAGTTGTCCCTTATTCTTGTTTCGACACGTAAATCTTTATCAACATAAGGTACCTGTACTCATCATACCTAATTCATGTTCTCTTTCTGTAATAGGGTGCCTGGGTGCCAGTGAGACAGGGCAGGAGCTACTTAGCTGCGCACTTACCTTATACAGCACAGAGAAATATATCTAGGGGTAGTGGTACACCATACAGAGCAATACATCTCGGGGTGCGCCTTCCGCCATCATAAGCCACCAACCTTGTAAGGCACTCATACCTTACTTGTCCAGGCGCGCCGCCTTAGGAAGTAACTCTCGAGGGTCTGAGGAGCCCATGCCGTCTATATTAACAAGCATGCTCCATCTATCTGGCCCCCGGATTCTCTTTTGACTCTTCTCTTCTCCAGACACATCCGGGATTCCCGGGGATGGGCTTTTTTTGTTTTTTTCCTCCCAAAAAAAGACAAACAATCTCATCACAATGTTGGAAGTCATCCTGATCCTCCATACCAGCTCCTTTGACTTCGTGATACAGTGCTAACATGGCGTTATAGCGACCTTTTAGGCTTTTTTCCGTCACCCTTGTTAAGGTCGGTCCCGCCAACACCACCACCACCACCACCGCCAGGCCATTGTAAGTACACTGTATACTCGTGATTTCTATACACTGTAGATAATTCATGAGATTTAGGACTGACTTGGGGACGCAGTGGCGACAACCATCCAGGGCTCCGGGTTGGTGCCGAGGTGGTTCTCCGTCCATGGAGATGGGAGTGGACGTGCATAATCAGCACTGCCCCGGCGAGAACAAGCAACGGAGAGGAGCAGGTGGGACAAGGGTGGAGGCTGGGAGTCTCAGCCGGGGGATGCGGGTTAGTGTTCATGCTGATGATGCTGATGGCCGTCGTCGTCCTGTTTGTTAAGTTTAAGGCTGTGGCAGCTTAATAACTTATTTTCTTGAATCCTTTTTTTGTACCTAACCTGTGATATTATTAAGCAGAATTATAAGTAATCAGGAATTCTATAAATATCTTAAAGAGAAACTTACGTAAGCAGGTCAAGTGGTAGTGACGTCCGCTGCGAACATGACCGAACATTGCACCTACGAGTAACAATTCAATCCTAACAATTCACCGGAAGTTTCTTAATCGCCTCGAACGGCAGCTCCTGCAAACGACAAACCTCGCTAGTTCGACATCAGCAGGAAGAACCCCCTCCCGTCCGTCCAAGAGTCCCCGACAATGTCCGAATACTGGAAATCAACACCAAGATACTGGTGCAAGCACTGCAGCGTCTTCGTACGCGACACCAAACTCGAGCGCGCGAACCATGAAGCGACGGGGAAGCACCAGGGCGCACTGAAGCGGTTCATGCGCGACCTGCACCGCAACCACGAGCGCGAGGAGAGGGACAAGGAACGCGCCAAACGCGAGATCGAACGGCTCAACGGCGTCGTCAGCGGCACGGGCAGCGGCAGCGGCAGCAGCAGCAGCAGGCAGAATGCGACCGCGAGCGGCTCTTCTTCCAGGCCGACACCCACGGCGGCCGAACTCGCGCGGCAGAGGGAGGAGCTCGCGCAGCTGGGCGTGGCTATGCCGAGCGTGTTTCGCGGGGAGATGGCCATGCCGGGGGAGTGGACGGTGACGAAGACGCGGGTGATACAGGATGACGAGGGCAACGCTGCGGCGGCGGCGGCGGGGTCCGGGCGGAATGACGCGAAGGTCACGGCAAAGGCCACGGGCGTGCGGAAGAGGGTGATGACGGAGGAGGAGAAAGAAGCGGAGGAGGCGGCCAAGGCTCTTTTCAAGAGGCAGAGGAGGTGGGGTGGGACGAAGACCATGCCGGAGGATGATGCGGAGCTGGAGGCCCTACTGAGCGGGGGTGGGCTCCTGGCGGCGAAGAAGGAGCGGACGGAAAGCGAGGAACCGAAGGTGAAAAAGGAGGAGGAGGAGATGGGGGATGGTGCGGAGGACACCGTTCCTGACGTCAAGGCGGAGGAGCCCGAGGTCAAAACAGAAACAGAGGTCAAGAAGGAACCTGCCGATGAAGATGGAGGGGTGGTGGGAGGCAGCAAGGCGCAGGTCCCTCCAGTTCCGGATGCCGGCGTCAAGACTGAGGAGGGAGCGGCAGAGACCGTTGCGCCAGTTGTCTTCAAGAAGCGGAAACCGAAGAACAGTCGACAGAAGTGAAGAGCCGGAGCATCATCGTCGTCATCTCCCACTACACGATATCCCTCGATCTGCGGATCTATGATGCGCACGAGGAACAGGTTTTTTCCACCTTCACTTTTGGATATCTGTCACGGGTTATTCTCCGTGTTGCGAATCAGAATCAGACATATCTAACCTAGTTAACGTCCCGCAGACCTATACTGCTCCAGGGCACCTCCTAGAATCTCTTGCACGCCAGCCCAGGGTTGAATCTCCCCTTCTCTCAAAGTTTCTCACGAGCTCAACAGCATATCCATATCATATGGGAATGAAAAGCGTCTGTCTTGTTCAAAACTCTACTGCCACTTCTTCTACTTCTGCAGTCTCCGGCAAGATCAACGTATAACATCTCACCAACCGCCACCAGAAAAGGAACCGCGATAGATACCCTACTCATATAATCTCGCTCCCCGAAATTGCCAGCCAAATACAATGCTTTCGTCTTTGTTTTGCGCATTACATTCTCGAGATGCAGACTACATGCCTAGGACCCCTTTGCTTCACACCCTGGACATCCACGTCGCAACGTCGTCACCTCAGCCGTGGAGAGTCTGCAACTACCAAGCAAACACAGCAGCAAAGACCCCCGCCCAAAGAGCGACGATTGAAGCCGGGGCCAGCACGTTCCCCCCGCTCTCCTCAGTCGCCGCAGCGTTGTCAGCTTCCTCGGTCGGCGTGGACTCTTCCGGCTCGTCGGTCGCCGTTTCCTTCTTGCGCGTCCCCCACGGCCGATGGGTTTCTTCCGCTTCCGCAGCCTCCGTCGCCCACGAGGAAGCGGGAGGGAGGGGGAGGGGAAGGTCGCTGGGGGCATCGGAGTCCTCTGTCACGATTGTTGCCGATTCCTCCGCAGGCTGCACGCTGCTGGATGCCGGGGCTGGGGCCTGCGTTTGGGCGGCGGGTTGCTCGGCAGTCGGCTGGTAGGATTGGGATTGCTGGGGGTCGGCTTGGTAAGGGTCGGGTTGCTGCGGCTCCGGTTGGGGACTCTGAGATTGAGGTTGGTCGTTCCCGGACGGTTGTTGTGGAGCAGGCTGCTGGGGATCGCCTTGCTGAGGACCACCCTGCTGCGGATCACCCTGCTGCGGATCGGGCTGCTGAGGACCGGGAGACTGCTGAGGGGCGGGTGCCTGTTCGGGATCTTGAGGTTGCTCAGGAGCTGGGGACTCTTCCGAGGCAGAAGGCTGACTCGCAGCCGCAGGTTGCCCAGGAGCTTCAGGGTTCCAAGCATCCTGGGGACTCGAATCCTCTTGAGAATCGCCGGGGTTCTGACCACTCCAAGGATCTTCAGGATGTCCGACTCCAGGAAGGGGGGGGTGTTGAGGGAGGGGCGGATGAGGAGGATGGCCAGGGACGTTGATAGGCTGGGGAGGAACAGGTGGCTGGGGAGGGACTGGGCCCGGTTGCTGCTGGGGAGCCGGCTGTTGTTCCGGGGCGGGAGCTTGCTCAAGGCCAGGCTGTTGGACAGCAGGGTCAGGAGACTGCCGCCTGTGGACTGTTTCCAGTTGAAGGGCAGTAGCCAGGCCCACGAAGGCGGCCAGCAGAACCGGTGTGCTCTTCATTGCGAACTGGAAAAGACAGAATTGTGCTTTTCCACGTGTGACGTCCCGGTGTTACGAATGGTTTTGCAAAAAAAGAATACGAACGATCAGACGCGAATGGAATGTATCCGAGCAGGAGGTCAGTCTCTTTAAATAAAGACTCCGAGCCCATCCAGTGTAGTCTCAGCAAAGAATGAGAAAGGGGTGTGGGCAAATGCCAGAGTTATACGGCCGGAATAGCACTCGAAGTGCTGCCTTGCTGGGGAAACCACGCAGAGGAGGAGGAGCCGCGGGTAGCATGTATGATATAATCCTGATCCGGCCATAAGAAAACGGATTGCCTTTTGTCCTTTTTTGTAGTGGGCAAATCATCTCGTTGGGCAAGGCTAGAACGGCCATCATTCACGGAGCATTCGGAGGTAGGTCGGGCTCTTTGCTTCGACTAGCACCCCGTCAGCCCTAACAGTCCGGGCATCCCAAGTCGTATGCAGAAGAAAGTGAGAGCATAAGGGCGACTAGTCTTCCGAAGTGGCGTTGGTAAAGAACTGGCGTCTTATATGTCATCAGAGGTGGCTTGAGTAGAACTGTTACTAGGCCCGCAGTAGGTCAGAATATCCTTTACTCGGAGGTCTCCGACTGCTTCATCAGCTTTATCTTGGCCAGATTCCTTCAAGTCTAAGCTCACTAAGCGGTGTTTGAGTGTTGACATGCGAAGACGTGGGTAACGGAGTATTGCATCATGCCTAGTCTGAGCTCAGCTTTCTTTACTCCGATCACTCCGTGCTGATGTTCTGTATTGTATAGATCTACCGGAGGGACAGCCAGGGCTCAGTACTTCAGGGTCAACACAACCCCTGGCGTCAGTAAATCATCATGGTTGCTCTATGGTGGTCTACCAACAAGCTCCGGGATGCACCGTGTGAGTGTCGGGCCCCATTCCGCCAAGGACAGGATATATATATACATATATATCCCCAGTAGATCTGCCCGGCGTTCGGCGTACTCGTACTCTGTCCCAGTACTCGCCCGTTTCCTGTTTCCGGCACATTGCTCAGTTTCAACGTCCGCCTCGGAAACGGCGACTGTTTTGTTCTTCATGTGAAAACGTTCCCGAGGCGGAGTCGACGAGTCGTTGTAGATGAGTCTTTCAAGCTGACGCAGCATGAGCAAGCAGCCTGCTGCCCGCATAAGACCTAATTGCATCGTCCATGTTCTCTGGATTGTAAGTATCATCCATGTATGGTTTGAGTTTGCCGAGTGATATCTCTTCTTACATGGCTGCTTACTCCATGCTCTTCTCCTCGGAGACTTCCTCGGCGACATTGTCCTGGGCGCACCCGACGGATTTCTTCCGCCTAGCGAAGGGTAAAGGGTCAGCCGTCTGGCCTGTTTGTAGAAAATAGCAGAGGGATGAGATGACGGCGAGACAAAGAACGGCGACTTGTATCTTGCGTGGCATGCGGGGGTATAACTTGTAAGCGACGACCTCGGCTGATTCTAGGATGGTCAGACTGTCTGTATTCCCTGTATCATTAATATTGGCATCGCTGCACTTTACGTGGGGGTCTGTCGTCTGTCGGCCTCCTTTCGGTATGCCATGTCTCTGTTGTCTCTGTCCAGACTGCTCTCATCACAATGTCTTACCCACACAAAAGGACTACTCGGTCCTTTGCCTCTTCACGGGCTGGGCGTCACTTCCAACCTCGAGGGACGCCACCTCCGCCGCGCCGGTTCCGGTACGGGAAGCTGAAGTGGGCCGACTCTCCTCAGCCTCCTTCGCCAGCGTCTCCTCGGGGGACTCGTGACGCGAGGTCTGGCATCCCGGATCGGTGCCGAGTTTGTCGCAACAATCCCAAATGAAGCCCTCGGGGAACTCCTCCTTGTTTTCCTCGGAGGCAATGGGGCCGTGTATTCTCTCGTCCGTATCAGCCCAGACATCAAAGTCATCATCGGGTTCCATTTCCCCTACAACCCAGGGCGACGAGCTGTGAGCAATTCGGGTCTTTTCGTCCAGGGCGCGTCAGCGCGGGGGGGGGGGGGTGACAGCACTGAGAAAAACTCACCCATATGATAGTGGCAGGCTGTGTCTGTATTATAGTCGTCGTGGAATATTTTGCTGCAATTTGTGCAGACTTTCCACTCCATCGGGGTTTCGGGCTTGATGCCTTGGCTTTCCCTCAGGATGAGGGCTTCGTAGGCGCGCGTCAGCGATATGGTGTCTTGTGTGCAGATGTCGAGGAGGATTGTACGGGCCAGTTCCTCTTTGACTGCGGCGACGCTGGCCAGTTGAGCCTGGTGAGAGGGGACCATGGTGGCGTTCAGAAGTTGATGGAGAGGTTGGGAACGTGGTAGACATACGGTACGGTACTGGGAGGCACATCAGGGCGTGACTGAGTATGAGTAATCACGATTGCGGAAGTCAGTGGCAAGCGATTGATTACGTAATGTGCTTCGGTGCGGGTGCGTGACGCGTCACGGGGTTTCTAAACTCGGCGGCCCGAGGACGGTCTTCGGACAGGGGTAGTGCCAGGGCAAGACGTCAGTCAGTCCGGCTTCTCTCTCTTCACATGAGAGTCTCAACTATTCACATACTCACATTCCCTCCCTCCTCGGCTAGGCAAACCCCCTACTCTTCCCACCCGAATCCAGATCGTCCATCCTCACCAAACTCGCCTCGTCGTTATCGCTATACTGCACGGTATACGACTTCTGGAACACAATCCCCCCCGGCGGCGTCGTCGTACCCCCCTCCTCGTCCTCCGACCCCCTCCTCTGCGACCGGACCGCGGAAACCCCCGTCATGGTCCCGTTCCGCCGCGGGGTCTCGGCCGCGCCGCTCCGGTCGCGGTTGGTCCCGTTCGTGTTGCTCCCGTAGCCGCGGTAGTACTGGCCCATGCTGCGCATCGTCGTGCCGCGGAGCGCGGGGAAGAGGCGGACGAGGACCAGGCGGATGGAGGGCAGGCAGGCGCACATGATGCCGACGGTGATTTCGATGGTGGACCACACGGAGACGGAGTAGAATTCCCAGGTGGCGTTGCTGGATGCGCCGAAGATGACGAGGGACTGGAGGCGGAGGGCGCTGACGACGGTGACGCTGGAGACATTGTCAGTGACAACGTACAAGCGAACAAGCGAACATCCACAAATCAACCATGTGATATATCCGCCTCGGATAGATGGGTGGGTGAACCGGAGAGGGGACAGTTACTCACAATGTACCCACGACAAACATCAAGGCCACGCCAATCTTCTTCTTCCAGTGCAGCTGCAAGCTGCGCACCTGCCACAGCGGCACGGCCAACATCCAGAGGTCCAGCGCGATGTTGATGGCGGCGTTGGACCAGCTAATGGCATTCGCACTCGCGCAGGACCCCTCGTGGAGCCCGTCCCACTTGGTCCAAAAGTAGTGCACCGGCCAGCACTGGAAAATGGCGGTGAGCACAAAGGCGGCGCCGTACACGGTGGTGAAGATGAAGGTGCCCCAAAGCAGGCGCTGCGTCTCCCGGGCCGGGAAGATGCGCATGAAGAACGAGATGATGGACAGCTTCACCAGGGCGACCTGGGCGAAGTACAGGAAAGCCATGCAGTAAAAGTACATCAGCACCTTGGTGATCTGCTCGGGCTCCAGGGTCCAGATGTCGCGGCCGAGCCCGTTGGCGGCCGACCCGTGCACGGTGATGACGGCGCTGGGGATCATGGAGATGGCGGCGGCGAGGATGATCCAGTCGTCCATGCCCAGCTCGACGTGGGCCATGAAGATCTTGTAGACGAAGCGGATCACCAGGAAGATGGCGGCCGTGACGGCCATGGCGTTGGAGATGACGACGTAGTCTCCCGATCGGTCGCGGACGGGGACGTTGCAGTTGGTCAGGCTGGTGTTCCGGGTGGCTGTGTGATGGTAGCGTTGTTAGCGTCGTGGGGTTTTCGAGTTGAAGGGGGGAGATTCGAGTTGAGAGCAGAGCAGCGTAATGCAGCGTAATGCAGCGTAATGCAACGCAACGCAACGCACGCAACGCAACGCAACGCAACGCAACGCACGCAACGCAACGCAACGCACGCAACGCAACGCAACGCACGCAACGCAACGCAACGCAACGCACCTAACATATCGGGTATTATGCAGCTCTCACTCACGCAGAGCGTGACATTCTGCTGGAACTGCTCATCTCCACAGATGCATGCCTGGTCTGTGGGAGCGCAGAGTCCTCCCATAAAAGCGGTGGCGATACATGGCCTCTACAAGACAAAACCGGCGTCTCCATGTCAGTTGCTTGGATCGAGCAGAGGGAGGACTCAGGAGTAATGACTAAAGAAGCTTCACTCACAGCACACTCGGGAAATACCATCAGACTCGCCAAAGGATCCGTCTCCTGTGCCTGGACCAAGGTCCAAACTGCGAGCTGTATGACCACGGCAAGCAGGCGATGTGCAGAGAGGCGAACCATGGCTCCGGGAGCTCGTCAGGGGGATTCCGGGGAACGAGGGGAACAAGTGGGATCGATCGAGGGGGACAAGGACGGACAAGGCCAGCATAAAAGTAATCTGACAGGTCGCATGCCCTGGCCCCCATACGTAAGAGTAAAATAAGGGGGAAATAGGAAAAGAAGAAACGATTCATTAGAAAAGGACCGGACGCGGAGTCTAGGTCATAAACTACCACGTGCGCCACGTGGGATGTGCCGTCCTGTTGCCGGCCGGTCGGTGGGCCGCGGGCGGGGGACATAGACTAGGTACCAGTACCTTAGAGTCTTAGACAGTGACACTCGGTGGAAGGGAATTAGGAGAGAAATTTCAAGACAGATAATAAACAGATACAAATCGTACTTAATACCCATTGCTATCATGATCATCGATCATCATCACCATCTAGGCCATGTTGAGCTGGCGCCTTCAGCTGTACCGATCCGGAAGAGGTATCGGTGACCCGACACTTGGGGTTTGGGTCGGAATAAAACGGCCTTGGCTTGCCGTTTAGGGACATGTCTCCGGTTCCTGGCAGATAGGGCCAGGGGCATCACTGTCGGAGATTGAGTTGATTTAGGTTAAATAGAGCTCGGACTTTTCATATGAACCATTGGCATCTTGGCATCTTGTTCATGCAGAGAGATCTAGCCCGGCTAGACTGCTAGAGTCTGCTAGACGCGGTCGGACGGTCCTACAGTCTACTGTCCTACACAAATCGGCTCTAGCTTCCAACTCCTTAACAGTGCATCCATTACTTTGCCAAGTTTGTCCGTACATTTTCATAAAAGTCTGTCGGCGCAGGAAAAACATCAATAGCGTCCAGAACTTCAGAAGCGAACAGCCGACGGTCGAGGTCTTCCGTCTTCCGTCTTTGACAGTTCGCCTCATAATCAGTCACCTAGGTTCTAGTCTACCCGTATACTCTGTCCGGACTAATACGTTGTAAGGGGTTCCCATCTTTCTCGGCTGCCTTTTCGGAATCTTCCATGTGGAGCGTTGCGCGTTCCATCTTCTGGGCGGACGGAACATTGTCCCAAGGCGACCTAGGTCCTGGGGCCAACATAGTAACTACTAACAGCCATCCGCGTCGGCACCCCTGTTGGGGCCGTTGGCCCGTTGGTGCAACTGTCTGACGGTGACAATAACAGCAGTGCAACACCATACCCTATGAGGGGGACATTTCCGTGTGACCCATCAATAAATCGGCACTCAATAAATAGATGCAGGACGGAAGAATAAATAAAATCACAATCTCGGTGCCGAATTGCCCCCCCAAGGAATCCGTTCACTTAGTCCCTGCTTGGCCCGTCCACTCTGTCTCGCTGACCCCATCTCCCTGTTTCCCTCCCGCCGAAGCAGGAGGTAGGTGAAGGTCAACCGTCGTTCTATGATCTGTCGCCCTTCTCCTTTGGCGCCTCCAATATGAACATGAAGCTTCTGAAAGCGACCCTTCAGGCCAGCTTCTTGGCTGCTACGGCGACTGCGGCTGCGGTTGCGGCTGCCACCAGAACCTCACCCGCCGCCGCCTCCTGCTACTGCATGCCCGGCGAGCCGTGCTGGCCCTCCGAACACGCATGGCAGCACTTCAACGCCACCGTCCACGGCGGCCTCGTCGCCACCGAACCCATCGGCTCGCCCTGTCACGATCCCACGTACGATGCGGCGGCCTGCGAGGCGTTGCGTGCCGAATGGACGAATCCTCTGACCCAGTACGATCCCTCATGCTGACCTGACCTGACCTGACTTCACCAGGCCGATGAGACTACGATGGATGACCATTCTAACGTCAATCTCCTTAGCATCCCGTCGTCCTCCTCTATCATGCAAACCTACTTTGCCAACCAGAGCTGCGACCCGTTCACTGACCGTTCCAAGCCCTGCACCCTGGGTAACTACGTCAGCTACGCCGTCCGCGTGAACTGCAACTCGGACGTCGCCGCCGCCTTGAGATTCGCCAAGGAGAACAACCTCCGTGTTGTCGTACGCAACACCGGTCACGAGTAGGTCTATTCTTCTCTCTCTCCCTCTCTCTCTCTCTCTCTCTCACACACACATATATTAACCCCCCAGCTTCCTCGGTCGTTCCACCGGCGCCGGTGCCCTCGCCATCTGGACCCAATCCCTCAAATCCATCCAGTTCACCGACTGGTCCGACGACCACTACGCCGGCCCAGCCGCCTACGTCGGCGCCGGCGTCCTAGGCTACGAGATCCTCGAAGCCGCCCACGCCCAAGGCCTCTCCGTGGTGACGGGCGAGTGCGCCACCGTCGGCCTCGCCGGCGGCTTCACCCAGGGCGGCGGCCACTCGCCCCTCAGCACCGCCTTCGGCCTAGCCGCCGACCAGACCCTCGCCTTCCACGTCGTCACCGCCAACGGCCGCACCGTCACCGCCTCCCCCTCGGAAAACCAAGACCTCTACTGGGCCCTCAGCGGCGGCGGCGGCGGCACATTCGGCGTCGTCGTCGGCATGGCCGTCCGCGCCCACCCGGCCGCCGAGAACGTCGGCGGCGCAGCCTTCCAGCTCCTGGCGCCGCTCGTCGGCCGGGACCAATTCGACGCCGCCGTGGCCCAGTTCTACGCCCTGCTGCCGCACATGGTCGACCACGGCGCCATGCTCGTCTTCTACAACACCGACCAGATGCTCGTCCTGAAGCCCCTCACCGTGTGGAACGCGACCGCCGCCTACGTGCGCGACGTCGTGCTGGCGCCCTTCGCCGCCGCCCTGGCCGACATGGGCGTCCAGCTCCCGATCCTGTACACCGAGTCGTCCTACCGGGACCACTACGACCAGCACCTGGGTCCCCTGCCGCAGGGCGGCGTCGAGGTGCAGCGCTACCAGTTCGGCGGGCGGCTGATCCCGCGGGCCGCCGTCGAGGAGAAGGAGAACGCCGCCGCGCTCCAGGCCGTCGTCTCCCACCTGACGTCCAACGGCGTGCTGGCGGTCGGCTCGGTCGCCAACTACTCCAGGCCCGACGGCGTCCCCGCCAACGCGGTCCACCCGGCCTGGCGCGATACCCTCATCCAGATGCAGCTCATCACGTACTGGGACCCCGCGGCTCCGTGGGAGGACATGGTCGCGGCGCAGCACCGCATGACGGAGGAGTTCATGCCGCTGGTCGAGGCCGTGACCCCGGGCAGTGGCGCCTACATGAACGAGGCGGACTTTAGACAGCCCGACTGGCAGGAGGCCTTCTTCGGGGCCAACTATGAGAGGTTGCTCGAGGTGAAGAAGAAGTGGGATCCGGAGTCGCGCTTTTACGCGTTCAAGGGTGTCGGCAGCGAAGAGTGGGAGGTGGCTGCGGATGGAAGAATGTGCCGGACTGGTTTGTAGGCGTCTACGGTCGTACCACTAAGTAGAATAGAATTATATTTAATAAGAGCTGGTCTCTGACTGGAGTACTCAAGCTTGGTTCCAGTCTCTTGCATAGACAGTCGTGATGATGGTATTCTTTAACGCGTGGATGTCTCTCCTGTCTGATAAATCAACAAGAGCAACGAGCAACAAGAGAAAAAAAAAAAAACAAAAAAAAAAAAGAGGCGGTTTAGAATCGCGTCAGGAATTGAGCCCGACGTGGGGGTCGAACCCACAACCTTGAGATAGTGGTCTCTTACAGTAAGAGTCTCACGCTCTACCGATTGAGCTAGCCGGGCAGGCTTCGCTTCTTGTTGCTGTTGCCTCTCGCATGGAGCGGACATAACTAGAGGCTGCTCCGGCTCTAGACTCCGTCAAGTCTGACTTACATAGCACCAACACAACAGACGTGAGAGTCTCGAGAGAAAAGGGATGCAACTCAGCTCAAAACTCTGCATTCTTCTGTGCCCACTGGGTAACTAATACCCTACTCTACACAGCCCATACCTGATTCTGTCCTCCCCTCTCTCATCAACGCACTGCCATCTCGAAGCAGACTGAAACCGCAGACGGCCTGCACTCCGCCGCAATCCAGAGTCCTGCCACGAGAAGAACCCAGCCAGGGGAGGCTGCTGACAGGCAAGTAACAAAAAAATAAAAATAAAAATAGAAAAGAGCACAGCAAAAAGAATAGGAAGAAAAAGCAGACTCCCACCTCACCAGAAGCAAACCCCTTCCAAAAAATACACCTAGGGGTGGAAGAATCCTGTTCGTGATATGTCGCTCCGACCTTGAGAACCCAGTCTTTGCCCCTCTCCATCTTCCTGACGCTCCTAAAACCTGGCCTATGCGAAACCAAAGTAATCGCTGCCGGCCGTGATAGCCTTGAACACCTGACTGCGGAGGATTTCGTAGCTCTCGTATTCGGGAAGATCGAGTTCTGTAGCTTGGTTAGCAACTTGCGCTGCCCAAAGAGAAGGAAGGGCAGGGCAGGGCAGGGCAGGAGTAAAGACATACGGTTAAAGCATGTGTGAGAGCTCGGCAGACGGTCCTTGTTGCCATAGTCCCGATGGATATTGAACCGGTTAATTCCGTTCATGCCCTCGAGCTCCTTGAATCCGTTCAAAGGCACCTTGCTGGTTCCCGTCACGAACTGGAGCAGCTTCGCCCGCTCTTCCTTATCAAAGGATCGGACAGCTCGCCAGAACCACTGGATTTGGGGCGACGAAGGAGTGTAGTTCTGGTACTCGGTGTTGCTCTTCCAGTCGTCAACGTCGATATCGGGGAGTCCAGAAATCAGGAGCTCGAGTTCCTGCTCGTTGAAGATGGAGATGAGCTCCGCAGGGATGATCTCGTGGAAACCTACAGAAACCACCTGCATTAGCATTGATCTCATCACAGAATCGATCCCGTCTTTGGGAAACACCGGGATTCCCGACTCACCCTTCAAAAAGTGCTCCATCTGTTCCTTGACCGACGACAAGAGCTTGTGCTCCACCACCAGCCGGACGTATTCGTGCTTGTTCTCCTCCGTGACGGGAATGTTGCGCCCATCCGGGCAGAGGTCGATCGTATTCGTCACCCCAAACTCGTCGTCCTCCACCGAGAACGTCTCCGTGATGATGTCCGTAATGTCGTTCTCCAGCATCCACACCAGCGACTTGTAGTAGTCCGGATCGAACGACTCCATGTCCTTGACCGACACCGACTTGCCCAGGATGCGCTTGTACACCGCCCGGCTGAAGTAGCAGTCGAGGAGCCGGCCCTCGTACAGCGCCTTGCCGATGATGCGCCCCACGAACTTGAAGTACATGAGGTGCATGTCGTTGATCCCGCTCAGCTTGTTCGGGTGGAACGTCGTCCGGTCCGACGACACGGGGATGAAGAGCGCGTAGTTGGCATCGAACATCTGCCGCGCCAGCACCTGGAACCACTCGCGCGTCACCCCGCCCGCGTCGACTCCCTCCTCGCCGTGGAATCGGATGTTCAGCTTGCCGTACTTCATCTCCTCGCCCGACTTGAAATACAGAGACCGGAACGAGTCGTGGAACACGTGCTCGCGACGCACCGCCAGCTGCAGCGACGGGAACGAGGGCCGCTGCGCTCCCGTCCGGCTGTGCACGCTGCGGTTGAAGAAGTTGCGCTTGTTGTCGAATTCCAGCACCTTCGGGTTCTTGACCAGAAGAGCGAACGTCCCCGACATGAGCTTCGGGTTGTTCCGCACCAGTTCGTTGAGGATCCGCCGGTGCTCTTCCGTGAAGTTGAAGAACAGACCCGCCATGCGGGACTCTGGCGGCGGGCTGGAGAGGACCTTCTCCTTCTCCTTATCCGCCGCCGCCTTCTCCGTCGACGCCGTGTTCTTGCAAACCACCATCAAAGACTCGATGAGCGGCAACAGAATCGTCGCCACGTTGACCATGTTTTCGCGTTGGCGGATCGCGCCCAGGCACGCGCTCAGCTTCTCCCACATCTTGGAGAACGTCGAGTTGTGGTAGAGCGAGTGGACCAGGTCCTGCTTCTCGCTGTTTGCCGCTTCCTCGTCGCCCGCCGTGTCGCTCCTCTTCCTGCTGTCGAAGAGGTGGTCAAGCGCCGTCAACACCCGGAGGAGCTTGTTCTGTTCCGACGCTCCAGGTGAGAACTTGGACAACGCCACTCCCTGGATCTCCGTGCCCGACGTGGCCTTCAGGATGTGCGGCAAGAGATCGTCGAGGTCGGACACGATGTTCTCGCTGAGCAACCTAGCCTGCCGAACCAGTTCTTGCCCGAAGATGCTCTTGGCTCCGGGAATCGCCGAGAGGTTCTTGATCGCCGAGATGGTGTTCTGGAACGTCTTGGAGCTGCACTCGCGTGCAACGAAGATCTTGACCACCAATGTGAGGTTGTGCGCCGGGATCACCGGCACCTGCATCTGCCGGTCCTTTTTCTGGCTCGAGTCTTTCGTTTCGGCGACCGGGGAGCTTTCGGGTCCGTCCTTGTTGCGCTCACCATCACCGCCCTGCTGGGCCTCTGCGGACGTGGGAGGCGCGTCGGTGGTGGCGCCACCAGAGGACGATGGCCCAGCGGCCTGGGCACAGGTGGCGCTCGTCGAGCCGGCAGTAGGGGCACTCGCACCCTCCGCAGCGGGAGCCTCCTCCGTCCCCTTCTCCTCTGCCGTTGCCGCTGCCGCTGCCGCCTTCTCCTTCTCGGCGGCTTCCCGACGGCGGCGCTCCATGGCAGCCAGGGGAGCCGTGATTTTGTTGAGGAGATCAGCCAGGTACGCCATGACCACCGAGCTTTCCATGACCAGATCGCGATCCAGGAGCGAGAGAAGCGAGTTGATGGCATACTTCTGCGCCTTGGAGTCCTTCGACTTGCCCTTGCGGCTGAGCGACCGCTTCAGCGACGACCCGACGCTCTCGTGCTCGGTGAGGAAGAGCATGGGAATATGGGGGTTCTTCGTCGACAACTCCTGCAGGAGGTCGAGGCACTGGTGCACGACCAAGAGCGGCGAAATTTCCGAGTTGGTTTGGGAATTGGAGACCGAGCTCAGCGACGTCAGAGTGCGCTTAAGATTCTGCAGCGTCTTCGGGTCGGCATCCTTCTCCTTCGGTTTCTTCGCCTTGAGAGACAGCTGGCTGAAGCTGCGCTCCACCGCGTCCATGTCTGTGCTTCCTTCTTGGAGGATCGAGAGGACGGTGCTGACGACCTCGATCCTGTTCTGCCGATTCTCGCAAACATCCGACAGGACACTGAATAGATAATTTCGGATCGACCCGTACTGCGTGATGAACATGAGCCTTAAAAGGGTCGCGATGCCGGCCTTGTCTAGCATCTGCACCACCGTCTTGCGCTGCACCTTGGCTGCTTGCGGCTGGCCCGCTGCACCTTCCTGCTGGCCGGGTCTGGGCGCACCGCCGGATGGTGGGCTTCTAGCACCGCCCAGACGAGGCGCAACGCGAACCTGGGCCGCCATGTCGGGAGGCAGCTGGTCCATAAATTCCTCTCCCTGTTCTAGGAGAACCTGATGGCGAAGTTCGGGCGGGAACGTGAGCAGGATGCTGGCAGCGTCCATGTCGGCGGCGATGGCTTCGTGCCCGCCTCCTGCAGCTTGACGGCGTTGCTCCTCCCGCTCGCGGCGACGGATCTCTTGACGTTCCTGCTGCACAATCTCCGTGCGGATGTCCTCTGGCAGTGCATCGAGGAATTCCTGGAAGACGGCAGGCTGTTCGCCGGCCGCAGCCTCCTCGCGCGCCTGGGAGCGGCGGGAGCTAACCGTCTGCGCAATGACCTCTTCTCTGAACTCGTCGGGGAGCGCGGCAAGATATTCAGGATCAATGCCAAGCTCGGTGATGTCGACCTCCTCGCCCCGCAAGGTGGTAACAACGCGAGGCACATCCGCAGGTCGTGCTTCGGTGGTTGATGTCTCGGCAGGGCCGTGTGTTTCCACTCCCTCCATGGCTTGAGACCCTTCGCCTCCTTCGCGCGTGTCGCTTTGAGCCGGTGGTGCTGCAGCCGCAGCAGCACGTTCGCGTTCTGCCCGCTCCTCGGCTTCCTTCTTTTCTCGTTCAGCCCGTTCTTCGGCTTCCTTGGCTTCCCTCGCCCGACGCTCCTCCTCTTCGCGTTTCTTCCGTTCTTCTTCGCGAACGCGTCGTCGCTCTTCCTCTTCGGCCTTGAGTTTCTTCTCCTGTTCCATAGCCGGTGGGACGAGTTCAGAGAGGATGAGGTTGACAAGCTTCTGCACCATCTCGACGCACTGGGGACCGCCGAAGACCATCCTCGCTTCTTCCTGGTATCGCTCGAAGGTGGACACAATGTTGAAGGCGACTGCCTGCTGCGGTTCCTGATAAATCCCGTCCCGGCGGCTGTCGGGTCGCATTTCACGGGGTCCGAAATGGTACTCTCGGACTTCGCCGCGACCACCGGGTTGGGTGACTTGGAGCCGGACGGGAGGGCCTGATCGCATGACGGGGAGGGACGCGACAATATCGTTCAGGAGGGCAATGGGGCTGTCAAAGAACCCTCCCGCTCGTCCTCCTCCCACGCCCGGCATCAACATCTCTGGCGGCCAGGTGAGCCCAACGAAATTAAGACCTCCGGCTCCAGGGCGAGACGCAAGGTCCGGATTCTGGTCACCGCGTCGCAACAGCGGGTTGACGCCATCGTCGGCAGCATTCTGCGGACCGCTAGGCCGTGGCCGCCGAGAGAGATAGCTGCGGAAGTCTGAAGCATCGTTAGCATCGAGGCCGGATGTAGGGTCGATGACATTAAGAAGAGCCCGGAAAATGCTTGCAGGGGACCTGCCTCCGAGAGGGTCGCGAGGACCGCCAGGTATGAATCCTGGCTGGAAGGGGCTCCGTTGACCATGGCGATGTCGGTGATGGCCATGAGGAGGGAAAGGTTCAACAACGAGAGTATCCCAACCGAGGTGTCCGGGGACGTTGACGGGGATGGCTACATCGTCTGCGGTCTCGTGAGTGATGGCGCCGGGGGGGGGGGAGCGTCGTGGCGTAGATAATACTGCCCAGGGGTGGAAAACTTACGGGGATAGTCCTCGTCGTAGATATATTCGTCCTCCATGTCATCATCATCTTCCTCTGCATGATCATGTCAGAACCGAAAGAAAGGGGAAAGAAATAAAAACGAAAAATAATAATAAAAAAAGGTAAGCCAAGGGGTGTAAAGACAACGCATAACTCACCGTCATCATCCTCGTCATCAGGACGCCCATCGTCGAGATAATGGCCGTCGAGTTCATCCATCCCTTCCGGCTCGGCAAAGTCGTCCTCCGGATCCATGACGGCACGGGCGAGGCTGCCGATAATGTCGCCGGGTTCCATTTCTTCCATGCCATGCATGTGTGCCTCTTCAAAGTCTTGCTCTTCTCCCCCGTAGTCGATATCTTCCTCGTCCTCGTTGTCGTCTTCGTCCGTTTCGCTCTCCCAGTCGGAATCACCGTCGTCTTCCATGGGGTTGCCGTCATGGTCAACGATCTCTTCAACCACCTCGACGTGGTCTTCTAGGTCCTCCATATCTTCGGACCCGAGTTCGTCATCATCGTCGTCGCTCAAGTCCTCGTCGTCGTCCATATCCTCATCGTCATCGTCATCCATGACGACTTCGACAACCCCGGGCTCGCCGCGGAGGCCCTCAATCTCGCCCATCTCCCCGAGCTCTTCATCGTCATCACTAAGGCGGTTCTCATCGTCCTCGGAAATTTCTTCGTCGCCGTAATCAAGCTCGTCGCCATATTCGTCGTCATACATCTCCTCGTCGTCATCTATGAGATGGATTTGTTAGCTTTAGTACTTCGCCAAGAAGGGGGTGTCCGTCAGAATCGCAGTGTAGCCTCTGAAGACCAAAAAAAAAACTCACCTTCCTCGTCTGACTCGTCGTCACTCCCGCGAGGCTCCAGCATTCCCAGGGCTGAATTGCGGTAGAGATCAGGGGTCTCCTCCCGGTCATCATCAACGTCAGACACGGAGGAGGACGACATGATCTCGTCATCAGCAGCATCTGGGAGAGCAGTGGAGGGCATGACACTGGACCGGCTCAGCTCCTTAGCCGTGCCGGTGAGGATGCGGAGGACGCGGAGCACTGATTTGAGGGATCGCTTGACACCGGCATGGTTGAGATCCAAGTCCGCAATAGACGAGGTGAGCTTGTCGAGGTAGCCCTTCTCGTACATCATGCGTCGGAGCTGAGCTTGCGAGCGCACCTGAGGAGAGTCCATACCCCTTACCGAGGTGGGCGGGTCCCGATCTTTTTCGCCGATGATGTGGTTCATCAGCTCGGCGAGGCCCTGCATCTTCGCATGTCGCGTCTCGAGCGGCTCGTCCGGGGTGGAAGCTCGTTCGTAAGCCTTGAGAATGGTGTCCAACACGAACTTTCTGACGAAAAGAAGATCGGGGTCGTCATCGTATTCGAAACGCTCGCGCCGCTTGTCGATGACTTTCTCGGCCGTCTTGGTCACTAACGCTACCAGTACTTGTTGCGCCTGGCTCGAAGTGGCGGCCTTCTTCTTCGACAGAACGTTGTCGGTGCCGTCGGGATGGCCGCTTTGGCAGAGGAGGTCATGGATGAGGTAGTTCAGTACGCTAGACCGGGGCTTGACGGGAGTGTTTGTTTGCAAGGGAGCGCTTCGCTTAAAGTTGATAAACTCGACCTTGGCTCGGTTGTAGCTCTGGAGGAGTTCCGACAGGCAGTTGAGGAGGAAACACCTGTAGATGAAGATTGGGTGTTCTTCCGCCTTGAACGTCACCTTGGACGACTTCTTCTCTTTCCCGTCCGTGTTGTCCGATGCCTGGGTCTCGGCCGGCTTTTCTTGGGATGAGGACGACGCGGAGGCCGAAGCAGTCGCCTCCGCCTTGCTGTCCTTCGAGCTCTTGGGCAGTGTCGCTTCCTTATCATCAACTTCGCGGTAGTTCAGTAGCTCGCACAAGAGGAAGTGAACGACGCCATCCGGGTTCTCTACGATCGGCCTCTGGATGGCGGGCTTCGGAGCGTCCGTCATGTCCTTGTCGCCAGTCTCGGTCGACGGCTTGATGTCGTGGAGAGACAGGTCCTCGGTAGCCTGGACGGCCGGCTCAACACCCTCTTCTTTACTTTGTGCCGTCTCGGCGGTCGAGCTCGCCTCCTCTTTCAAGGCCAGCTGGTGAGGACGGCTGCTACCTTCGTTGGCCGGCGTCCAGCGGGTCAGCTTCGTCATCTCGTTGGTGACTTCGACGAAGAGGTCGGGTGCACGAAGCGCGACCGGCGCGAGGTTGCGCAGATAGGTGTGGAGGTCCAGGTTGCGCTGGCTTCGCTGCGGGTTCTCAAACAGATTGCGGATTTCAGCCCGCATAACCTGCTTGATCGTCTCTTCGTCCTCGACGACATGCCTGAGGATGTTCATGATGCAGCCGGACGTCTTCGGATCTTTCAGTGGGTTTGAACTGCCCCCGGCAAGCTGCTTGGCCATCACGAAAAGTCGCTGCAGGTTTTTCTTGTCCCCCACTCTACGCGCGAGAGCCCGTTTCCGTGTCATGATGACGAGAATCCGGAGGATAGAGGTCGCCAAAACATCGTTTTTGCCGAGCCGAGGCAGTAAATCAAGTATGCTGTCGAGCATGTCGCTTTGCTGGTCGCTCGAAACAATAGCATCTTGTGGCGGGAAAACGGCAGGCTGAACCTCCTCATTCTCACTCGCGGGCGGCTTCCACGACGCCTCGATCGGCTTCTCGTCCTGGGACAGGAGCATTTCGACAATGAGCAAGACGTAGGGAATCCACGGCGGCAGCTCCTCCTTGGAGTTGGCCGGCGATACCTTGAGGAAGCCGATGTACGCGTCCACATTGCTTCGGAGCGTGTCCAGATTGGCCTTCATGAAAGCGCTGTCGAGCAAAAGCAGGGCGAACAAGTGGGCGTACGCAGCGACGGTACGTCCATCGGCTTCTGACGCGACCTGCCCACTGTCGGAGGCCATGGAAGTGATCGCGCTGGCCAGCGTCACGCCAACTTCCTCCCGGATCTCGGCGTTAGGGCGGTAGAACACCACTGTGCGGATCAGCTCGGCAACCTCGAAAGCAGACGCCGGATGAGCTCGGATAATATCCAAGGATCGAGAGATGAGATCCTTCCGTAGCGCTTCCCTCTGACTATCCAGCTCTTGCTTGGTAACGGTACGAAGGTCTGTAGTGTTCTGAGCGCTGCCATCGCCGACAGAGGCGCCACGATGAGCACCGTCCCCGTCGCCGTCCCCGTCGCCGTCGTCGTCTTCGTCGTCATCGTCTTCATCTTCGTCCTCCTCGTCATCCGACGCTCGGGAGGAGTGGTCTTCCAATTCGGCCAGCATCGACTCACCCAGTACGTTGTCTAGTTCGGGGGGCGGCGCGTCATCTATGGCCATAGGTTCAGTCGCTGGATGGGCCGGCGCTGAGGGTTGGGTGTACGCGTCCTCCGGAGGCACGGGATTCCGCGGTCCAGCCAGATGTGACGAGTGCATACGGCAGTACTCCGAGGCAGTATTCTGGTTCCCATTGGCCCTGTACACGGCTTCGCGAGTCAAGTCGGCATCGTATTCTTCACCAAGGTTGGTGATGGCTGGTTGGGCCTGCACCCAGTTGAATGGGGCCGGTGACTTCTTCAAGATGTCGTCCACGATGGGGTGGTATTGGCTCGGCTCGTTGTCTCCCAGGGAAATTGTCTTGAGGATATCCATGACCTTGTGGAGAGTATCCGGATGCTCCTTCTCGAGGAAAGGGGACTCCCAGATCTCACGGACGAATGGGAACACAGCCATACGCGCCTCGAGGAGGAGCTGTTGGGAGATCAATGCCGGATCTCGCCGCTCGGCGGACCTCTCGGTGGTGCGCGGAAGAAGACCGTACTGCGTGGTTGCGTCGAGCATACATTTGCCGTCGACCACCATGGCGAAGATATTGAGCACCTTCTTCAGCCCAACCGAAGCCAGCCGTTCCGGGCGTTCCCGCTGTTCGCTGTTCCGCAACGTGTCTGCACAGCGCCGCGCCAGCGTCATCAGGACGTCGAATCCACCCTGCTGAATGAAGGCGACGTACACCGGGGTGTTGATGTGGATGGGAGAGCGCTCAGTCGACCGTGGATGGGTATCGATTATGATCTCGCCGAGCGTGTGAAGCTGGAGAAGCCACTGGCGGCGCACATTGACGGGGGGATCCTCTTGAGCCACAGACGTCCGCAGATGGTCGAGGATACAGGCGGCAACGGCCTTCGTAATCTCGGTGTGTTGTTGTCTAGAGAAAGGGTCCCGCTCCCGACGGGGAAAGACGGCCTTGCCCAGCTGCTGGAGGAACGGGCACGCAAAAGGATGCATGGTGTGTAGTAGAGTGCGCAATATCTGATAATTCTTGAATCGCGTACTCGCCTCTTCCTGCTTCGTAAGCCGTTTCGGCTCGGCGGCCGATCCCTCGTCTTTGCTTTCTCCTGTGTCATCCTGGGCGGCGGCTCGGGGCAGAGCCGAGTCGACGAACAATGCATCCTTTGCCTCCATAGACTTGGCCTGCTCTGATGTCAACTTGCCCCGCAAGGCCGTAAGAGGCGTCGGCCTCCAGTGCGGAGGGATCGCTTCGTAGATAGCGTCCTCTTCGTTGCAGACCGCTTGCAGGAGGGGTCCAAGGGACTTGACGAGACGGAGATACTGATCGAAGACGTTGATGGGATAGAAGGAGACAATGTTGGACCTAGGAATCGAAGAGACACAGTCGAATAGCATCTTAAGATAAAATTCGAGGGTCATCAAGGCCTTGGCCATCTTGCTGCCCGACATGATCTTGTCCTTGGTTGCGGCATCCCAGCCAGCGGCTTGCTCCGCCGTGACCGTCGTGTCAGACGCAACGAAAGGGGCGAAGTAAGGCCGGTCCTCTCGGCGAGCGTCTACGAGTGGCTTCAGCACGTCGACGGCGGCTTGGGCGCGAGTCAAGATGGACGGGATTGCCAGCACTGGTGCGTAATCGACCAGCTGGGCGATGACGCCGGTCAGTCCATGCCAAACGTCGTCGTCATCGTTGAATGAAACGTCGAAGGAGAGGGAGAGGCTCGGTGACTCGGCAAGGTCCAGGAGCTGCTCAATACCCCCGCGGTTAATAAAGAGAGATTTGAGAGAGCTGTTGCTTAAATAGGTGGACAGGAATAGACAGAGGGCGCGGATGTAGGGGTGGAATGCCGAGGGTTTATTTGCGGCAGGCGCGACGTCGGCGGTCGTCTTTGTCTCGTTCTTGCTATGGCCATCCGCAGTCGCCGGCCTATCGGTCATCTCAATGTCCTGGTCGTCAGCGGGAGCCTTGCCTTTGCCTTTGCCTTTGTCGCCGGGAGACGGGGCCGAGTGGGTCGACAGTCGCCCGAGCAGGTCCTGATCGGCGGGCACGAAGTTCCCGGCCACGTCGTTCAGACCCAGGCTGAGTCCCAAGCCGGCCGTCCGGGATTCCACCTTCCCCAGATGGCGTATTCTTGCAACCAAGTCGGTCACAGCGGCCGAAATGGGATTCCTCAGGGTAGGGTGATGACGGCACAACTCGTCAAAGGTTTCGCCAACGTTGGAGGCTAAGCGATGGTCGCCTTCTAGGCAGGCAACGTGTTTCGGGCTCTCGAAAATCTCGAAGAAGGCCTCAAAAGCTCCGGACGAGACGACCATCTTCAGGCCGGCGTTGTTGAGCGAAATGGAGTTGAACAGGTGCGGGATAGTGAGGATCGCATCGGGGTTCGCGAGAATGCCCTGCGCCAGCGGTCGACCTACTTGCGAGTCCAGCACGTCCTCGGGGGGCGGGTGCGGCCTGGTGTCGGGCTCCAAGGTGACCTGGCTATCCAGTTGCTGTGACGGATCGGCGGCGGCGCTGCCGTCGCGGCCCGCTGCCTCGTCGGTGCGAGCCACTGTCGGCTGCTCGGGCACCGGCCTGCCGGTGATGGACTCGAGGAAAGCAACAATCATGCGCGATTCGGCAATGGCGGCGTAGCTGGTAGGATCGTTGTTGATGAAGTCGCTTAAGACGGTGACCGAATTCGTCCACAGAACTGAGCCGTAGCGCTTGGAGTGCAGTATCATTTCCCGGAGGCTCGCCAGCAAGTCGGACTTGTCCACGAGGTTTCGCAGCAGGCGATCGGTGTTGCCGCCGATGCTGTACGAGTTGGTCATCATGTGGTGCATGAACTTGAGAAGCCACTTAAGGGTCTGCTGCTGGTAGAACGGGACCTGATAGTCGACGATGGACGAGTGGAGCTCCGGCTGGGTGCCTTGGCCCGACTCGGCCAACTGCTTCGCTTCCTCGACGGAGGTGACGACCAAGTCGGAGATGGCGTTGAGCCCATCACCGTTGAAGAAGGCCTGGAAGGCATTCTGGTAGGACCAGATCAAGGCGTCAACAAAGCTCAGGATGGTGGACTGGTTGCGGCGAGCCACGTTGGACCGGAGCTTCAGGATCTCGACTAGAACGTCCATGAGGCCAGCGCCGACCATCTCGGCGCCCACCCTAGTGGACATGGCCAAGTGCTGGGTGAGGGAGAAGAGCTTGTTACGCCAGGTATCCTCCTCGGTGGTCTGGTCGCCTTGGTCGGGTGGATCATCCGGCTTCATACCGGCCACTGCCTTCCTGATGACATAGAGCAGAATGCCGTGGTTGACGTTGGCATTTACGGCGGACAAGACGTCCTGGCAGCGAGCCTGGAAGTTAGAAATGGCTCCCAGCAAACCCAAGGCGATCGACTGCAGCCATAGAGGCACGGGGGTCGAGCCGTCGGCGGACGGGTGGATCAGTTCAGCCAATTGATAGACCAGCTGGAATCGACGAATCTCGTCGATATCGGGCCGCATGACCTTCTCCACGAAGGTTGCCTCCTGATGGATGTATGCCAGATTCATGATGGCCAAGAGTCGCACAGCCAAGGCTTGCCGGCGGGACTCTGCATCGCCGAGGAGTGCCTTTGCGATTCGGAACCTATTCAGGATATCGTATCTTGTCTGGGCCGGGAGATCGGCGGGACATCGGGCAAGGAGGTCATGAATGGAGGATGACGCAACGACGGACTCGGGGATGTCGAAGACCTTCTGGTTGGAAAGAGGTTGTTCGCTTGGCAGGGCGGGAGAGCGTATGATGGAAGACGGGGGGGACTCCTCGCTCGCGAAGTGACGAGCAGACCTCGGAGTCTGGTGCGTGGGGGCACCACCCATCGTTGTGCTCCGGCGAAGCGGAGTTGGCGTGGAAGGCGCATTGGAAGAAGAGTGCGCACGGTCTACCGTGGCTGCTGCTGATGCGGGATCCCGAAGCGGGGGGGTCACGGTGTAGGTCACTTTGATGTCCCCCCAGCCCTTCCAACGGCTGGCGTCGTCGCTGGCGATGGCAGTCAGGTCATTTGCGAACATGGCGGCGGCATTCTTCTGGGCAGTGACGTGGTGTGCTTTCTCCTTCTCCTTCTCCTTCTCTTTCTCTTTCTCTTTCTCTTTGCCCTTGGCGGATCGGGGCGTTCCCGACGACGGGCCACCTTCGGAAAGAGATGCGAGGGGCGTCTTGACGAAGGGAGATGCTAGTTGCTGCACGCGGCCCAGGTCCATGTTGTAGTGATTCGACAGCAGGGCGGTGCTGACATGGCGGGAGTGGCTGCCGATTCGCTTGACGGACGCCTGGTATCGCTTGGCCAGCTCGGTGCCCACCTCGAGAGTAGCGATGATGAGCGGCAGGCAAGTGGTATTCAGCAAGTCGTTCAAGTGACCGCTGCTGGCGTAGATGCTTCGGTTGCCGCAGTGCTCGAGCAGAACACGGGTGAACTTGAGAATAACCTCGACAAGCTGGCGGTCACCATCCTGCTGATACCCGTGCTTGCGCAGGAGATCCATGTCCCACTTCTGGTCCCCATAGTCGACGATTTTGGAGTCTCGATTGAGGAGGACGTCGCAGCCCAGCTCGCGGGTCTGAGGCCCATCGGTGAGGTTGTAGGTCGTGGTAAACACTTCGAGGATATTGTCGAAACGGTTGAGAAGCGGGATCCAGTGGTAAAGGTCGCCTCTCGGGAAGGGCCATCGCGTCGGGAATGTGGCAAGGCGGGCAGGGAGAAGAGGAAGAGAGGTCGAAGAGGCAGACTGAACAAAGTCCCTCAGCCAAGGAGACTGTGGCCGCGTTAGTACATGGGATGAGAGGCGACGAGCAGGACAAAAAGAGAAGGGGGGAAAGGAGTTCAAGCATGACTGGGGCATACCAAAGTCTCCTCGTGCTTGGGCTGCATCGTCTTGGTGATCTTCCCCATCTTCAGGACGGGTGGCGGCAGAGCCGCAAGGTCAAGAGGCGTGTTCCCCCACGGTTATCGCCCGCAGCGAACTCTCCTCCGGTGACAGCTTGGTTCGCGTGCCAGGATGCCCAAAAGAACGAAGCCTCTCAGGGACAACGAACGCTTTTGACTCCTTAGCCGGGTGTCGTCGAGGAGCAGCTCTCGGGGTGGTGGGATGGTGGGGAGCACGAGGGAGGCCGGCAAGAGGATGAGTTTATCGTTTCTTGTTGGAGGGTTGAAAGGGAAGGAACGTCGATAGAAAGTGGCAAGACGGTGAAAAAGCCAAGGTCAAGCTTAAGTTACCACTGGTTAGATGAAGCGCCCGTAGATAGGGCCGTCGGTGACTGTGCGGAATGGACAATCGTCAAGGCTGTCGTGCGGGATACCCCGGTAGAGAAGAGACGGGGGGAAAAGAAAAAGAAAAAAAGAGCTTGGGGTCAAACTGTAGTTCCGAGATCGAGTGCAGGTCGTCCTCGAATAGCTTTTCCGCCAGGCTCAAAGAATCTAATGGTCGTGAAGAAAATGCACAAAAGACAGAGGAATAGAGACCTCGAAGAGTTCTCGTATCATCAACTTTTGACCCGAAGGAAGGAAATCAGCTTTCGTCGACTTTTTTTTTTTTTCTTCTTCTTCCGCGGTAGGCGTTTCTGGATGGTTGGTGGGGAGGTGGTGAGGTGAGGTACGGAGTAGGAAGTGGTACTGGTGTTGGGGAAAGAAAAAGTAGAGCAAGCGATGACGGGGGTCTCAAACTGCGGGCGTGGACCCATGGTCAACGTACCTTCTGGGCACTGTGAACTGTGGACCCTTGCGTAATTCTCTAAGGTACCTCCCGTCTCTACCTATTTTTCGGTTTGGAGAGGCACAGTGGCACCACCTACAACGTAGGCAGCTCGGTACTTGCCCTTGGTTTGTTTACTAAAGTAAGGTAAGGTAACAAGGTACTGTAAGTACAGCTGTAAGTACAGTATGTCTAAGGTATTTACCTTATTACGTCAATACGCTGGCACTAGAGAGAGGGGAAAGTGCACTCTCAAAATGGTGCCTTCCTCTCTTGTGATATCGTACCTAATTACCTGTACCTAATTATTAGGTGAGGCGTCTTGTCTTGAATTAAGTTGTCTTGCTTTTCCTCTTATTGCCTTGCCCTACCTTACCTTATTCTTTTGGCTTATATGGACTGAAGACGTAATACCTTACTTAACTGCTACTTTATGGACGTAGTGCCTAAGGTACCGTAGGTGTGTCATGTATATGTCTACGCCTGCTGCCTGTCGATTAACCTGGCCTGACTAGGTACCTAGGTAGGTAGGTAGGTAGGTAGGTATTTGCTGCCTTGCAGACGCTTGTAACAAACAGATATATACTACGGCGTCGTATCGGCGTCGAAGCATTCCCACATCGGCCTAGGCACCCGTACCGTTATCCATCATCGGGGGGTACACAGACACGGACAATCCTACTTGTATGACCTCGAAACTACAGGCTCAGTGTTAGTGGTCAAAAGTTATCGAACTACCTTACCCAAAGCGCCGGGATATTTATTTTATTTTCTCTCTGTTCTATCCAAACTGGCAATTGGGCAAAATATCTGGAGACTACCTGCAGGAGGTTTCTGGGCCGCCAAGACAGCTTCAGTCGGGCAGCGAAAGACGGATGACCTGGCTCCTCTCAGAAGATATGTATCGCCGACGGTTGGAACGTGGCAGCTCAGCCTTGAGCGTAAGCCGTGAGGGGTGAACGGAAAGATTAGTGTAAAGGCTCACTTATATTCCGAGCAAAGTACAACGAACAAAGGAGACAGGTAGGAACAAATGCTGGTGATGAACATGACATTCCAACAATGTTTTCTTCTCGCATTCCATTCCGCTAAGGAGCCATGACTCGGAAGACTCGGCCTGGGACCAGAAGAGGTCTCGAAGAATCCAGTGGTCTTGCCTGTTGCCTGTTGCCTGTTGCCTGTTGCCTGTTGCCTGTTGAATGAAGAGATGACGAGATAACCAAGCAGATTATTAAGACTGGAAAGAGTCTTTGAAATAGTCTTTCAGAGCACAACTCTTTCACGCAACATTCACATTCACATTCACTGTGGATGCCCACCCACCCATCCTTCTGCCCCCTGAAGCCGCATTCACTAAGCCATTTCTGGCCACTTTCTGAACGACCCTACTGCAGAAGGTCGTTTCAAAATTCAAAAAGCTGGAGGCCGAACACTCTAATTGCTAAATACCAGGAATAACAGATGGGAGGGGTCAGGAGGTAATTTATCCGGTTGGCCTCCAGTAGGACCCCTTAATAATACTTTCGTACCCAAGTACGTTACTCACTGTGTAAGTAAGGTACAGGTACTACCTTTGGCAAGATAGGTACCTTACATACAGGTATTCTCCATTCCATACCTCACGGTACCTCCTGGAATGCTTTACTTGGAACTTGCAAGCAAGACCAACTCCCGTTTGGTCCACATAACTTATAAGCCACAAGCGCTCCTACCGTGTCAAACATTCCTCCAAGCCACCTACAGGAACACGAGCCACGGAAAGCCACCTCTCAAACATCGACTCAACGACACTTTACAACTTTACAAACCTACAAATCAAGAAACGAAAGAAACGAAGAAACACGCCCATCCAGGCCGTCCTCGGGAAGATCGTCATATCCCGTACGCCTCTAGCAACCCTCGGTACCAAATGAACCGACTGTTCTCCCTGGATGCTCGGTTGGCCAACCAATAGGTAGGCCAGTGTACAAGCCGCAGTCCTTCATCTTCCTCTTCTTCCTCCTCTTCCTCCTCCTCCTCCTCCTCCTCCTCCTCCGGTATTCAGCCCTTTCCGAGCTTCTCATCTTCTCGAGGCAAAGAGCGAGATCTGGCCGGATCTACGGACAACAACAAAATCAACAACTGGAAGTGAGACGGATACAGATTGATTTCCCGGCCGATCCATTTCGGTGCAGCCATGTCCCAGGCAGACGGGCCAGGGCCAGGGCCAGGGCCAAGGTCAAGGCCAGCTTCCCCCGACCATGTCGTGGACAGAAGACGCTCGCTGTCTGCCACATCCGAGAAGGAAAATGTGAGATCAGGCATTTCCGAATACCATCATCTTCTCTGAACGAAGCTACAAAATATCTCCCTCGAAATTGCTGTCCTTTTTGCTGATGTCATTATTGGATCTGCGATAGAATACATTCGAGGATGCCGTCGATACCACCGAAGTCCGATCTCTGACCAAAAGGACGCCCTCTATTTCGCAGCAACAACCTTCTCAAGCCGCGACTGTCGATCCAGCTGCGACTAAGACGGGGGACGCCCCCGAGAACATCGGCAAGGATGACGACAAAATCGACGAAAATGACGAGAAGAACGAGGAAGACCGTGGCAGTCCTGAAGAACAAGAGCTGCAGCAGAAGGCATCTCTCGCGTCGAAGCGCTTATCAAACACCTCAAATCTAGATGTCGTCAATCTTGACGATGACAACAGTCCTCCGCCACCGCCAGGTTGGTTTGAAAACCCCCATTCCTGCGCCGCTCTCTCTCTCGCTAGTGACGGAGGGAGAGCGAGGTCAAGTGGGAGAAGTGTCTAACATCAAGATGCATAGAACCAAAAGACAGTCCCGCCGAGACCAAAGAAGCCCCCCGAACTATATCGCTAAGCAACATTGCCAGCTCGCTACCGGCCATGCCGTGGTCACCCCCTGCCGCCTCTTCACCTGCAAAGTCTCCCGACCCTGTGATCTCTGTAGTCCAGCCACCGCCACCACCTCCGGCTCCGGCTCCGGCTCCGGCTCCTGGCCCACCCACTCGCAGGCTCACCAGTCCCTTTTCCTGGCTCTCACGAAATAACACGGGCAAGGATAAGGAGCCAAGTCGCTCGCCACCTCCCTCTCAATCGCCCCGGAGAAATACGGCCAGCTCTATCGCCACGCTGACTAGCAACCCAGATATGATGCTGAGCAGGCTAGAGGAGGAAAAAGAAGGAGCCGTCGAGAATGGCGTCAATGGTACGAGGAATAACTTGAAAGACCGGTTCAAGATGCTGCGGATGCGGGAAGAAGCCGGCATTTCCCCCTCCGCCGTAGCCACGGACGACCAAAAGGGGCTGAGCGCCACCGTGGCTGCTCTCGTCAGCCGCTCTAACCACCTAACCATCGGTGGAGCCACCTCTCAGACACATGAGGGCGAGGACGGCGACGCAGCGTCGGAACCCCCTCCCAAAAGCCCTATGCCGGTCAGTCCTAACCTGTCCCTCGCCCCCGGAACAGCCTCCGGTGTCACCGCCGGCCCGTCGGATATGGCGAGCGGCCAGGTCGACTGGGATCTCTGGCAATCCGTCGTGTACGAAGGCCCGGCCGCCGTGGCGCGAACCAGCCCGGAGGAGCTTAACAGGGCCATTGCCACCGGGATTCCCAACGCCATCCGGGGCGTCATCTGGCAAGTCCTTGCACAGAGCAAGAACGAGGAGCTGGAGGCCATGTACAAAGAACTCGTGGTACGAGGCACCGAAAAGGAGCGAGACAGGAATAGCAACGGCACCTCCATCAGCGCGGCGAGCAACGGCAACCTCGGCACACAGAACGACACGAATACGTCGTCCGCATCGTCGGTCCATTCCGAACCGGCGGGAGCCAACGGCGTGACCCCACCAGCGGTCAACGAGAAGACCGCAGAGGCGTTGCAGAAGGCGGCCCAGGCGGACGCGGCCGAGAAGAAGAGGCGGCAAAAGGAGGACGCCGCCATGATCCAGAAGCTGGAGAAGACGATCCGGCGAGACCTCGGCTCCCGCACGAGTTTCTCCAAGTATGCGGCGTCGGCGGGGCTTCAGGAGAGCCTCTTCGGCGTCTGCAAGGCCTATGCGCTGTTCGACGAAGGCGTGGGCTACGCCCAGGGCATGAACTTCCTCGTCATGCCCATCCTCTTCAACATGCCCGAGGAAGAGGCCTTCTGTCTGCTGGTGCGGCTCATGAACCACTACCACCTCCGCGACCTCTTCGTCCAGGACATGCCGGGCCTGCACATGCGCCTGTACCAGTTCGAGCGGCTGCTGGAGGACCTCGAGCCGGCGCTCTACTGCCACCTCCACCGGCGCGGCATCTCGCCCCACCTGTACGCGACGCAGTGGTTCCTCACGCTCTTCGCCTACCGCTTCCCCCTCCAGCTCGTGCTGCGCATCTACGACCTCATCCTGTCGGAGGGCCTCTCGGCCATCCTCCGGTTCGGCCTCGTCCTCATGCAGAAGAACGCCGCCACGCTGCTGGGCATGTCGGACATGGCGCAGCTGACGGCCTACCTCAAGGACAAGCTGTTCGACGTGTACATCGACAGGGACCCCAGCGCGGGCAGCATCCTCGAGAACGGCTTCTTCGGCAGCTCGAGCGCCAGCATCGACAAGGAGGTGTACCGCGCGGACCAGCTCGTGCGGGACGCGTGCGAGGTCAAGATGGCGCCCGAGACGCTCAAGGCGTACACGGCCGAGTGGGAGGAGAAGACGCGGGCGGAGCGCGGGCGCGAGGCGGAGCTGGAGCAGCTGCGGGCCGCCAACGCCAGCTTGGCGGTGCGGGTGCGCCGGCTGGAGGAGCGGGTGGAGACGTGCGACCGCGAGCAGGCGGCGCTGGCGACGGAGCTAGTGCACACCAAGGTCGACAACGAGGAGCTCCGGGACGAGAACGAGAGCCTGAAGGGCCAGGTGCGCGAGCTGCGCGTCGTGATTGAGAAGCAGCCTGAGGAGCTCGAGTCCGCCTGGCGGCAGGAGCGGGACGACCTCATGAAGCGGAACGAGAAGGTGCACGAGGAGAACCAGCGGTTGGAGAAGGAGATGGCGGAACTTGAGGAGGAGCTCGTGCAGACGAAGATGCAGTATGCCGAGGTATGTCGTGCTGTGTCGGGTTTTCCTTTTTTGTTTTCTTTTTTTTTCTTTTTCTTTTCTTTTTTTTCGCCGAGTGACTGACGTGACTCTCCCCCAGATCAATTCTCAACACGAGACGCTTACACGCAAGTGGACCGATCTCAAGCGGCAATTCGCATGAAACAGCGTCATGCAGCCTGGCGCCCCCCCGGAATTTGGGAAACCTACATACATATTGGAGATATATCAAAACAGGGTGTTGAGGGATCGGCAGTTTTTCTTTGGGCATGCTTGGATTCCCGCTCCCGCATGGCCATATTTGTTGTATGACTAGAGAGAAGAGGCTACGCATATGCTAGCACATGGGTTTCACGAATTTCCTTTTGTTCGTTTCTTGCTCTTCCTATTATATCACCCCAGAGCAGGCTCGCCTCGCTGGATCGAGAGGCGTGGTAACATTGTTTTACCAGCTCCTGTTCTTTTCCATCTTGATGGAGGTCACTCGTGTTTTGATAGGAGTATTCTTTGATAGATGGCTCGATTGGCAGAATTAGACTTGATGGAGTGGAACGGAGTAAAGAGTATTCTTCACAAACACATCAACGGTAGAACCACATATCACGACGAAGAAAAAGCCATCACTCAATCAACTGAGTGAGCTGCGAGGCATCCGACGGTTTACCTACAGGACAACCATACATCAAATGCACTCCGTGTTAGCACACCACACGGCTCAATTGGACATGACTTGGGTTTCTCTTATTTTTCATCACATTTATGAATCAGCGGAGGGGATTATGCCTCTCCTCTTCAGCCCATTCATTCCCAACGCCCGTACCTTTCTTAAAAAGTCGAGCGACACGGAGTAATAACCAGCCGTAGCGGTATCACGCCCCGAGATGCCAGACGACGATGGAAAAACAGGAACCTCGAACACCAAGCCATTGTCCGTAAGAGTGAAAAAAAAAAATCGTGTTGGTCCCATATGCCGCCTCTGATTTTTTTTTCTTGTTCGTCCGCTCTCTTCCTTCCCTCTCTTCTCCTCCGCCCCTGCCGCTGGACGTGAAGGTAGCAGAACATTTCCTCCTTTACACTCCTTTTCCCCCGCTACCTCCTTCTATCGCACCGCGACAGGCATGCCGCCACCAACATAGCTGCCAGTTTACTTGTGCAGCTTGCGCTGGTAGAAAGCAAGCTCCTCGCCCTCGAGGATGTAGCCGTCGCAGCGGCCAGACTGACCAGGCCGGCTGGAGATGACGGCGTACACACGACCGGCCTCGAACTGCTTCTCCAGAGCGGGGTCGACCTTGCCGCGGGCGGCGAAGCGGGCGGCCTGCTTCTTCTCGACGGAGCTGCTCTTCTTGGCCTCCTCCTCGGGCTTGGCGCCGGACGCGGCGGCCTGCTGGCGCTGGCGCCTGCGGCCGATGGACTGGCCGTAGTGGGCCTCGTACCACTGGCGGAAGGGGGCGGCGTCGATCTGGATGACGGCCGACTTGGTCAGGGTGTTGGTGCGGACGAGCTCGTTGTTGGACGGGTGGTAGGCGACGCCGATGATGCGGGTCTTGCGGGTGGTGCCCTCGGAGGACCAGGCGAAGTTGCCGGACTCGAGGCGCAGGGCACGGTACTTGTGGTTACCGCCACGGGTGCGGACGGTGTGGACACGCTTGGCGCCGATCCGGGTGTTGGCACCCTGACGGCCCAGCTCGAAAGCGCGCTTCTTCCCTGTTGACGATAAAAAGGTCAGAACGCATGGTTCTTTTGTGCAGCCAGGGCCCGTCCCCGGGTAGGCCCCTATCTCTAGGTTTCTACCGCAAGGGACAGGCCCCGCTGAAAAAAAATCATACGGGCTTTCGAGGGTACGCACGGTAGAACGCGCGCTTCGCGCCGGAGGCGGAACGCTTGTGACGAGAGTCGCGAGAGATACCCATGATTGCGGTTTCTGTAAGCGATGGGGAAAGTGGTCAGCACGGCTGTCGTGAGTATCTGTAGGAGAAGGAGAGGGTACTTGGGTAGGAGATGGGGGGATGGGGGGATGGCGGGATGGGGAGGACGGGGAAGAACACGAGGACAATTCGGCCGCCGTCAACGTCGTCGGAGCTTGGCCTTTCTACAACTCGAAAGAAGAAAAAGGTCGTTGATTCGAATGCTCTCGTGGTCCATATCAAACTAACCTGATGAATATCGATCTCACCAGCGGCAATCGAGAATGGGTGGGAACGGAATTGGGCGGATTGGGCGTGGAGGGTTGTTGAAGTTGAGGTTGAAACTTTTCGCACACAAGCCGTAGATGGGGAAGGGGTCGGAATTATTTTTTGCTCACTAGCTGTGGGCTGTCGCTACGTTGCAGGTGGGGAACGCACGAGCCAAGTAGGGCTTGTTCTTTGCCTGAGGCATAGAGCACCAGCCACAGATGTGATTATGGTACAGTGCAGGGACAGTCATGTGGCTCGTGCACTTCGCGACCCCGTATTAGGTAGTCACCGAGGGGTCAATCTTGGAAATGCTCGGTGAAGGATGATGGTCACCATGAGTCCATGACTCCCTGTCCGTTAATTGCTGCCTGTGATGATGAGACAAACTATCTAACTGCAGTCCATAAACGCCATTTCGTTCCTACTTTACCAACTCTGCGTCCCGTCCAACGAACACTGATCCAACTCTGCTTATGTCAGGTCTGTTTTTCCATAAACCTACTGCTCGTACACGAGAAGGTATCCAGATGCCGCGAATGATGATCACGCAACCAAACGCTCCGAGGTACGCCTGGGTAGAAGAAGACCCGGTGTGTCATACCAGTTGAGACCTCACACAAGTGCACGACCATAGTAGTCTCTGCCGCCCTCTCAAGGACCGGAGCGCCGCAGACGGCCCTACTCAAACTCGGTATTCTCGATATCCCTGATGAGGTGCTCCAACCCTGGATGCAAGTTCTCCAGAAGGAAGTCATAATTTTGATCCGCGTCCTCGTCGGCGGAAAGCCCATGATGCTGCTCGTCGAGGGGAGCCGGGGCCTGTCTGTCGAGCACAGCGCGTCCAAGCTTGTACTCCAGCGAGCTGTGTTTCTCGTTCGTGCCAGAAGCAGAAGGCTCGGCAGCCTCGGTGCGGAAACGACGGCCTAGTAGGGGAGCTGGGAACTTGTGTGATGACACGCGCCCGTCCCGGTGCAGGGCTCTTGCGAGCGCGTAATCCTTCGGCAGAGGCCAACCGTCGCGGTTCTCCTCGGGCACGTCGTCGCCCGTACTGTACACAGGGTTGAAGCAGTTATCCATGGCAAAAACGGTAGATTGGCCGTCCTCGAACGTCCTGCCGTCCATGAGCCGCGGAGTCACCACCGCCGTTTCATCCACCGGTCCATCCACGCTCTTATTCTTAAGCCGCTTCTTCCTCTCCCTCTGCCACTCGATAACCTTGTTCCCACGGCCCAGATTTTCCTTGTCCCTAGCCTGGCCGTACTCCAGGAGGTCCAGCACCTCTAATAGATATAGATCGGTAGGTCGCGCGGGCGACTGGCCCGCGCGGGTGGTTTCGAACTTGGCCGTCATTTTGTCCAGCTCGTGTTCAAGGAAAGCATAAATAGTTGACGAATCATTACTAGTCGGAAGACAGCCCGAGTCGCGGTGTTGTTGGTTCTCTCCGTCCCGATTGTCCGAGTCGCATGCGGCGGGAGAGGTCGGCGCTGTCACCCAGACTTCGGCTTCTTTGGCTTTTTCAACTCTGTGGACGATTTGACCCGGCTGCTGGGGCGGGGTGTAAAATACAGTCGCGGAACACGATGAGGATGGTGAAGTGGGGGTTGCAGGTCTCTGCAGGCCGTTGGGATATTCGTTTCGATCTCGAGCGTTGTTTTGGTCCTTGGGGGCAGGCGCGAGAGCAATGGCAGGAACAAGAGCAGGAGCAGGAGCAGAGGCGATTCCTCTCGTATCAAGGCCCACAAACTGGAACTATGTGAGCCTCATCGTCTCCTCGCTGCTCCAAACCTAAACTCACTTTTTCCAGGTCTCCAAGCTGCACTTGGGATCCGTCAGGGCCTCCATCCCCTTTCTGCGTCAAAAGCGCCTGCACTTTCTCTGTTTCACCTTTCTCTGACGGAGGATGACGAAGGCCACCGGGAAAGAAAGTAGGAGAAGTCGGGTCGAGGGGCGGTGTACCCCAAGGTCTTGGGGCGATCCTGCTCAAGTGTCTGCGTCTCTTTGCTCTCTTGGGGTATGCGCGAAATCGGAAGGCGGCACTCGTGTTGGTGTGATCCTCGATACCCTTCGACTTTGAACCTCGCGAATTCATGACGAATGACAGAGCAACTGCGATTGAAATTGGAGGGCAGAGTTTGATGTCATGGACATGGACATATGGACACGGCAACAGCCACTGCAGGAGGCGGCCCTGTTGAAGTCAGAGAAAACGCCCTCTCTCCGTCTGTTGTTAAGAGTGTAAGATAGTAAGAGAACGGCCAAAGGACGAAGAAAGGAAAAACGGGAAGAATGATTCTGTATATCTAACGTTATAAGTGGTGAGAGAGCCGATCCCGGGGTCCGCTTAGAAGAGGCGAGTCGCCGAACTCACCTCATCTTGTTCCAATATAGTGCATTTCACTGAACAAAGGCCCTAGGAGGAAGAATGCTACATCTACCTTATGTTATATCTGGAGCCTGAATAATGCGTGCAATGCCATGACTGGTTTAATGAGTGTCTTATTTTGAGTCCAAGTAACAAGAATATATGCAGTGGCGTTCGTGAGTCCGTAGTAGGAGGACGTTGGACAGGACTTTAAGTCCCCTTTAATATCTAAATAAACAACAATCATAGGGTCAGTACGTCATAACTTAGAATAAAGAGATAGGATGCTGGCCAGTCTTCACCTTAAGGACATCTTTAAGAGTGAGATGGTTTATCTTATTCCATGACAAACAATGTGAGCGTCCGTAATCATGAAAGCTATGAGTATAACATCATAGGCAACATTATAGTTAGTCCCTTGTTGTGTTCTTCGAAGCTCTCCAAACTCATAGCTCATCCATTTATTCCAAGGAACTCATCCATTAGGCATTACGGTGTCTTCAGAAATCAGAAGAAAGGCTCGAGGGGAATTCAGCCACTGGGAGATGATCAGATTTACCAGTGCCAGAATAAGGATAGATGCTCTTAGTCAATACTCGTATCACAAGGAGCGCACTCCTTGGCCTTATATGTCAATAATTCAGAAATCATTCGCCCAATATTCAAGGCTTTCCTCCCGACAAATGGCCAGAATGTTGGTGGAAGCCAATATAATCCTAATGACATTGCATGTAGTCTCTGCGAATTAAGGGGAACTACTGTAATAATTTACATGTCTCCCTTCGCCGTTCTCTCTCCCCCCTTTCGGTCGCTTCGGTGAGAGTCTCGGTGAACTGCAGCTCCAAGTGCGGGGCATCTCGAAGCTACATGACCAGACCAGACCAGACCACAGGTTACACTTCTGACTCTCTGCCCTTCGTTACCTTACAAGCGGATCACCTGCTCATGTATATCCGCTCCTACTCCGGTCACTCAAGATTGGTACACAACAACCCCAAGAAGCTGAGAAATGGCCCCAATGCGATCTTCCGTTCCGCCCTCGAACCCAGCGGCGCAGCTGTTGTCCGCTCCTTCCACCACGACTGCAACAACCCTGACCACAAGCATGTCGGTAGACAAAAGCACGCCCATAACCGTATCCTCGTCCCTATCTGCCTGTTCCAACCAACCCAGCACCACGAGCCTGTTCTTGGACCCAGCACGCACCACCCGCCCCTCCCCTTCACTTGCAAGCACATCCGCTGCACCACCGCCACCAACAACAGCCACAACAACCACAACAACCACAACAACAACAACAGCAACAACAACGGCAACAACAGCGACAACATCATCATCCAGCCGCTCCCCGCCGTCGACATCCCTCCCATCGTCCGCCCGCACCGCAGGAGACCAAACCCACCACGTCTCGGAAGCCCGCGCGGCCATCGTAGCCTCCATAAGCAACCTGCTCGACTCGGAGCTGCAGACGCGCGCCAGGACGCTGCACGGCAACGCGGCGGCGATCACGCGGCAGGAACGCGACGTGGGGCGCGCGACGGCCGCGCTGCGGGTGGAGAACGACAAGCTGGCGCGGTGGTCGGCGGATGCGGCGCGGCGGGTCAAAGAGCTGGGGAGCGTGCAGAATTGGGCCGAGGTGTTGGAGAGGGAGTTCCTCGTGTTGGAGGAGACGGTGAGGCTTGTGAAGGAGGGGAGTGCGGAGAGTGGGAGCGAGGGAAGGGGGGGTGAGGAGGATGAGGAAGAGGGAGAGGAAGGGAGCGAGGCGAGTTGGTGTAGTGGCAGCTGTTGTCGTTCTCGCCGGGGGAGTGGGAGGTTGGGTAAAGGTGGTGACGCTGCTGTGGATGAGTTGAGGGGCAAGGGGAAGAGGGCGGAACAAGATGCTGACGGGGATGTAAGCATGGGTGACGGCAGTATTCGGGACGGATCTGCGCACTTTGGGGCCAGTTGATGAAAATGGGCAGGCGAAGGTCGGAGAAAACCTCACAAACCTCCTGTCGACGATGTGAAGGCCTGTCACGAGTCGGGGCTATACGACACCATGCAGGACACGACATGAAGCGCACAGGATCCGTATATAACGATGTCTAATGACGAATGATAAATTTGCTCTGCATATGACATATTAAACTGTGTCCAATTAGCAAGTTTTTCCTCCTTCCCTGTCCTTTAGTTCCCGAGGCACGGCGTACCATTTTTTACGAGCAATTGGATCAAGCCGTGAATATTTGACCCTCATCCCAAACAGTCTCCCATATGCACCCCCCCATGCATGTGACCCATTTCCCTTCTTTTGCAGAACGCTACACGCTACAGCCGCAGCGACACCCTCTCATATCATGGGGAGAAGACCCTCAGAGAAGCCCAGGCAGAAGAACGAACCTCTTCTTCTTATACGTATCCGGGAACTCCTTGCGATAAGCCCGCTCCTTGCCCTTCGCCCAGACATACATCTGTGCGGCGCCAAAGAAGATGAAAACGGCCGTACTCCAGCTCTGCAAGGCAATAATAACGCCGACCCACGACAAAATCTCGAACATGTAGTTCGGGCAAGTGACCAGCGAGAAGCCGTACCCGCGCGGCACCTTCCGCTCCGTCCCACCAGGGGACCGCAACCCGGCAAGGTTAAGATGGACGACGGCGTTGCTGACCTCGCCGAAGAGGTAGATGGCGGTCCCCACGGCGGCGAGGAGCTGCGAGGTGTCGTGCCCGTCGGCGGCGGCGGCGCGGGACCAGGGGGCGTAGATCTCCCAGGCGCACAGGGCGCCGCTGAAGGTCCAGTAGAAAAAGCAGTTCTTGAAGATGTTGCGGGCCGGCATGGTGGCGGCCGAGAAGCGGTGCACGAAGAGCGTCTCGTACTCGCGCTTGACGAAGTGGCCCACGAACAGCGCCAGGCCGAGCTGCTGCGTGCGCGAGAGCGGGGTGCTGGCCGCCCCGGCGTAGAGGTGGGGCCGCAGCGCTACGACGGCGAGGTGGAAGAGGATGGGGCCGAAGTACTCGAAGAGGAAGACGGTCTTCCAGGCGATTTGCGGGCCTAGGGGGGAAGCGTGTCAGCGTTGTTTTTTCTTCTTTTTTCTTCTTTCTTTTTAATTTATGCGCGAGGAAAATCAGAGGAAGATTGTCCTCGGCGGATAGTTTGGGCAAAACGCACCGAGATCCTTGACCAGGAGCTCCCCAGTAGATACGACAGCCTGCTCATTGCCAATCTCGGCCTTGCGGTTCTTCAGGGTCTTCTTGGTGGAGGGGTCGAACAGGCCGATGCGATTGTGGTCTGAGAAACCCGTCTTCCGGGCAATAAGCGCCTTGATATCTTCGATGGTGATGTTCGCCGGGACCTCGATGGAAGGCGGGAGCTTCTTGATCGGTTGCTTGGGCGCTGAGCAGTCTTGTCAGTGTCTGTCTTGGTCTTGGCACCCTGAGGGTTCGCAATGCAGACTGGAAGTATGGGAATTTGGAATTCTTACACCTATTGGCCAGTCTCAGGGTGATTTTCGAGGCCATCGTGACTGTCTTCAGCTCTGTCCCTGGCAACAGCGTCGAGTTTGTCCAGGATAAGTGCGGTAGACCGTGTTGTGTGAACTGGCTGTAATAAATTGACACAAGAACTTGGAAGCTTCCCAACATAAATAAGGTACCTTGGGTAATTTTTGGCGAGCTACGGAGCCTCGGCATGTGGACCTGGTGACAAAGCATTCAGGGGGATGTGACATGAGACCAGCTACGGAGTATTACAGGTACGAACTCTGCCACGTTGACATTCAGCATTCAGCCACGATGAGAATGGAAATCGAGACCAAGGAGATAACGGAGCTCCTCAATGACCCTTACGCTAGTTCATCGCTTTCTCCCTCTCTCGAATATGTTGCGATGAGAATCTCATCACCTCCAAGCTCATCGGCCCGGGGTCTCTCGGGCAGCCAGCGCAACACCTTACGAGCAAAGGCAACAAAGAGATCACCATCTTCCCCTTCCAAGCGATGCTCCCGCACCTCGAAGGATTGCTCAGGGATTGGCGTGGATGCAATCCAGTTTCTTGCGAGGTTTTACTTTCAGCTTGAAAGTCCCAACCAGCTTGGCTGGCAAAGCACTGGGCCAGCAGTGATATACCCTCATCGTCCCAATACTTGCGGCATCACGTCGCCTTTGTATTTCTCTTCTCCCATCCAGAACAGATATTTTGATGGCAGCGAATACATACCTGTGTGGATGACACCAGCTTGGTGCAGCAAGTCAAGAGCGAAGAGAACCAGCTGCAAGCTCTGTTGAAGATGACCCTTCTCCAGGGCCTTTTCTGGCGTAAGATTGCGCAGGTCTGCCAAGGTCATTCCGAGAGGATTGAACAACAGGCAGCGATGGGGTCCATATGCACACAGGTAAATATTGATACCTCAGACAGCTTGTAATACGAAGTACCCATACATGTTTGCTGCCGAAGGGCTGGGACGTTGGGACTCCCTTTTCCAGGTGATCGGCCTCTCGCCAACTATCGTCCATTCGCTATGGGAAGACTTGTCCTGGTCTTCTCGCCGTATGTACGCCCTTGACGTCCCTGAAAGACTCGTCTCGATATGAAGTCGGGCGAATAAGGCAAATACTACGCAGACCTACGGGGACCTGGAAAGGGTGCATACAATACCTGAAAGCAGAAGGACCTACCTGAAAGATCAAGACCTACCGGGAGCGTCAAGACCTACCTGAACATCAAGACCTACCTGAAATATAAAGACCTACCGCCTGCTGACCTCACCTACCGCGCCATCACGAGCAGCCGAGTCAAAGTGCGCCATGAGAACGTCGAAGATGTCCATTGCGTTGCTTCGCATAGCCCACATGTACGGCGTAGTGTCGATGGCCGTACTACCTGCCGGAGCCTGCGTAGAGTCCTCGGCGAACCTCTGCATTCGATACCCCCATACATCATACAACATTCGTGGGGTGACAGAAGCGTCTCGAATCACCCTCGATTCCGCGTCGGTAGGTGCCCCGCGTGAGATGAGCTCCCCAGCAAGCCGCCTAGCCCCCGGGGAAGGGAGGGGGTTCTGGCCAGCGTAAACGGAAGGATACGCCGTCGCCAAAGCGTGCAGCGGAGTCCACCCCTCCTCGGTCACGACCCGAGCACTCGCACCCCGCCGGAGCAGGAGGCTCGCGAGGCGGTGTCTGGCAGGGTCGGCCTTCATCCTGGTCGGCGCCAGCGCACACAGCAAGGGCGTCCACCCGTTGGCGCTCCTCGCATCGATGTGCAGGCCGCGGCGGAGCAGGAACTCGACAATGTCTTCCCTCGCGCCGGCTGCGGCGTAGTGCAGGAGCGATTCCCCGTGTGCATTTCGTAGGCGGATGGCGACGTCTGCATCGCGAGAGTGCGCAAGGCACAGCAGCAATTGTGGAAGGGTTCCGGTGTTGGCAACGACGTGAAGGGGTGTTTCTCCGGCCTGGTCGGCCGTCTCGGGCGATGCGCCGTGTTCCAAGAGGACGCGTAGAGGAGGATCCATGGAGAAGTGCGCTCCTCCCTCGAACACATAGTGGAGAGCGGTTCTGCCCCGGGCATCTTGCACGTTGGGATTTGCGTTCTTCTCGAGGAGCGCTCGTAAGGCGCCGGCCGCCCGCTTGACCTTTGCGGCCTTGTGGATAAGGGGCCAATGGTAGCTGCGGTCGTTTTCGTCTAGGTTTCCGCCGGCATCGACGAGTCGACGTACCAGACGCTCCTGGCGAAGGGAATCCTCGGGACCAGGGAGACGTTCTCTTTCGTTCTCGGGGAGGATTAGCTTGTTGCCAACGCCCTGCTCCAGAGCACATTGAATGGCATCGGCTTCATAGCGAACCTTGCGCAGCAACAAGGCCACGACGTCATCGCGCCACGCCCATGCGGCATCACGCAGCGCCCGATCCTTCTCGTCGGCAGGCCAGCCGTCCCATGCATCGAGGAAGTCGGCGACCAGGTCGGCGTGGCCATTTCGAGCAGCGACCTGGAGACAGGTGAGCTGGGGTCTCTTGCTCTTGCTGGGGTAAAACCGGCCGTCGGGGCCCAGGCCTTGCCAGAGCAAACGGGCCGTCGCGCGCCTGCCGTATTGTGAAGCCGTCAGGAGGGGGGTGAAGTTGGGATCGCAGAGTTGCCGCACTGTTGGATCCACGCCCGCGTCGAGCATCATTCGCACGGCAGCTTCGTCTCCGAGGAAGATGGCGCGATGTAGGGCTTCGCTGATCATATGCGAGTACGGGTCGATTGCGGGATTCCAGAGTTGCAGAATGCGTGCCAGGTATTCACGGTCTCCGTGGCGGAGGAATGACATTACCAGGTCATAGAAATCCGGTTGTGGAGATGTTGTTGAGTCCATTCTGGGTGGAAGACATCGGGACGAGAGAGGCCCGGAAGTCTGCTGGGGGTCGATTCACAGTGAGCCGCTGGCTGTGAAAGAGGAATGAGTAAGAAGGGGGGTGTGTTGCTTTCCCTACCTGGTACCTTAGGTCTAACAGACGGGAGGTAGGAAGCTTTGGGTACACTACCCCGCTCCTAGGCAGGTCACCTGAACTGCCCGTCAGCAAAAATATTCCGTAGGAGGCAAAGGACTCCAAATACCTATCCATGTCAGCACGGGAAAAGCAGCTTACACTAACCATTTGTACGCGGATAGAAGTATCCAAAAAAAGAAGAAAAGAAGAAAAAAAGAAAAAAAGAAAAAAAGAAAAAAAGAAAAAAAGAAAAAAAGAAAAAAAGAAAAAAAGAAAAAAAGAAAAAAAGAAAAAGAGAAAAAGAGAAAAAAAGAAAAAGACAAAAAAAGAAAAAGACAAAAAAAGAAAAAGACA
>NW_021167079.1:7221365-7232054 GCF_003711515.1 Sodiomyces alkalinus F11 | reverse complement strand
AAAAAGAAAAAGACAAAAAAAGAAAAAGACAAAAAAAGAAAAAGACAAAAAAAGAAAAAGACAAAAAACATACAACACCGGGTATTCGCTGGTCGTCACCGACCCAACTACTAATCCGGCCCTCACTGGCTTATCTAGGGGAGAGCGGACGGGATCCCGAGTTTTCCAGTGGGTATGGTCGTATGTGATGGAAAGTCCTCGTAGTATGCATTATATACCGAACCTGTCTTATAGCGTTTGCCCGCTTCTCCTGAGGGGTTTTTTCGTTTTCTTTGCTCGCAATCCCCGTTCACGCTCTGCGTATTCGTACAATTGTTCGGTACATAATTACACGTGTATTGGGGTATAAATGACAGCGACCACAGTCTCCAACTGCCCCGCCTTTCGGTCCCCCTCATCCCCGCAAACCTTCCATCTCCATCCACAATGGGTCCGCAAAGAGACCGAAGCGTCTATCATCTTCAATGGGTGTGTTTAGTAGGCGGAAATGTTAGGACAGCTTTGTCACTTTTGTTGAAGTAGCCATAGACATCTGTTCCGCTTTATCTCCACAACCAGCCTTGAACACATTCCTACTGCGTATCATGCAGCGTAGATATATTGTTTACGGAGCACACAAATAGGACATCATATTATTCCGTCTCTCAGCGCTGATGAGCCAAGGTCAAAAATGGCTCCTCTTATCACTCTTGCCACGTGTGCGCTGAACCAATGGAGTCTGGACTTTGAAGGCAATTTGAGGAGGATCAAGCAGAGTATCCTCCAAGCCAAGGAGGCCGGCGCAACTCTGCGAGTCGGTCCCGAACTGGAAATTCCGGGCTACGGTGAGTTATCGCGAGGCGAAAGTTGAAATAAGACGAGAGACGAGAGACCAGAGACGAGAGACGAGAAACGAGAGACGAGAAACGAGAGACGAGAAACGAGAGACACAGACGAGCTAACCTTGACCGTCACTAGGTTGTCTGGACCACTTCCTCGAGAACGAGGTCTACGAGCACTCACTAGACTCGCTCTATTCCATCTTGACGGATCCCTCCCTGCACGGCATCATCATCGACGTCGGTCTCCCCCTCCTCCACCGGAACTGCAGGTACAACGCTCGCGCCATCATCCTGGACGGCAAGATTCTCTGCCTGCGGCCCAAGCTGTACCTCGCCAACGATGGGAACTTCCGCGAGATGCGCTTCTTCGCGCCTTGGAACAGGCCGCGCCATGTCGAGCAGTATCATCTCCCGCCGCTGTTCCAGAAGCACCAGGGTCGTCGTCATGTCCCCATTGGCGATGTCGTCCTGTCCACCCTCGACACTTGTCTTGCCGCCGAGACGTGCGAGGAGCTGTTCACGCCGAATAGCCCTCATATTGACATGTGTGTGGAAATAGACCCCTGCCTTTTCCTTTTCAGTCAACCATGTTCCTCACTGACCCGACGGTGACTTCAGGGGCCTGAATGGCGTCGAGATCTTCACAAACAGCAGCGGGAGTCACCACTCGCTCCGAAAGCTTGACCAACGCATTGCTCTGATCCAGGAGGCCACCCGTAAAAACGGAGGCATTTATTTATATAGCAACCAACTTGGATGTGACGGCGACAGATTGTATGTGAACCCCTCCCCTTTCCCCCCTTTCTTGCTTGTTTTAGTTTTATTCTTCGGCCAGCACATCAAACATCAAATGGACTAACAAGGACAGGTACTACGACGGCTGTGCCATGATCTTCGTCAACGGCAATCTCGTCGGCCAATCGAGCCAATTCTCCCTCAACGAAGTCGAGCTCGTCGTCGCCACCGTCGACCTCGAAGAAGTGCGAACCCACCGCTTCGCCCCCTCGCGCAACCTCCAAGCCGTAGCAGCCCCCGAATACCAGCGCATCGAGGTCGACTTCTCCCTCTCCCGCGACGACCCCGACGTGATCGAGCTCGAGTTCCCGACAGCCCCGCGCCCTCCGCGCTACCACCTCCCCGAGGAGGAGATCGCCCTGGGCCCCGCCTGCTGGCTGTGGGACTACCTCCGCCGGTCCAAGGCCGCCGGCTACTTCGTGCCCCTCTCCGGCGGCATCGACAGCTGCGCTACCGCGACCATCGTCTACTCCATGTGTCGCCTCGTCGTCGCCGCCATCAAGGAGGGCAACGAGCAGGTCATCGCCGACGTGAGGCGTATCGCCGCTTTCTCCCCGGACCACCTCCCCGAGACGGCCGAGGCGCTTTGCAACCAGATCTTCTGCACTTGTTACATGGGGATGGAGAATCAGAGCAGCAAGGAGACGCGGCAGCGGGCGAAGGACCTTTCTGAGAGGATCGGGTCGTACCACACAGATGTCAATATCGACGATACTTTTCATGCCACGAAGAATATTCTGACCCAGGCCACTGGGTTCGAGCCGAAATTCAAGGGTTGGTGACTTTGCCTTTCTTTATTATTGTTTGTTTGTTTTGCTTCTTTCTTTCTTTTTTTTCTTTTTTGGGTTAAAACTCCCACCTACCAAGCAGGCCTGCTGACCAAATCTGTACTCTACTCCGGCAGTCCACGGCGGCTCTTCTACATCGAACCTAGCTCTACAGAACATCCAGGCGAGATCCAGGATGGTGATTGCCTACTACTTCGCTCAGGAACTATGTGAGGTCCGGGGGCGACCTGGGGGCGGCTCTCTCCTGGTCCTCGGGAGTTCCAACGTGGACGAATGTCTGCGCGGATGTGAGCAACCCCTTTTACTTGATGAATCCCCAGGCATGTGTCAAATGTTGGCCTTTTGTGTGCCCCTTTTCCAAGAACAGACAAAAGACTGGCACAACGGCACCACGACTGCGGCAAAACCTCCTGCTATCGTTATGAATGCTGACATTAAGGATAGACTTGACGAAATACGACTGTATGCAACCCCTTACGTCCAACCGTAGCCAATGCGGAAGCGACATGGCCCCTTTCCCTCAATCATATCAAGAAGTGGCTCAGGGCCCGGCTGACTGACATTCCCCTCTAGGCTCATCTGCGGACATTAACCCCATCGGCAGCATAAGCAAAGTCGATCTCAAGAGGTTCATAGCCTGGGCCGCGAAGAACTTCGACATGCCCATCCTCGAGGACTTCATCCATGCCACGCCTACCGCGGAACTTGAACCCATCACGGCCGACTACGTTCAGAGCGACGAGGTCGACATGGGCATGAGTTACCAGCAGCTCTCCCGCTTCGGCTACCTTAGGAAAGTGAACCGCCTCGGTCCGTATGGGATGTTCCTTCGTCTCCTGGAGGAATGGGGTGGTGAGGGTGGACTCGGCCCTCGCGAGATTGCCGACAAGGTGGGTTTTCTTCTTTCCTTTTTCTATCCCTTCTCCTCTTCATATTCCATCCTACAATTTCTGTTTCTTGCGGATCTGTTCCAGCTGACAGTGGACCGCAGGTCAAACGATTCCACCATTACTACCGTGAGTGCTTCTAAGAACCGACCTCCCTCTCACTCCCCTAAAATCGGGTCAACTGACAAAGTCGCAGAGATCAACCGCCACAAGCAGACCGTCGCGACCCCGTCGTACCACGCCGAAGATTATAGCCCGGACGACCACAGGTTCGACCTGCGCCCGTTCGTCTACCCCCCAGCCTTCGCGAGCTGGTCGTTCGAGAAGATCGATCGCCGGGTGGCGGCACTGGAAAAGAAAGCCAAGGCGGATACGGAGAACAAGTCATAGAAAAAAACATAAGAGATAGACGAGGCGGTACCGCGAGGTGTAGGGGGGGGAGGGGTATATAATACGTCAATAGAATGTATTTCATTTCGTCAGAAAAAGCCCTTCTTATACGGACCCGGATCCATGCCGATGATCCTCGATGCTTCTTCTGCTGGCAAATGAAGGCCACGCGCCAGTACCTTTGGGTAGTTTGTTCCCTTTCGTCACGCCCGGATGCAAGAAAACCAGAAGACCAGTGGAAGAACATGAGTTTTATTCTCGTCAAATTCCCCCTTTCCGCTCATGTAGGGGGGGCCAACTTTTTTTTCCGCCCGAATATTTCTCCCAACGCCCAGGAACCGTTTACTTGCGCATGGAGGACGCGCGACGCTTGCGAAGGTCGGCCTTCTCGGCCTTCTTCTCGGCAATGCGCTTGGCAAGGATTTGGGCGTACTCGTTCTGGAGAGAATGTCAGTAAGGACGAATGCTTCTATCAGGTCGTGTTTTATAAGGGCCCAACTTACAGCCTCATCCTTGACCTTCTCGGCCTGGCGGCGCTTGAGCGCAATGCGGTGGCGCTTGTGCTGCAGGCGCTGGGGAGTGACCAGACGCTGGATGCGGGGAGCCTTGGTGTAAGGCTGCTTGCCCTCGCCCTTGGGCTGGACCTCGCGGCGAATGACGTACTTGCGGACCTATTGGATCCCAAGAGGAATACGGGTTAGTCACTGGGAATCCCTCTAATTTTTCACTTGTAGCCCAACTCACGTTCCCCTTCCACTTTGCCCCTTCCCGACCCGCGTTTGTTTCAACCTCGTACCGCTCGCGGCATGGGGGGAAAGAATACGCCCAGGTGGACCAGGGGGGGGAACGGCAGAAATGTAGAGGAACGCGGCCTTCTCTTCTCACACTCTACCCGGCCTGCGTAATCCTCCACTGCAGCGCCGGGCAGGCGATGACGAGGTGGCTTTTCGAGGCGGATAGGAGCACACGTACATCGTCATCCTTGGTGAGGCCGAAGAATCTCCGGATCTTGGTGGCGCGCTTGGGGCCGAGGCGCTTGGGGTGAACGACGTCGGTCAGGCCGGGGAGGTCCTGCTCGCCCTGCTTGACGATGGCGACGGCGAGGACGGCCAGGTCCGGGCCGACGATGCAGCCGCGGATGGACTTGCGCTTGCGCTCGCCGGTGCGGCGGGGGCGGTAGCAGGAGTGGCCGTCGGCGAGGAGGAGGCGAGTACGGTAGGGGAGCATGACACCCTGCTTCATGGGGAAACCCTGCTTGTCGTTTCCGCCGGTGATGCGGAAGATGTAGCCCTTGAACTCGTCACCGAGAGAGTCGGCGGGGACCTCAGCGCCCATCTGCGTGTCGGGGGAAACAATCAAGTCAGTCCATCTGATTCTGCTGCCATTCTTGCTCCACCTTGTTCTCTTGATCGTCGTGCGTCGTCTGTCCTTCTCGGATGGTAGAATATCGGAATCGACCAGGGGACGGTGCATCTGTCGATGAACGAATGTGGTGGTGGATAAAGTTAACGTACGCGCTTCTCCATGAAGACGGCAAGCTTGCGCTCATCCTCAACATCGATGAGCTTCTGGCTGCCATTGGCAGGGTAGGAGATGTTCAACTGCAGAGAGCACACAGTCAGCATGTGTTGATTCCTCGTGGTTTGGCTATCGATGCCCTGAGGCACGCGTAGCAGCAGGCCTGTCTTCAACAAAACAACAGCAACAACGGTGCATCACTGGTACAATCGGTCATTGCACGGCAGCCGTCGTTTGTGTTGTTGAGGCTCAAATGGATCGTATCGTACCTTCATCTTGCCGGCGCTGGGTGGTGCAAGATTTTGTCGTGGACGGGTCGACTGTTCGCTGGGTGATGGAGGACGAAAAAAAAGAATTAGGAGGTTCCTTCGATGGGCGTCGTAGGGTTTTTTCCGGACTTCGTGTGGGTGAGAGTAGGGCTTCGGTAGCTGATGGCCAAGAGCCAATCAAATCGGTTGATAGTGTCGTCGGATAAACTGGTTCCAGTTTTACCGTGACACGTAAATGTGGAGACGCATCCGACTAGGACATGCACGGACCAGATACGTACCTTCTGATTTCCTGTGCAGTGGGGATGAACGGGAGAGTACGAAGGAGGAAGTACCATGTAAGCTGACAGTGGACATTCATCGTCATGCCTTGATTCCCGTCTGTTCTTTCAATCATCTTGTCGTCTTCCTCTCAAGGTCTTCCTCTCAAGGTCCCTCCTCAAAACAGAATCTCCTCTCCTCACTTTCGCGTCCACCTCCGCCTCCACTTCCACCTCTCCTCCCACAGCCATGTCCCAAGTCAAGGTCTACCCCCCTCGGCCCTCCCGCCAGGCCTCCTCCAACCCTCTCCCCCAGCTCATCCAAACGCCGTCCGGCTTCGCCCTCCTCGAGCTCCAAGGCACCTTCAACCTTCCCTCCGACTGCGTGGACGCCGACGACAAGGCCACGGATGTCGTGCCGATGGGCAAGATCGACTTCCCCGACTACCACCCCGAGACGCAGGACGCCAGCAGCACGGCCTGGATGAAGCGCGTGCATCTGTACGTCGGGCAGCACCAGCGGCTGACGGGGCAGGTCAAGAAGCTGCCCAAGGCGTTGGCGGTGGTCCGGCGCAGGGGAGAGGCCGGTGCCGAGCCCGAGCACCTCGAGGTTGTGGAGGTGGTCAAGTACAAGCTTGTCTTCTCGGAGAGGCCGGAACCGATCAATACGGATGTGGTCCCTTGATTTTCGGGTCGTTCCGGTTGTATATATCGCGTGGCATCAGCGTACACTTTGAGTTGAAGAATTTTGACTGATTATCTGAATCACGGCGGGTGAGATTTCCATGCATTGCAGGGCGAGCTGTAGCAGCCGAGCTTCCATCTGGGTGGTGGTGCACTTGATGGCGCGATTCATTATGCTTAATTAAGCGAACGGGTAAGGTATTGACAATGATTTTACGCAGCTTTACGACTAGTCATGGCTCGTAAACATTCTCATTGTCCCTTTTCTCGTCTACCTTATCCTCGTATTTCAACCTCTATGGCCCTCGTCCTCCCTAGTCCGTCCTTCCCATAATAATCCATGGGATACACGCCCGTCTTTTCCCATCCTTCCCTCGCCTCGAGCGCCACGAGGGCCTCGTAGGGCGTCAGCAACGGCCGGGGAAAGGCGTACCCCCAGTCAATGCTCAACCGCGGACACGCGACCTGGACCCAGCACTCGACGTCGGCCATGATGGCCAGTTTGCCGGGGAAGATCTCGCTCAGGAGGAGGTTCACAAAGGGGACGCCCCTCTCGTTGAGGCGGGCCTCGATCATGGCCATGGTGTGCGGGTTCCCCTGGCGGCCGAGGGAGCCGAGGATGAGGCCCCATTTCCTGGCGCGCTTGGCGGTGCGGATGGCGTCGGCGCGCAGGTCGCGCATCTCGTGGTGGGCGTAGGTCTCGCGGGTGAGCTTGCGGGAGTACGGGTCGTAGCGGTAGGCGGGGATGGAAGGGTTGTGGATCATGATGCTCTCGAGGTGGAAGCGGCCGTCGCCGAGGTACAGGATGAGGTCGACGTTGCCGTTGGGGAGGCGCGGCGAGGTACAGCCGAGGATCTCGCCGCGGCTGAGCGGGGCGATCTGGGGCACGAGGACGCGGAAGCCGGCGCGCTCGAGGGCGGGGCGGACGCCGTGGATGGTGGCGTTGAACTGGATGGTGCCGACGAGGGCGAGGGTCTTGCCGGCGGGGAAGTTGCGCTCGAGGGAGGCCAGCAGGTGAGCGGTGTCGATGGCGATGTCGACGAAGACGTAGAGGGTCTTGATGGTGGTGACGTCGACGGGGATGAGGCAGCTGTGGGCGTAGTGGACGAGCAGGTCGCAGCCCAGGGCGCGGGCGGTGTAGTCGTCGATGCAGCAGGCGCCGTAGGTGACGTCGCCCATGATGAGGGTCTCGATGCCGGGGCAGAACTGGGTCAGGATGTCGGAGATGGTGGTGGCGAAGAGGAGGAGGCCCTCGGGCATTTGGAGGGCGACTTTTTTGGCGGCGGAGGAGCGGATGCGGTGGATGGTTTTGGGGATCTCGAAGCTGTAGTTGGATGGGAGGAGGCCAATGGCGGCGTTGAGGGCCGGGTCGTTGAGGATCTCTGCGGGGACTTGGTTTAGTAGCCTGGGTCCGCGACGTGGCTTGGCGACTGTATTCTCGAGTCAGCTACATTTTCGAGTTTTTGACGTGACGTGTGTGAAGGAGTGTGAAGGACAGGTTGGATCAGACCTTGTATTGACTTGGAGTCCTCGATGGAAGTTGTACTTGATGTAGGGGCATTCTTTGCGGCGGCCTCTGCGGCAGTCCGGCGGCCGACAAAACGTTTCTTCGGTTGTTTGAGTGCTGGGGGCTCATCTGAGGTCGCTGCGGCTGGTGTGGGGATCGAAGTATGTGCTTCTTCTGTTTTCTCTGCCTCGTGCGCTTCCGCAGCTTGTTCTTGTTGACGCTGTTCTTCTTCCAGGTCGGCAGCGAGGCCTAGATCGGTCTGGGCTCGATCTTGTTCCATTGTAGAGGTAAATGCAATGTTACAAAGCCGCGTGTATGATATGTCGGCTTCGTCTTTTCTGTGTCTTTTGTGTGTCTTTTCACTTGGGTTGGTTAAGCGGAAGTGGTGGGATGAGATTTGCCCCGCTGCGGACGAGCATTGTCTGATGAATCGGTTAAGTGCAATTTTGGAGGGGTAAAGATGTTTGCGATAAAAGCATAGAGTAGAGTTTTAGGCGAGTTTCTCGATTTGGACACCGAGATGCGACTTTGCTCTTGATATTCCGTGTGAATTACCTTACTCCACGCTCCGCACAGTGAGTCCGGTGCGCAGTCCCGAACTCCACCGTCTAATTACTCCTTCGAGATCTCTCAGTGTCCTACACGTACAGATATGTCCTACAGATATCAAGACACTCAAAAGAACCACTTTCTTATCCTTCTCATCATCCATGGATGCCAGTCCCCAAACCATCAATTGCAGGGAGAGACTGGTCCTACATTTAGAGGCAACCAATGTCTGTACGCTGCCAGCTCGGTGCCTGGACGATCTGCAATCCACTAACAGACAAGGATCCATCCCACTTTTTTTTTTTTTAGCAAGGCACAAGGGCGCAAGGGGTCAACCGATGGCTCCCACAGGGCTGGCTGGACACCCAATGGACAGCTGATTCGGTGGTCCTGCGTCACAGGCGCCCGCAGGACCTAACTGTCCGTATTACGTTCTAACGCTTGACCGGACAAAAACTGACCTGCAGAGGTGCAGAAAGTCCCTCGGAGGGTCAGAGCAATAACCAATACATAATTACTGGGTGTCTTCAGCTTGCATTCGGTTCTCCTGTTTCTCTTGGGAACAACTTCAAACCGACGGACCGAGTACGTGGCCTTCGCCAGGCAGCAGAATTGATCGGCTGGAAGAACCCCCGCGCTTGAAAGAATACCATCATCTCGACTTTCATCTTGCTCCTCTCCGGTCGACTGCGAATCATATTTTCCATATCCACCGCTGCATACTGTGCTGCCCCCTCTTCTCGTTACCCCCGGCGAGCGGATCGGATCACCATCGACATAGCAAAGGGAGCTGAACCACACAACGACCTGATTGTCGCACATTCATCAGCCAGGGCATCGAGAGTCACTCCCACATTGCGCCGTCAGACCAGACAAGACAAACCCCGATCCGGCTGGAGATGATCACGTCCAAGTAGTTTGACCGGGTCGAGTGCTCACCGCGTTTTGTTGTGGCCAGCCACCATGAGCTTTAACCTCCCCCTGCGTCCCAGCTCCATCAGCCACAGGAACAAGACCAGCCGGGACTATTTCACAAATTACACGGCGCCGTCGTCTACCGAAGCCATCAATGGGCCCGTGCCGGCGCCGGTGACGGAGGTCACCGCACCTGTCGACCGTCTTATCGTGGGCGTCGACTTTGGCACCACCTTTTCAGGGTAGGCTTCTTCGTTGTTGTTCCTTGACCTATTATTTCATTCCGTCGTATTGAGTCTTTACTCTTCCCATCCACTCTCTGACCCCTCAACAAGAGTCGCCGCCGTATACACGGGCACCCCAGACGACGTCGAGATCATCAAGACCTGGCCCGGCGGCAACGGCATCACTTCAGACAAGGTGCCCACCGAGATCGCCTACACCGATGCGCCAACATTCGATGCGACCGACGGCAACGCCACGTCCACCGTGAAATGGGGGTTCCAGTTCCGCCCCGAAGAGTCGCGCATCCGCTGCATCAAGCTCTTCCTCGACCGTTCCCAGAAACTCCCCTTCTACGTCTCCCCGCAAGACACCGCCGCCCAGCTCCGCCACTTCGACAAGAACGTCGTCGACGCCGTGAGCGACTACCTCACCCAGATCCACGCCCACACCATGGACACCCTCACGCGCCGCTACGGCGAGTCCTTCATGGCCTCCACCAAGGTCGACTGGGTCCTGACCTGCCCCGCCGTCTGGTCCGACGCCGCCAAGAACACCACGCTGCTGGCCGCCGAACGCGCCGGCATGGGCGCCAAGTCGTCCATCCAGATGATCAGCGAGCCCGAGGCCGCTGCCGTCTACACGCTCAAGGCCATTCAGCCGAACCACTTGAACGTGAATGACAATTTCATCGTTTGCGATGCTGGTGGTGGGACGGTAGAGTGCGTGGTCTCCCCTTCTCTATCTCGACTCGTCAAGCCACTGCTTTTCCCTCTCTCCGGTTTCAATGGCTGTTTTGTGCTGATCTGAAACGCCACAATCTCTCAGTCTCATTGCTTATAAGATTCTGTCCTTGAAACCTCTCAAAGTGGAGGAGTCTGCCGTCGGTACCGGAGGTCTCTGCGGGAGCGCATTCCTCAACTACCGGTTCGAGGAGCACTGTCGCAACCGTATCGGACAAAGCCGGTTTGACGACATGAAGACCAAAAAGGCCAAGACCTGGCAGATGGCGCTGAGATACTTTGAAGAGTTTGTGAAGCGCAACTTTAACGAGGCCGAACATCAAGAAGTCAACGTGCCGTAT
>NW_021167079.1:7181106-7221300 GCF_003711515.1 Sodiomyces alkalinus F11 | reverse complement strand
TTTTTTTCATCCGCATATATTCTTTACTCCCCCCTCACACCCCCTGCCCGCTCTAACACAGACAAAACCTCCCTCTTCCCAGATTCCCCGGCTTACCCGACGACGAGGAGGCGGGTCTCGACTGCGGCTTCCTCATCATGACGGCAGACCAGATCAAGGACATCTTCGAGCCCGTGGTCAAGGAAGTATGCGACCTCGTCCGGGGCCAAGTCGACAACCTCCGCACCAAGGGCGCCGTCGTCTCCGGCATCGTGCTCGTCGGCGGCTTCGGGCAAAGCGACTACCTCTACCGCCGCCTCAAACTGCACTTCGCCAGCGCCGCGCCCCCGCCCTACACCGAGCGCCCCACGCACGCGAACATGGCCGCGCCGCAAGACGAGGCGTCCATCGAGGTCATGCAGCCGGTATACGCATGGACGGCGGTGGTCCGGGGCGCCGTGCTGCGCGGGGTGGAAGGCAGCATGGTGATCTCGCGCAAGGCGCGGATGCACTACGGCACGTCGTACGCGACCGTCTACGACGAGGCGAAGCACTCGGTCAGCGAGCGCTACTGGTCGCCGCTGTGGGAGCGGTGGATGGTCTCGGACCGCATGCAGTGGCACATCGCCAAGGGGCAGGCCATCTCCCCGTCCTCGCCCATCGCGTTCCACTACACCCGCAACTTCCGCCCCGGCCAGAGCTTGGTCGTCACGGATGACCTCATCGCCTGCGCCGCGGACGAGCCGCCGGCCGCGTATACCCGCGACCTCCTCGTGTCGGTGTGCACCCTGACCACCGACCTCAGTGCTGTGCCGCGTAGTCTTTTCACGCGGTTGACGACTACGCGCGGCGTGGAGTTTGATAACCTTGATTTCACTCTGGAGATGATTGTTGATAGCGCCGGGTTGGGGTTCGAGCTGAAGGTGGACGGGGTGCGGTACGGTCGGGTCGAGGCTGAATTCCACTAGAGGGACAAAGAGAAGAGACCACGAGACTTTATGAAGGCGTAGCTTAGAGTGTTGTACTCTTGTTGGACTGTAGAGGGCCGTTACACAGGTCCATTGATGTGTATAAGCGAGTCATTACAATAACAGAAAACGGGGCCTCTCTGGGTCGAATGATGGGATATCATGTGGTGTCAACGGCATCACGATATAGAATTGGTTCCCTCACCAACTTTGAGGCGTAAACAAGCCACAAGGCCGTTTGAAGCGCCTTGCTCAAGTGTGATTTCTGTTCATAATTTCTCTCGGCCACTTGTGAATGACGGTCCCTACCTTCGTTTTCAACCCTTGTACTAAGAGCTATGGGAGCAGTGGTTTTTACGGGCATAAGTATCATTCAGGGGTATAAGTTCTCGTATAACCAAATCTGCCAGGTCTGAATACTCCGAGTGCAAGACCAAGTACCGCCTGTCCAAGTATAAGTAAGAAGACACCAAAGAGCATGCATAACATAACGATGGTTAAACAACGCTGTCCAACCCAGAATCTCCCAGAGCCATACGAAGTACAAGTTGTGTGGTGGTACTGATCAGCCACCTCGTGGGACAACCAACGTATGCTGTGGCCAAGGTAGCTCACACAACGAAGGCCCCTTTTCACCTTCCAGCCCTTCGCAAAGGGGGGGACTCCAGCCCTCAGCTCAAATGTGTCCACGCCTCCCCCCCACCGCACCCGCACGCCGACTCCTCCCCGTCCTTCCGTCTCCCCGTGCTCTTTTCCGCCGCCTCTCCTCTTTTTGCAGGTCATCCTCCACCCCCATCGCCCGCTCAGGGACAGGAGGCCGCCACCCAGCCGGGTAAATCCCCTCCGGACACGGCGCCTCGCGGATCCCCCGCTCCCTGTCGTACGCCTCCCGGGTAATAAGGCGCTCGCCCCAGAGATGGTCCAGCATCCAGAAGTCCGGACGGCGGTGTTGGTGCAGCGCGGCGGCCAGGAGAGACGACGCGACGGCGGCCCCGCCTCCGCCCCCGGCGACGCCTCCCCAGAGGGCGGCGTCGCTGACGTGGTTGCGGATATGGGCCATGCGGTTGTAGAAGTTGCGGGCCCGGTCGCCGCCGTTGCTGGGGTGGTTGGCGTCGAAGAGGAAGTCGTCGCACCACCAGCAGCTGCAGCGGGGCGGGAGCTTGTGGTGGAGGTGGAGGGAGGACATGTGGTCGATGTACTGGTTCAGTCCCAGCTCGTCGGCCGGGAAGGTCGTGGGGCAGCCGGTGTAGCGGGAGAATTCGCAGGGGAGGAAGGGCGAGGGGGGGTGGGCTGCGTCGCCTTGGGGTGGTGGAGTGGCGTGAGAGGCGTGAGAGGCGTGGAGGAGGTATAGGTCGAAAGGGTCGAGGCCGTGGGGCTGGGTGGAGGGTGCTTCGGAGAGGGCATACACGGTCGGCGTGTTCAAGCCGGCAGCAGGGTGCGTTGTGAAGATGCTGGAGGTGCGAGAAATGTCGGTTGGACTCGAGGAGACGGAGGAGGTATCCGACCAGAGATTGACGTTGCGGGGGGTCTCTGCGTCGTGAAAAGAGCCTGAGGAGTGTCGGTAAGGGGTGGACTCTGGCACGGGTGTGCGTTGGAAAGATTGGTCGAAGACGTCGAGGTAGGCGTGCATTCTGTGCACTCCACGATTCTGGCTTGCGAAGCTCCTCATGATGACTGAGAGCCAAAAAAGAAGAAGTGAAGACGGAGGGGAAAAGAACGATAGCAACAAGCTGCAGTAAGTGTGCAGCGATGATCCTCTCCAGGAGGTGAAGTGAGATTGGAAAGTCAAGTGTCGAGCACAAGTCGGAGAGGAAAACGGGTGCTCTCAGAGAAGGGTATATATATATATATATATATACCTTATATACATATACATTTAAATATATATTGATACAGGTATTCAAGAGTAACGCTTGGAGGCACGTCGACGAGACGACGGTGCCATGCAGATGGATGTTGGAGGTGGTATCTTTATCTTTAGGTGCAGGGAGGGGTGCAGATCCAAAAAGACCCTAGCTACCTTGGTCTTTCAGAGAGGAACTGGGCAAGGGAAAGCAGAAGAGAAGAGATATCTAAAAGAGCACGGATATGAAAGAGGGGTTCGGGTAGGCTCTACAACGTGCGCCGACTCAACAGCGATAGCCACGAAACGGAGAACAGACCGACCAACACGAGGGACTACCTAAGCTATCAGACAGCCGAGAGCGTCACTCTGAAGCAGACTAGATGCTGACGGCGTATGCAGCAGCTATACACTTGCATGTGGATGCTGATCTAGATACGCACGTCACCCGAAGAAGGTGGGAAGGGGGCGGGGGCCTACGGGGAATGGCTTCTTCTCCCTCTTTCTCTCTGCGCTTGCTGGCTGCAAATGTGCGAGACTGCGGGGAGTATGGCGGGAGCACATTCCATTCCCCGGAGGGTGACCGAGGAGTAGCTGTTTTGTTTCCCGGGTGGTGGGCGGCGGGCGGCGGGAGAGATCTGTTCAAGTCGACTGCTGTTTGTTCCTCTTTTTTTCGAGTCACTTGCTGTGACCGTCTGCATTGCCTGTTAGTCGGAGCGGGACCGCCTTATCAAGGAGCCTCTCCGTCTCTGTTAAAGAAAGAGACTCGATATATAAGACTCTCGAGTCAGAATCCACTTGGTAACTGACGGGACTCTCAGGTTGGACGAGAATATGCGGATGTTACAACTGCAATGTCTCGCTACTTGACAGCTGCTAGGAAATCGAGGCATGTTCTGTGGTATATGTTTGACTGTTTTTCTCCCCATAACTGAGTTGTTGATTGCTCGTGGTTTGCAATGTGAAAGATTCAAGGCTCCGTGGTGGGTGGCGACATGGTCACGATCGATACATCAAGTACCGTATCAGCATTGTCGGAACACACAAGGTCTATGATTGGTCATTGTAATTGTGGCTTAAATTGCCCCGCAAACAACACCAGTACACGTAGTACATGCTTAGGTAAGGTAGGGTAAGGTACAATGCATTGTACTTCACTCTGTGAGATGTTACCCCGGGGGTGCATCCACGAACGGGCCTGTAGCAGCCGTGAGAGACTCTGTCTTGTTGCAAAATGTGAGCTCCTCGGATTTGGGGAAACGCAGCGCAGAGACTCGTACGCTGGCTGAATCCTCGTTTATGTGTCGATACCGTACCTCGCTGAGCTCCTTTGGCGTCGTTGATTATTCTTCTCACTGGCCAAGCTGCCATCTTGGATTGCCGCAACGATGAGACGAAAATCAAAATCCAGGGGACTTTTATCCAGAAATACTTGCTCGCTAATGGTCTCCATGAGTAACCGTCCCTCCCAGAAGACATGCGGGCTCCGCTAACGCCGGCCGATGACGACTGTCCTTCCTCTGCTCAAGCGACGGTTCCATCGGCATTTCGCGGGTCTTGGCACGCTCCGCAGCCTGCTTCCTGTTTTCCTCGAGGATCGTGTCCAAAGCGTCCCCGATCTGTTTCAGGCGTTTATCCTTCCCCCAATCAAGGATGTTCCGGACCTGCTTGCGAAAGTTCTTGAAATGCTCCGGGCTCGACAGCAGGAAAGCATCGACCCGTCGCATATAATGCCGCAGATTCTCTTCCTTCCACGATACGTACATCTGGGCCGTATTGTTCTCCACAGCGATGGAGTAGGACAAGTTGTCGACTCGGTGCACGCTCTGATGCTCTCGAAGCGCGACGTTCAGCTGGTCGGCAGCGTTGACGCAAGCTGCCGAAGCGCCCGCACACTGATTCGCAGCCACCCAGAGATCGCCGCCCGTACCCCCGGCCGCTTTGAATTCGACGACGAAGAAGGGAAACCTAAGGCCTTGCGTCGCAATCGGATAGTCCACGTATTGTGGGTGGATCATGCCGTGAGCTACGAACTGCGCATCCGTAAACGCTTCTCGTCCATCCCCCGAATATCCATAAAGCCTGTCAGGCTTCGGCTGACTCACTCTGTGGTGGGCTCCAGGGATGGCAGGAACGAGAGGTTGAGACATGAGTGAATTAGAGCTGCTCGCCAGACCCGTGTCCAGGCCATAGGTTGGGTCGACCTTGGTGTCCGGAAGTATTGTTCGATCCAGAAACCTCGCCACGTCGTCCTCGTTGCACCCATCTGCGAGATAGCACACTCCGTCCATGGCCCGCCTCAGTTCATCGGACGACAACTCGGGGGAGTCCCGCTGCGCACGTAACATGCTATTGATATGACCGGATACCGCGTCCGGTAGGGGAGTGTTGTACCGTTGGATCTCCATGCCATTCGATCTCAGGTTATTTTGGCGGTAGTTCAAATGGCGAACACCGGAGGATGGACTGGAAGCACCAGATACCACACTATTGTTCCCTGGGCTGGGTCGACGCGACCGCGACCCAGCAGAACTCGGCGTCGGTGGCACTGGCACCGCGTACCCATCGGCATCCCGTGTGGAAGGCATGTCGGGCGCCGATCTCGTGGACTGTCTTGGAACCGGGCTGCTGTCCGAACGGTGCAGATGGCTATCCGATCGGCAGTGCGCCTCTCGGTCCGACCCGACGGATTCGAGCCACTCGAAAACAAAGGCGTGGACAGGCTCGGGATGGCTGGGATGAATCCAAGGGGCGGGATCGACCAAGTCTTTGAGAAACGAGGCGTACGACTGTTGAGGAGGATGCTTAGGCGCTGGCTGTTGCAGAGTCGCCTGCCCACGGTCTCCGTTAGTCCTTACTCGTCAGCTTGTGGTGTGGGGGGGGGAGCGTTGCTGGTTATACCTTGACGATCTGCCCTGCCTTCTGGTCCTGGATTCCCGACTGATGTGCGTCTGTCTGCTCTAATCGAGTTCTCTTCGCGGGTAGCGGGTCAATCCCGGAAGTCGTAAGACGCCTCTTCGTAGATTGTGACGGGGTGACTGGAGACTGGTCTCTGGGGTTCTGCGGAAGTTCTGTGTCCGGTGAGTTGGTCTGTTCTTCTAGTGTGGGGAGACATCAATATTCATACCTGTATCCGTGCTTGCGATAGCGTCTAGCAGCTCTTCTTGCAAGGCCTTCGATATTTTGATCCGAGAGCGGCAGACCCGCGTTTTTGACACTCCGCTGTTCATGGCGAGGAACCTGTGATTGATGGTGCAAAGGCGAGGGAATTTATTTATATCGGTGGGTTCGGGCGACGGATGCCCTGAAAAAGGGTCGCAACGTCGTTCGCGTTGGCCCTACGCTACGGTCGAGGTAGGTCTCGTTGTTGGCTTGGCGCAACGAATAACCAGGCAGCCAACTTACTAGGCCGGCTAAGACTGACTGGTTGGCCGTCGGAGGCCGTGCTTACTCGGCATCTCATGTGTGTTGGTGGCAGTTTGGAACCATTGACAGGATTGGCGACCTATTCGTTTACGGCGGAGGACGACCATGTTGGTTTGGTGTTGGTTGTGTGAAGTCTGGCCGAGAAAGGAGAAGGCCGCCGGCCTGGTGTTGGAGGATACGTTATGTATGCGCCCGTCTAATTCTGGGTACGTACTCTATCGAGCTTCCCGGAATTACCGTAAGGCCGCAAAATATGGGGCGGCTCGAAATGATTGCTTATTGTGCTTTATACCTACCTAGGGGTGCGGGGAGAGTCCTAAAAAAGTAACTCCACCTTATAAGGTATTATAAGCTAGTATACGAGGAACCAAACCCTTCGATGGTATTCGGTGGAAGGGGTTTCCCGCGATGGTATGCATGAGGAATTCTCGACTTTGTGTAGCCTTCTGGATGGGAGCAGAGGTGCATTGCAGAAACGCCGGGCCACCGGTCCGGGAGAACCGAAGAGCAGTGAAGGATGGGCAAAGAAAGCCGTCATCTCATTTCACTTCATTACCTGGGATGAATAGCGAGCGCTTCATCACTCAGGACTGCACAGGACTCTCGCCTTGGCAATGACGTTCCGATATTGTAGATGCCCGCCCGTTTCGTCTCCGCGCTTGATGATGCCAGGGAACGTGACGCAGCAAATATCCCGCCGCGACAACGTCTCCTCGTCCTCTCCGCCAATGTCCTCCATCGTCGAACCATCAAACATGGTCTCCTGGTGAGGCAGGATTTCCGGCATGTGAATGTCGAAAACGGCCTTCTGGACGGCCAGGAGACGCGAGAGTTCGATGGCGCTCACGACTTGCACCCTTAGGGCCTGGTCGCGAGATTCCGTAGACTTGACATCTGCGATGCCATCCAGAATCCTGTTTAGTCGCGTAATAACCCCCTGGATCACCGCTTCTGTTTCTTCCTGCATCTTGATGTCTCCTTCACGCCGAAGGAGGGAAAGGGTCGACGACCGCCATTGATTCAGCGTCTCTTGCGAACCTGCAGGAGATGAACCGAGTTTAGTCAGTCTGCCAGACTCCTCTCTACGTCCCCTTTCTTGGGGGCGACATAGGCGCGTACCGTAAGATAGAAGCGTTTGCTCCACGTATCGAAACCCCCGGGCCTGGTCCTTGGTGAGACCGACATAGTAAGAATCGAACACCATATCCACCAGAACCCGCGAAACGAGAGACAGAAGGAAGTGCACTTTGGCTGTGAAGACTAGCTCCTCGCACATGGGCACCAGCCTCTCCACCTCATACCGCACCTCGTCATCGGCGCTGGATAGGTCTGTAACCAGTCAGCTGTCACCATGTTCTCTCCCCCCAAAGCGGCCACTCACCAATCTTAGCCCGCCTAAAATGCACAATAACCCAATTCTGCAGCCCATTCCCCAGCTTCGCCATGCCATCCCCAAAAACCTCATCCGATGTCGCCGCCTGGCCATCCGTGCGGGTGCTCGAGCTCACGAACGCCTTCAGCCCGCGGACCTGCGCCCGCAAGCCAACACTCTCGCGCTCCTTCTCCGCAACCTGCCGCCGCAGCGCCTCGGCCTCGGCCCCGAGGAACCCCAGCTCGCCCTCGACCGCCGCCAGCCGTCCCTGCCAGGCCGTGGCCGCGTCGCACTCGGCGTGCGCCAGCCGCTCGAGTTGGCGCGAGAACTCCGTCTCCATGACCCCCAGCTCGCGTTCCAGCTGGCCGATTCGCTGGTCCTTGTCGCGCAGGAGGGCGGCCGTCGCTGCGGCGGAGGCTGAGGTTGGTTTCGCCGGACCGCTGCCGCTGCCGCTGCCGCCGCCGCTGCTCTTGCTGTCGGGCCTCCTGCTGTCTCGGCCCGTGGGCGGGCTGTTTTCCCGCTCTTTCAATCCATGTTCGTTATTGTTATTATGGGAGCTTCCTTCGACGAATCCTCGGTCGTCCGTGCTTGGGCCGCTGGTCGCGTTCGAGCATCCGAGCTGGGCGCGCGGAGGAGGGGCTATGATGGCGACGTTGTTGACATCCTGGCCGGTCGAGGATGGAGGGGACGGAACGGAGGAGGTGATGAGAACGTGGGTAGCAGAGCCACAGTCCGAGTTTTTGGCAGTTCCGGCCCCAGGAGGTGAGGCCATAGAGGACGAGGATGCAGATGCGGCAGCGTGGACTCCGCGGCGTTTCTGGGACACCGCCGAAGTGCGGGATGTCTTTTTATCTTTCGTCATTAGGACGGATCGACGTCGTGTGGCGCCGACCCCCGCATGGTGGACGCACCGTTTAGACTCGTTCAATTGCGGTTAAAGTGTCCCGTTTCGTGGCGGCGCACTCGGCGGATCGTCTTCATGTCAGCTTTACTCCCTTGATTGTGGTTGCCCGGGACCTACGGAGTCGGAGGTTTGGGTGATGTGACAGCATCCGGGTAGATGCATGTGCTGAAGTCATATGACGCGAGCGGGATATGCAGATTTCAGGGGCTACGAACGCTAAGGTACCGCCCCTGTGCTAAGGTAAGGTACCTGGAGGAACTGCGCACACAACCCACCTCATCAATAAGCATCGTGGTTTTCTAGAATTGGCGACAGGAAGTCGTGATGAATAGGCAAATAATATGAAGCACCCTCTCACGCAGGCGTCGTTAACTGCCCTGCCCCCTGATCTCCCCTGGTCAGAGCTCAAAATTCAATCTCAGCTTCCAACTCATACGCCGCCTCATCCTCCCCTTCCACGGCCTTAGCCCCCATTCGACAAATCGCAATCCTCTCCAGCGGGACGTCCTCCATCCAGACATGCCCATCATACCGATCCAGCACCTCGCGCGCATCCACCGTCAACCGCCTCCCTCTCCCCCGCCTCCCGCCGTTCCGGACGTAGACCGTGTTCACCACAGTAGCATGTAGCAACAACGGCCGGTCCTCGGCCACCATGACGCCCGCTTCCAAGAACGGCGCGCGTAGCCCCTCGCAGAACGCCAGCAACACACCCTGCGGGTCCACGGGCGGGACGTACAACACCGCCGCCTGGCGCGCCTGCTGCATGGAATAAAGTCCGCGTAAGGTGAGGGAGAGCGACGTCAGCTGCGGGTTGTCCGTGTTGTTGCCCGATGATGTTGTCTCCAACACTGTCTCCGACGCTGTCACCGTCACCGCCCCGGCACCTCCCGTCTCGGCAGCCACCTTGGCCGTCGTTGATGCCGCCGCAAGCGGAGTGGTCTCCGACAGGGGCCTGATGCCCGCGAGGATCTCGCGCGGTTTCAGGCTGCGAAGCACAGAGACGGCTTTCTCGATCCCCTCGGCGTCCGGGAGGCTCATCATACCCAGTGTGAGGTGCAACGTGCCGAGCGGCCTCACGGCATCGTGGGGGATAGCGGACTGGACGGAGGGCCCCGTGACGTCGGCACGGAACGCTGCTAGGGCCCGTGCAAGATGTGGTCTGGATGACGGTGTCACTAGGGGGATGCACAAAAAGTGCGTGAACGGAGGAGGTCTGGTGGTGGGTCGCGGAGGCATTTTAGTTGCAGCCTCGAGTTGATGCATCCACGAAATGGTATTCTAAGGTAAGTTGAGAAGAGTCCTTGGACTGCCCTGTTTCGCGCGTAACTACCTCGTGTTCCAAATCCGCGAGAGAGTGGAATCCCGAAACGAGATGATCATTGTAACACGGGTGCAGCAAAGCCTAGTGGCGGAGCACAGTCGAGCACTGCCTGGCTTGAGAGGGAAGTGATTGATTGATGGTTGTGCTGCGACGGCTTTGGTCCAGGGCCTCATCCTTCGGGACTCTCGCCTCGAAAGAGACATATGAGTACTTCCCTAATCGGATATCTTTATATGTCGTCTTAATGCGTCTTCTTCGTGAGTAGCATCCCCACGTGACTCTAAGCACGTACCTCTGTAGGAATGGGCACCACCCCTTCAGGAACCGTAACCCGCCAGTGCCCGAGTCATCGCTCCTTTACAAAGTCAAAATGGTGCTTTAGCATCCCTCGCCCCAAGCCACACTATACGAGCGGCGATGCCATCAGTTCCTACGATCTCAATGCTTCCAGGGATCAGTCATGGGCGGAGTAGAATATCCTCCCCAGGTCGCACCTGGGGAGCACCACTTCGACCTATGCTCAAATTCGACTTAGCAGACACGAGAGTATGCAAAGTCTCCCGCCTTGGACCAACTTCTCTGGGTAAGGTCGGCCGTAAGAACGCTTTGTCGCATTCGGAAATTCGATCGGCATGCACGAAGCTGAGGTCTAGGGCGGCATCTACTAGGGCGGCATCTATGGAGAGAAATATACCTCTGGAATTATTTCTCGGCTGCTGAGTTTGAAGCTGCGCGGGTTCCCGTGTGTAGGACAACCAAGCAGGCGATAAATTACTCCACCAATAAGATATTCCCCACAAGGCAGTAGGACATGGAGAAAGAACCGCAGGTCATCATCAACCCAGCCCCATCCATCCTCGGGGAAGAGACGAAGGCCCCCGTATCAATCTTCTTGGCGCATTGACAGATGCTCTTGAACCGGTAGTCGGTTGACCCAACTCTGCTTACGACTAGTGTGGTGTAGGTATAAAGCTGATTCAAGACCGGAAAACCCATAACACGAGTGGTTTCGGGCCTCGAGGTTGAAAGGGGGCGCTCTGTTGGCCCCCTTCCCAAACTGCCCAAGACCTTCATTTTTTTTCCTTCACCCCGTCTGAGACACAAGGGGGCGTCGGGGACGATGTCGGTAGTCATACTCCTTGAAGTATTGCGGTGGCTCGAAGTATAGAGGCTGGCTAATTATCGGTCTTGTCACTCTTGTCCGCCGTGTCAGTCTTATCGCTCTCGTCCGTTTTGTCGATTTTGTCGATTTTGTCGACTTTGTCGACTTTGTCGACTTTGTCCACTTCGTCCACTTCGTCTATTTCATCAGTCGTATCAGCCTTGTCCACCTCGTCGGTCTTATCGCTGTCCTCGGCGACGGGGCTGCCGTAAAACTTCTTCAAGGCCCTCTCGCAGTTATCATATTCCGTCCTGAGTGTCTTGAGTGTTTCCCCGATCCGCTTCAGACACAACTCGTCGTCGTCCACACTGGATCCGTCCTCCTTCTGCTTCTTTCCGTAGCGCTGAATCTTCTCGCAACTGTCGCGGACATGGACGAGCCCCAGGGTCGCCGAAGAACCCTTAAGGAAGTGGCCGAGCTGTGAAAGCTCGTGGAGCTCTTTGTTTTCCCTGCAGTATCGAAGGAACGAACCAATGTCAGACATGCCCACAAGCGCGCAGAAAAGCGCAACCCGTAAATAATCTCCCACTCACAGTGCTGTTTCCATTGTCTCGAAGGTCTCCTCGGCCTGCTCAAAGAAGCCAAACACGATGGATCGGCTGAACTCGCGTTCATCGTCGTCGTCCATTTCCAGGATCTGCTCGAAAGTCGTCGAGTCGACGCTATCGCCTAATTGGGGGAGAGCGGGCGCTCCATCGTCGATCTGGAAATTCCGGGATGGCATGTGAGTAGTTTGGTCACCTAGGCGGGCGCTGGCAGAGAGACGTACCTTGGTCTCGGCGGGCATGATGACAGGTGCTACGCTTCAGGCTTCCTTTTTTTTTTTTTTTTGTAGTGGTTGTTATAATAAATCACCGGGGTATCTCTGATGGTTGTTTGAAAGGCAAGCCAGGTTATCCGCCTGGACGGGTTGCGGAGAGGGCTGTCATGATATGTGGTTAGAGCGCCCAGGACAAAAGGCGTAGACGATGTTCGAGCGGCGATTTGGGCGAAGCGACTCTTGGACATAAACCAACAGAAGATAATACAAATATACCGTACAGGTGCGTCGACGTTGTTGGTTGGTGGGTTGGTTGGGGGCAAAAGGGGGGAGGAGGTAACCTTACCAGCCGGGATGGTTCTCTCGAGCTTGAAGACTGTGGTTGGAAATTCACGACACTGAACAAAAGAAACAATGAACAAGGTAAATACTGGAGTACTGGGTTGTGAATTTCAGATGGATCAAGAGAGGTCCCCGAAATAAGAGAGGTGATAACTGGTGTGATGTGTAAGGGTATACGATGGCAAATAGACTTGCCGTCGCGAAAGGGAGGGGGAAGAGTCTTGATGGCGGGGTTAACAGCCTGTGGTTGATATAATCCACTGGTGGGGTAATCTGATAATAAGGTGCTGCAGGGAGGGAACGGGATGCACGAATAGCTTTATGCTGGACAGCGGGAGAGCTGGGCCCGCGAGAGGATGCTATTCAACGTGCCCGAGCAGAAATGAAGGACATGTTGGCGGTACTTCGTAGAACAAGGACGAGAAGGAGGAGGGGATTGGGAAAACGGCATGATACCCCAAGAGGCAAACCCCCCCAAAAAAGACTCGAGGAAAGCACGACGGATTATTGATTCGATTATGAGAGGAAGGACCCTTTGAACCCTGTTTCTCGCAGGAGGGGCAACTGAGCGCCCACGGGATAGGCAGGTACCAAGGCGGGGTTCATGCTCCATCGGCGCATTTGAGCAAATACTTCGTACTTGAGAAAATGGGATTTCGATGCGAGGAAGCATCGTGCTTTGAATGGGAGACGGTGCATGGGGGAGCCTCGAAGGGAACATAGAAGTATGTGAACAGATCAATCGCACGTACCTCGGACTTTGCAGAAGATTGTCTCAATATCGGGTCTCCTTGAGCAAGATGGGCAGAGGAATAAAGCTCGGTATTCGGGTAAATGACCAGAGCCAGTGACGTACGGCAGGGCTGGATTTCCCCCAGCAGTCAAATGAAGAGTTAAGCTGCGTCGCACTCGGTCACGATCCTTGCTGGTTGGTTGTTGACGGATACTCGGGTAGGAGTGATGCCAACGGATGACGTTGCTGGCGTGAGAATTTGCGATCCGGTAATTACCTCTAGGGTAGCTGATGGCTAGGCACAAGTAGCAAAAAGTCCACGCCTCGTGGAAGAGAAATGGGGAAAGGAGGTAATTAATTAGGGGAGGGGAAAAGGAAAAAGGTCAACACGGCTCCAGCCCGAATGGAAGCGCCCGAGGCTGGGTGGTTGAGATGTTCCGACTACCTATACCTTTAGGAATATCTTTTAGCACATTCCATTTTCGGGGGACGCCTCCTCCTTCAAATCACCGTACGTTGTACCGTGCCTATCGCTCTGATGGCAGGTTTTGCGGTCCTTCCCCAAGGTACGCGCTTCTTCTTCTGCCTCGTACCTGTCCAAGCTTTCGGGGGGTGTGATGGGATGTTTGCGGTACTTCGCATTTGGGGGCACAGTATCTCTACAGTATTTTCTTCGATAGGAGGTGATTCGAGTGACGTGTGGCGGAATCCGTCTCCACACCTTGCATCATTCCGTACGCTGTCTACCCTGGTCTCTCGACTTTTGGTCCCACTTTGTCCCCACGAAAGGGTCCATCCCGCTCCACCCGACGACCCCACCTCACCGTTCATACTGTGCCTGCTGTTCGAAGCACAGCTGCGAAGTACATATGTACTTCGCAATGACTTGGTGCTCCGTATGATCCCTACCCGATTTTCAGTTCTCTCTTCTACTCTAACGCGTTCCTGCTATCCTTTCTCTCCTGCTTTGTAGTTTCCTAGGGTCTGGGTTCTAGAACAACCATTCTGTCGATCTCTTTCCTTGTCTACCATGTTTCTTACGGAATACCTCAGGTCCAAACAACCACGGAGCTCTTTTCCGACTATTCCAACACCGTCCAACACTGCTGCAGCGCCATCCCCGTGCACCCCCGACCCCCGTGAGGCCCATAGTCCGCGCCTGGGAGGGGGGATCTGCCCCTTGCTCCTTGGCGCTGTGGGAATACCTCAAAAACGGTACACTAGGTACGGCTCTGATAGGTGAAACACTGGCAGGAGTCCCCGAGTACCCTAGGCTACCTTACCTATCGAGGTCCCGCAATCTTCTTCTTGTTACGGTACCTTACCTTAAGGTACGTATAACAACGAAGATACGGCGGAATGCCTCATATATTCTTCTGTGTCCGGCTCCCCGAACTCCCTCGTCGCAATGGGCATTGGAAGACGCTGCATTTGGATCCCGGTTTTCTCACTGTTCCTCCCGCATAAGACGGTGCCGGTTCACTCTCAGTCCCCTCACACGCCGTCCACGACGATTAATATCTCTTCGGTTCTACTCGTTTTCGAAAGAGGGGAGACATAAGCTAATAATTACAAAACGGTGGCTGATTGTGCGCCAGCGTAGCGTGTAGTCGTTGCCTCTGTGCGATCGGATGTGGGGTAGCTAGGGTATTTATCCCTACGTCATAACCTGGACCTGAAATACTTCGTACGACGTACTTACAAAGACAGCAACAGTCTCATGCTGAGTTCGGGCGTCGCAACACGATAAACTGACGGACCTACAAAAGTTTCGTAGCACGCGTCCTTCGCACATACCGAGTACATGCTGCCCACGCCTCCTATAGCATCTGAATTGCTTGACGAACCGGTGGCGTGGTATTGGCTCCGAAGATCACATATCCCGAAATCGTACGAATACGGCTTCAGAAGCGGTGACAGACTCGAAACATCCCTCTTTTTCCACAGAGGCATCTCTTTGTTAATCGTCTCTTGGAAAGGCTGAACTATGACCACCACAATGTGTCAGGAACATTTCTATTGTCATCCCCGACCTCACGACCGACCTCACAACCAGTCGTGGAACGCATCTCATAACCACAAATAGGCAGAACCCCTTTCTCGTTCGGACGTTCATTTCAGGCATCACTTGGCAAAACTCGTCCGATGGTCTTCAGCTACGGAACAAGCAAATCATACGAGGTCTTAAGACATCGTCCAACAGTCCAGTGGCACGAGCCTTCGTTTCCACTCCCCCAGTTTCTTAGCCCAGGGGGGCAAAAACCGGTTTTTCCTCCTCCCCCTCACATCTTGACTTGGGTCCCACGACAACAAAAGAAGAGAAACATGCGCTTTGGAACCTTCCAGAATCACTTATAGGGCGAGATCAGTGTAAAAGAAGGTCGACATCAGGCCAGATATTATAGGTATTTTGGGTTCCTACCGGGGAGAGGAGGGAAGGGAGGGGGGCGGTGGAGATAGGTCAGAGCTCGAACAGAGGATTTTGGCCTGACCAGAGCCAGGACAGAATATTTCTGTCGACATAATGCTCTAAGACTGTCGACAGACTGACCAGTTATCGGGCTCTGACTCCCAAACCCCCAAACCCGGGTAGGTTTAAAGCACGACCTTCCGTGAACACGATCCCACGTGCAGCCGCAAACCCGGATTCCTGTGAACGCCAGGATCAAGAACGCAAAAACGCAACGGAAAAAAACCACAACATGCCCTGGCGTCGGCACGGAGCTTTGGCTTTCTGCTTGGCTAGCCGTAGCGCAACAAGACTCCCACCAATTAAGAAGCTCCCGTTAATCAGGTAAGCTAGTGTACCATCCATACACATTGAGTGGCCCCTTCTCCTTAGGTTGGAGCGAACTCAAAATGTCATGCAGTGTTGATCTGTGGTCTAGAAGCATCCAAAAGGAAATGCCCCGTTGGCGGTTTGCTCCAAGCCCACATTCCTTGCTTGTATGACCTGAGTTTTGGCCGTACGGAGTGATGACGGGCACGCTGACCCTCGTTCCCCAACACCTGGCTGATATGGAGTGGTTGCCCTTGTTGAAGGTCCTAAGTGCCCTTTCCCGAAGGAACGGGAACTGATGAACTTGGGTTTGTCGGCCCGGCCCGAGTCCGGATCCCGGGCTCGCAAGTCCCTTGCTCGGAGGTAGAGGCCGGCCAGAATGTCTATGGGAAAGGCGTCGATGGGCGTTGTAGCTGTCGAAAGACGGGACTAGCCCAAAAAAAAAAAAAGGGTCCGTAATAACAAGTAATTTTGTTTCTCCTTCACAGCAAGACTTTGCAAGCCACGCTCAACAGCCAGGCGGCATCGTGCCATCCTCCCTGGTTGGGATCGGGGGGCGGGATCAGTTCTTTGGGAGAATTTGTCACGCCCTCAAAGTGCCGAGATGAGGTGCTCGTCCAGGCGTCGCGTCGTTCATCCACCTCCCCTTCAGCGTCGTCATCGTCACTCGTGTCGGAATCTTCCGGGTTTTCTTCCACCGAGAACAAGGACAACCCGAACCACAAGCTGCGGCCGGCGCCCTCCGCCTTGACGAGCTTTCGCACGGTCGCCTCGTCGTCCTTGTCGGGGTCCTGTCCCATGGCCTCCAACCGGTCCTCGGGATTGACGAAATCAGGGCCCTGGTCATATTCGTCTCCGAGTGCCTGATCACGGTCGAAGTAAGCCTCGTCCAGACTTTGGCCCTCGAGAGACACCATCCCCCGACCGCGGGAGGCGACCCGGCTGGCGGGCCGGCTCCCATGCCGGCTCCCACGCGTCGAGCGACCGCCATCCACCACCCCTTCGACGAGATCCACCACGCTGCTCCTCCGGGTCATCAGGTCGCGGTCCCGCGCGAGCTCCCTCTCCAGAACCGCCTCGTCGGCCTCGTCATCGCGCAGGGCGACGAGACTCGTCGAGCTCTCGCGCGAGGTGAGCCACATCTGGCCCTTGTATTCCCTTGCCTCGGCGCTCAGCACGATACCGGCGCGGAGGAGCCAGTCGTCGTCGTCGCGCGGGATACCGTTGCCGTCGTTGCGAGCACGGCGGGTCGGGGTCGTGGCGCCGGAAACGGCTTTCCGTCGGGTAGAGCTGGAGGACGCGTCATGGTGGTGGTCGGCAACGGCAAGGTGGCAGGCCGACTTGCTCTTGGGGAGCTGGGCGTCCGTTATGGAAGCGCGCCGCGATGAACGTGAGCGGGAGCGGGAGGTCGAGGGGAAGGTCGGTGGACGGGCGAGGATGCTGGGGGTTGTCGGGGCGGACTTGCCCTGGATGTACGAGGTGCTGCGGACGGGGGGCACGTAAGAGAACTCGGCGTCGTCGCTGAAGGGTAGCTTGGGAGTAAGCGGGGCGAGGGTTAGATGATTGAGGCTGGTGCTAGAGCGGTTCTTTCTGCGACTGTGGTGCTGCTTGTATGCTTCGTCCATGGTTGCCGCCAATGAAGTATTAATCGGTGACTTGGGCCAGACAGTGCCGTTCTGAGTCAAGTCAATTGGGGTACACGCGATGAATGTTCGCAAAAAAAGAAGAGAACTGGTAAGAACGAATGGAAGGGAACGCTCAGTGAAAAAGAAAGAAGAAAATGCAAGCACACGAGGGCAGATAGTCCGATAATGGAGTCAACGAGGCGAGTTGCGGTGTCGGGATCAACGAAGGGAGAAAGAAATCGGACCAGCTCCTTTATTATCGCCTCACAAGACGGACTGGGTACCTTGATTGTGGATACGGAAGTGCACGGACCAAGACCTAGACCCAGCCGCGGATCTTAGTTCTTAGGGGGGTTTACCGAGCAAGAGCCGATGCCGGTGAGGAACGGTTTGAAATGGCTTGTGACTTGCTGACCGGTCTTGAACCCACGAGTGTCTGTGATTTGTTAATAAGGTAGTAGCGTACTTAAAGTTCATTTTTAAGGACCGGACCTTAGCTGTGTACTGCATGCAGTTGACCAGACATGAATCCAGCACGTCATATATCTGACAATTATACCACCGTGGAGGCCTGTCTGGTGCGACTGGCAGCATACCGGAACCGGGGAGTGGCGCCGCGGCTCCACCAAGTGTTGACCAGATGAAAGAGTATTAGGTACCTAGGTAGTGGTGTCAAGGCATCACCGAGAGGAAGCAGGTCCCCACGGCGTACCATTCACAAGTATCACTTTCAACGAATCTGTCTTCGGCCGCTCTTGATTCTTCGGTCATGACTGTTCCTGAAATCAAGGGTCGACATATTTGGATGACTGCTCATCTCATGTGAATCGGGCCATCAAGAATGAGCCTTGGCCAGATATATACGTGTACCAAGGTGGGTAAACTGCCCGTCTGCAGCAAACAGAAATGGTATGTATGATCGTACCTGTACACCTCCCCCAGGGGTTTAAAGGTTAGCTCGTGAATTCGCCCCACATCCTATCAATCATTGGATTAGCCTGCCGATCCGTACTTTTCCACCTATATCATATAGATAGGTACAAAGACATATGACGATCTTGAGGATTATCTTAGGACTACCCTAGTGGTGATAGTAGTGATAGTGGGGATAGTGGGGATAGTAGGGATAGTGGCGAGATCTAGTAAGTATAGGTACTTATGAAGGGTGATAGGTCTTATATATTTGGATGCAGATGTACTTCACAGGGATCCCTGTTATCCGTAACCAATCATATTCGTTTGTATTCGCGCTAACCTTTAAACCCTGGTAGAGGCGTACCTGCGAGGGCTTGGATCGTCCTTGAGAAAATCACGAAAGAATATGTGGGGATTCTAAAAGTTCAGATCTGTAGCCTACCTTAGATCACAGCTGTTCGATGAGACGCACTCGTCGATGTCGATCATAAGCTTCTACATCCAACTCTCTTACGGTTACGTCTTTGCATATTCAGCGAGAGAAATCCTTTTTGCTGTGAAGGTGATGCCCATAACTTTTTCCTTTCCACGAGATATCTTGGTAGAATGTACCAATGTCTGAACTTGCCTCGGGTCCACATTTTGGGTGACCAGTGTTATGTCAAGAGCTCACTGTACGAAGGAGGTATCTCATTAAGGTAGCCCTCAACACCACGAGGTACCTGGTAAACACGCTTTCAAAGTTCCTTAACTGCATTTGATGCGCAAGAGTTACATCTGCGGAACCCCCACCAAAGTACCAACGTAGTCCCTTTTCATACCTCGAAGATTTTCATCGCAACCACAACGGCAGCAGCACAAAGCGTCCATCGTGACCACCTCAGTCAATAACTCGAAGACGACCTCCACCTCCCTCTCCCTCCCAAGCCCAAACGCCGGGACAGGGAACACTTATTATGACCAGTGATTAGTGACTTCATCACCAACCCGAGAATGCGGAATTTGCGCAACATCCGCTTCGATGCCTGGCGCCTCGCCGACATCACTTCCACCTGCTGGGACCCCGCCAAGGATGAACTCCTTTGCACTCTAGGTCCGACCGAGACGAGACGCTCCATCGAGCTTGTCCGGATTGCAGATACATTTGAGCTGTAAGTCAGGGAACCCCGTTTCTTCGTGAGGGAAAAAGGGAAATATATTCTTCTGCTTTTGCTGCCACATCCCACTTATTCATGGAAAAAAGGACACAGAGCGCTCACCTCACTGACCCCCTCCTCCTCCCCCTCCCAGACAATCTCACACTATTGCTTCGTGGGACGTCCCGAGTCCCCATCCCGATGTCCCAGCCGACTCAGTAGTGAGCCTTCACCACTTCAGCGACACGTCTACCACGTGTGTTATTCTTGCCGGCGGCGATATCGTCACTATCAAGGAACCCGATGCCTTCTCTTCCCAGGATGACGTCCACATTGAGATTATCGGCTCCATCGATGCCGGAATTACGGCGGCCCGCTGGTCTCCCGACGACGAGCTACTCCTCGTAACCACCAAAGATGGCAAGGCCGTCTTCATGGGCCGCACCTTCGATGCCATCGCCGACGTGTCCATGACCTCGGAGGACCTCAAAGCATCCAAGCACGTCTCCGTCGGCTGGGGGAAGAAGGAGACCCAATTCGAGGGGCGGGGCGCGAAGGCCCTCAGAGACCCCACCATCCCCGAGAAGGTGGACGAGGGCGTTCTCAGCCCGAAGGACGACGGCTCGTCGTCCATCAGCTGGCGCGGGGACGGCGCCTACGTTGCCGTCAACTCCGTCGAGGGCGGCTTTCGGAGAGTCGTGAGGGTGTACTCGCGAGAAGGCGTCCTGGACAGCGCGAGCGAGCCTGTTGATGGACTGGAGGGAACTCTGAGCTGGCGGCCGGCGGGGAATCTCATCGCCGCCATCCAGCGTCGGTCGGACAGGATCGATGTCGTGTTCTTTGAAAGGAACGGTCTGAGGCATGGCGACTTTACCTTGCGCTCGCCTGGTGGAGATATCCTGTCACACGATGGGATCAGGCTGGAGTGGAACAACGACTCGACTGTTCTTGCCGTCATCTTGTCGGATACGATCCAGCTCTGGACCATGGGGAACTACCATTACTACCTCAAACAAGAGGTGCCCATCACGTCCCCGTACGTCCACTTGGCCTGGCATCCTGAAAAGGCCTTGCGCTTTGCCGCGGCGACGTCCAGTAAGTAGTAGTTTTTTTTTTGCCAATGCTTCGTCTTTCTTTCTTTCCCTCCTTCCTTTCCTTTTCTTTTTCTTCTTCTCGGTTATCTTTACTGACCAATGCCAGGTCTCCTCACCTCCGCCGAGTACATTTTCACTGTGGCAAGGGGTTCTCAGAGGCCACCCCACGATCATGGCGCCGTTGCGGTCATCGACGGCCACACGGCGAAAATTACCCCCTTCCGGACGGCAAACATGCCTCCTCCCATGACCATGTTCGACTTGGAGGAGGCATCGAGTGTTGTTGACGTCGTCTTTGATTCTGCCAATTCCTCCATGGCCGTCCTGCATCGTACCGGAATAGACGTCTATGCATGGCAAACTAAAGGAAGCCGCTCCCTTCACCCCAAGAGGGTGAGCCGAACAACTTTCTTTGAATCATCATCAACGGACGACTCGCCTCGGGTTCCACTTCAAGCATGCTTTTCCTCGTCTGAAGAAATCTCTGTCCTCGTTCACGACGGAGGGGACCTAAAAGTTGAAGTATACAGCTTTGGGCCTGGGGATAGTAACCTCCAGGATGTCGTGGAAATCGATCGATCGGAGCCGATTTCTTCCATTTCGAGCTACTGCGGTCTACCCGATATAGGGGCCTACGCCCAAGATCGCTCTGGAAAGTTATACAACTTATCCGGACAACAGGGCCTTATGCCTCTCGGACTTCGACTGCCCGTCCAACTGCCATGGTGTCAGCTGGTTGCCGTCGGAGACAATACGGTGGCGGTGGGAATGGCTCGCAACGGACGCCTCTACGCTGACAGTAGGCTGATAGCCAAGAACTGCACTTCCTTTGTGGTTACTGATGCCCATATCATCTTCACAACAACCAACCACTTCCTCAAGTTCGTCCATCTGGTGGATCCTCAAGGTATGTGTTTCCACGCCTGGCACCCGATCGTGGCTGATCCGTCTGACATTGCCTAGAAATGGAAGTCCCGGAAGACGACCCTGAGGTGGATGAAAGGTGTCGCAGCATCGAGCGAGGTGCTCGGCTCGTCACGGCCATGCCTACCAACATGAGCCTCGTGTTGCAGATGCCCAGGGGTAACCTTGAGACTATATACCCTAGAGCCATGGTGGTCGCGGGTATCAGGCAACTCGTCGAGGAGAAGAACTACGGTCGTGCTTTTTCATATTGTCGTACACAACGGGTGGACATGAACATTCTCTATGATCACCGCCCGAACCAGTTCCTAGCCAACGTTGGCCTCTTTCTCGACCAGATTCAGGACGTGGCATATATCGATCTCTTCCTCTCGTCTCTCAGGTAAGTCCAACTCGGCCCTCCATGCTTAATAACAACGGTAGGTAGTTGACGGATTTACAGAGAGGAGGACGTCGCCCAAACGATGTACAAAGATACCAAGCGGACAACAGCTCGCGACCCGGACATTATCGCCGAGGAAGCGGCCGCAGATTCACTGGCTCCGCAGAACTCGGGGAACAAGTCCAAAGTCAACAAGATCTGCAATGCTGTTCTCAAGGCTCTGCAGCATAAGAAAGAAACCCACCTCCAAAACATCATCACCGCCCACGTCTGCAAGGTGCCTCCCGCCTTGGATGACGGCTTGACTCTGGTTGCCGAGTTGGTGCAAGAAGACGAGAAGCTTGCAGAGAAGGCCGTAGAGCATATCTGCTTCCTCGTAGATGTCAACCTTCTCTATGACCATGCTTTGGGGCTTTACAACCTCGACCTTGCCTTGCTCGTTGCCCAGCAATCACAGCGAGACCCGCGGGAATATCTGCCCTTCATCCAAAACCTCCACAAACTCCCCGAGCTTCGCAGACGGTTTGAGATTGACGACCACCTTAACCGGCGATCCAAGGCCCTAGCACATCTGAAGGCGTTAGATGCGTTTGACGAACTACAGGCATATACTACCAAGCACGCTCTGTACCAAGACGCACTCGGCCTCTGCAGGTACGAGAGGCAAAGACACCGTACTCTCATCAACCTCTTTGCCGAATATCTCGAATCCAAATCCAAGTTCCGGGAGGCTGGTCTAGCCTTCGAGTCTCTCGGGAACTACGAAAAGGCCATGGTCTGCTACCGCAGCGACGGCGCCACGAGCTGGCGCGAGTGCCTCTTCGCCGCCCAGCAGGTACAACCGCCTCTCTCCAAAGAAGCGCTCACCGACCAAGCCACCACCCTCGCCGAGGCGCTCACAGAAGCCAAAGACCACGCCTCAGCGGCGACCCTGCACCTGGACTACCTCGACTCCCTCGAAGGCGCCGTCCGCTCGCTCTGCAAGGGGAACCACTTCGCCGAAGCGCTCCGCCTCCTCGCCCACCGCAGCCGGGCCGACCTCGTCCCCTCCGTCTTCGACCCCGCCCTCGTCGACACCCTCAGCACCACCACCGAGTTCCTGGCCGACTGCAAATCCCAGCTCCGCGCCCAGGTGCCCCGCATCCTCGAGCTCCGTCGCCGCGCGGCCGAGGATCCCCTGGCCTTCTACGAAGGCGAGCGCGCCGGCGGCGCCGACGGGATCCCGGACGACGTGTCGGTGGCGGCCAGCTCGCGGCTCAGCACCGGCGGCGCGAGCTTGCTCACGCGGTACACGGGCAAAGGCGGCGGCGGCGGGGCGAGGACGACGAGCACGGGCACGGTGGGGACGGGGGTCAGTCGGGCTACGAGCAAGAATCGGCGGCGCGAGGAGAAGAAGCGCGCGCGGGGCCGCAAGGGTACCGTTTACGAGGAGGAGTACCTCGTGAACAGCGTGAGGCGGCTCGTGGACCGCGTCGGTGCCGTGCGCGGGGAGGTTGGGGCGCTTGTTTTCGCGTTGGTGAGGCGGGATATGGCTGAGCGGGCTCGGGCGGTGGAGACGCTGGTGGATGAAGTTGTGGAGGGATGCAGGACGGCTGTGGCGGAGGTGTTTGGATCCCCCGAAGAAACCGAGCAACAGGATGGGGAGGACCCGAACGAGGGTCTGGCTGGTGGTGGTGGTGGTGGTGGTGGTGGTGTTGGTGGAGACATGGGATATGTGGCTACAGGAGGTGCGGGTGTCTTCCATGAATACTTGGAGGCGAGGAACAGGAGGCAGGAAGTTCCCCTTGTCCAGGCGGTCCAAAAGCTATCCTTGCTCGGAGGATAGCGTAGTCCTAGATTATGGCAATCCACATAGATGATGTACATAGAAACGATTTTTCCAAGGTGGGAAAATTCCGGAACCATTCACACGACTAAAGATGATCATGATAGCTGCAGTGCTATCTGCTGATAAAAGTACACTATTGCACAAGTGAAGATCGCCTGTCCTTGTATAATCTCCCTGGTGTATGTATGTGTTTTGTACATGTCCATATCAACCTGGACCGTCTCGTACTTCAACTCCCGTCTCTTACACCAATCTAATATATCAAGACGTCACACCGGCTGTTGCGAAGGGGTCGGTGACGGCGCATCCTTCCCCCCATGGAGCAAATGTGTCGGCACATCGCCCGAAGCAGCGCCATCCTTCTTCACCTCCGACATGCCCGCAGCGCCGAGGGCCGCCGCCTTGTTCCGCGCAATAACCTCGCCAATCTTGACGAGCATCTCCTCGGAGAGCGTGGGCTGGCCCCTCTCGCGGCGGAGGGCGCGCTGCAGGCGGTTGAACTCCTGGAGCGGGGTGAGCATGGTCTGGGCCTCGCGGTGGCGGGCCAGCTTCTCGGCCTCCTCGGCCTCCTTGCTCTGGATGTAGGCCTCCTCGTGGCGCGTGCGGAACCGGGAGTAGCGGTTGCGCAGCTGGTCGATCAGGCCGTCGGGGAGCGGGCAGCGGAGCAGGCTGGGGACGAAGGTCGGCTCCTCGACGTCGGCGCGCTTGGTGTCGCTCGCGTAGTCCTCCCGCGGCTCGGGCTTGCGTTCGGGCCAGGGGATCGCTACGTTGAGGCCCGTGATGTAGCGCGTCCAGGCGCGCCAGCCGGTGTGGCGGTGCCATTTCACGGGGCCGGCGGTCAGGCTGCGGACGATGACGTCGCGGGTGATGCCGGTCTTGGGGTCGGTGATGGGGTGGACGAGGCGGACGGCGGAGATGGGGAGCGAGACGGAGGCGAGGCGGGTGCTGTTCTTTTCAGGGTCGACGCTGCGGTATTCATCGGGGATTTTTGAGAGGTACTGGGAGGAGAGTTGTGGTGTTAGAGTTTTTCAGTCCCCTATTCTTATCCTCTCTGCTGGGAAGTGATAGTCCTCAAAGGGAGCGAAGAAAGAAAAGAAAGAAAGAAAAAAAAGAAAAGAAAAAAAGAAAGAAAAAGAAGAAAGAAAAAAAAAAGAAGAAAAAAAGAGGGCAGCGCGGCTCACCTTGCCAATGTTCTCCAGATTAATTGTACCGTGTCTCATGTCGATGCTGGCCACGCGATCAATCTTGCCCTTTTCCGGACCCTCCATGACGACGACCCTGTCCCCGACGACGAGGTTGAGAAGTTCGGGCGTCCCGGCCCAAGCACAGCGCAGTTGGATCTCCCACGGCTTCATGAGCGTCTGCATGGCTGTTCGGGGGGCCTCTTGGGCGGCATGGGTAGCTTTGCCGTCCAAGTCGAGGCGAGGAGCGAGAGGACCTAGCTCCCAGTTTTGGCGGCGGTTGAGGCGGGCGGCACGAAGGTCCGCGGCAATCTCGCTGACGGAACGGGCCTGTTCTCTGATGCGGCGATGCTTGTTACTGAGGTACTCCGTGAGGCTCTTCTTCTTGGCGCGACGGGCGGCGGCCCTTTGGGCTTCGGCCGTCCGCTTGATGAGTTTCTGCATGGTGGGTAGGGCCTCGTCTCCCCGGCGGTGAGAGAGACGGGGGGGCACGAGAGAAATGATGCGAATGAGAAGGTCAAGAGTTAATTTTTCTTCTTGTCGTCTTCGTATGGAGGTAGCGTAATAGCGGGTGATCGGGCGGTGAATAATGGGCGACTGGACGTTGATGTCGTCTCGTCCATAGATAGGCTTTGAAGCTTTCCGCGAGACAAAATTCCACGAGAATTGGCCGCGCCAAGAAATTTGGAGTACCTACATACCTTCAGTGGTCAATCCAAGCCGTGCCATGTCCGGTTGTTTGATCCGGGGTGCACGGCCACGGAATATCTATATCCCGGGCTTTGACCGGTGAGGGCGAGTTGCCGGTAGTACTACTACTCCGTATTACTCATACCCAGTACCCAGTACAGATATTCAGGGAATAAGAGGCAACCAGAAGAGTGGAATGGCGGTGACAGCGTAACTCTTTGTGCATGGGGTCACACGGTCACCGAAAACCCAGTCCCAGAAAGGTAGACCCTGCTTTTTACGGTAGTAATTTACGTCTTACTGACCTAAAGTATAAACCAAGATGGTCTTCTTTCTCTTTCCCTCTCTTTTGTACTTCTTTCATGGATTTAATGGCTATCTTGGAGACCGAATCCCGTCTCTGGCGGCGAAGGCCATGCATTACCAGGTACCTTAGGCAATCAATATTTGGAAGGGGGTTCAAGGCCAGTGACTTCGTCAACGCCAGTCAACACTGCATAAGGTACCTTGGTTCAGCATCATAAGCTTGGGAGGCAGTACAAATAGAGAGCTATGAAAAGGCACAGCATATGATCAACCGTGGTCATCCAACGGACTGTTTGGCATGCATCTGCTACTCCAGTACGTATGGGTGAAGTCCTAGATTCTGTAGGACCTGTAGGACTTCTGATGGTCATGTCATCGCTCCCCAGCCAACCATATATGCAGACAAGTGGGATTTATTGGACGTACTTGACCGAGTGACCTGAGGCCTGTAGACATGCGGACCAGCCACCAAAACGCAACATTGTTTGTTTATGGGAAAACCTCGTGTCATCACTCTAACAACAATTTCTGTTGATGTTTCTACTGCCCATACAGTAATCAATCGAGTATCTTTCAACGGCACGGCTTTAACGGTATTGGACCTGTGGTGTTGTTCCACTGTGACGGACAACGAAGGGGGTGCAATGACACAGCAAAGCGTAATCTGTACACGTGTAATTATTCCGTAAACAACACAGTCCAGGCTCTCTTCCAGATGACGTGAGCGACCTACCTTTAGGTAGGGATTTCTTCCGCGGGAAGGAAGCTTCGCGTCGTTACAAGTTACAAGACATCGTATTAAGCAAGTTAGTACAAGTTCGGTACCTGTCCTTCAGTGGGCCAAGACAAGTTCAAATGGACATCGCCGCCCAATGGACTGCCCTGATCATCCCGCCTCGGTGTTTTCCTTGCGATGCATTTCAGCTCAGCGCTACAGGGACCCTAGAGGTACGAAGTACCTGCCGGGACTTGCATCTCGTACCGCAGATGTTCGTACAGAGTACTGTACCTTAGTAACATGGTACGTATAAGCATGCTGATCTGATGCAGGATGGAGATTTCTACGGGTACCGTAGTTGGTTGCCTCTCAAAAAATCACAGGGCTGGACTGACAGATTGACTCCTATCTGCCAAACCCCCCAGGAGTTCAATCCAAGTGCCGCAAACAGGGTGCCTTGGCAACGCTCTTGATATACCTTACCTAACGTACATCTTGCAGGCGAGGAGGTAAATCGGTAAATGGACAGAAGTACCGACGCAGCATACAGCCGGCACATGCCAAGGCACAATATACCTAGATGGAGTTATCAACCTGGAATAATATACTCATAGAATGACCCTCCAGTTTTATCAAAAGGCTTTATGTGATGATTCCAGACAATACAACCACCTTGCGGAAGAGAGTCTGTGAGGCCTTTCCAGAGACAACCAGCTATGACGACGTCGTCACGGCGCACAAAGGGGATCTTAACCCATGGTCCTTTGTCTCTCTGTCCTACTTGGGACAGCTTGACAACCTACCAAGGTAACTATAAGGTGAAGTAGATCTCGGTTCTTTGGAGGTGACACTAGAATGGGGTAGATATCCCGATAGCATCCACGCTCCATCTGAGATTAGACACATTAGTCACATAAACAGGGCATAAAGGTCGCAAACTTGCCGGTTGGAAACAAGTCAAGTCTGTCTTTCTGCTCTCTACTATTCATATCTTATTCCTATTCTCTGTCGACATACTTCCTGTGTGTTCGTCTCCTCCTGTTTTTATTACTGGGTTGGACGTGTTAAGCTTACGTACGTCGAGGTTGACTGGTCCAAGTCAAAGTACTTTTAGGTACGACGACAACAGAAGGTTGGTTCATTTGGTTCAAGGATCTTATTTTGCGCACCCCCGTCTCCTGGCGCATTTCGTTTTCCCCAAGGCAGAAGACCCTTTAACGGGTGTATGAACCCCCTCTTCGCTGCGTCAGGCACACCTTCCAGTTTCAGGGCAGGACGCCGTACTTTCGTACAGAGGAAAGCACAGCACACAGCAGACTACCTACCTACGTAAGGTACTCGCGCGTCGGTCACTCTGCCCTCCACTCACTTCCCGTCTCCATCCCTCCCTCCTTAAATAGGCAGCCAGCACACCCCCTTCTTCCCCCTATCACACCTCACCCCTGCTTTGCACCCCGGCCCCCTTTCCAAGCACCTCCTGTTGTCCTCTCAGGTCAGAGGTCAGAGGTCAGGCCAAAACTCCACTAGCGCTCCGTCTTTTTCCCATCTGGCGGCCCATGCATCCTATCCATCTATCCATCCAACTTGGGTTCTCCCTTTGACTTGTCTCTTCAAACCATCCAACCTTCTCCCATCTCTCCAACATCGAGGTAGCGTCTCTAACGTCGACTTTCTCCACGCCAACCCAAGCACACGAACAGCATTTACTCTCTCTCGTCCGTCTATTCTATTTCCAAGCACCTGCCACTCTAGTCACCATGGCCGAAATTCGCCGCAAGCTCGTCATTGTCGGCGATGGTGCCTGCGGTAAAACCTGTTTGTTGATGTGAGTAGTGGACGACAGCTTCCCGCAACTGCCCCTTCAACCCCAACACCATACCACGCTCTCCCTCCCTCCCTGCATCTATCAGTCTCGTTCAGCCATCTCGAGCCATCATCATCATCACCATCATCATATCCGGGGCCATACATTCCATCTGCCCGCCCCCCTCCTCCCAAGGCGTCCCCCTTCGCCATCGTGTTGTATCACCCACACAGCACATGTCGGGGGTCTAGCTGGCGTGTTCGCGTCTCCTCGTGGCATCCACCATCATCATCACCTCCCTGCAATCACAGCCATTCCTTCATCTACTGTCTCGCTGATTACTGACAATCCTATCTAGTGTTTTCTCCAAGGGCACCTTCCCCGAGGTAAGACGCCGAATCGCGTTTCCGACATCCTTTCCTTCCGCCACGGAGAATTCCACTCGACGACATTACATTTGCCCCAGGCATCTCTGTATTCATCTTGTCCGCCTACTGACGCCCGCTTTCTAGGTCTACGTTCCCACTGTTTTCGAGAACTACGTCGCCGATGTTGAGGTCGATGGAAAGCACGTCGAGCTGGCCCTATGGGATACGGCTGGTCAGGAAGACTACGACCGGCTCCGGCCCTTGTCTTACCCCGACTCCCACGTCATCCTCATCTGCTTCGCCGTCGATTCTCCCGATTCGCTCGACAACGTTCAAGAGAAGGTACTTGATGGCCACATACCGACTACTCAGTAGTCCTTATCATTTCTCATGATCCCTGACTAACCGACGTTTTCTTTGTCTTCTCTAGTGGATTTCCGAGGTCCTGCACTTCTGCCAGGGTCTTCCCATCATTCTCGTCGGCTGCAAGAAGGATCTCCGCTACGACGCCAAGACCATCGAGGAGCTGCGCAAGACGAGCCAGAAGCCTGTGTCTCCCGAGGAGGTAAATACACATTTGTGCCCCCCCCCCCCCCCCCCATTTTCCCTCCCGTTTCCTACAGCGCACCAGTGCCCCCAACGTCGAGGTTATCGCGTTGGGGTCCCTCCTCTATATGCTGCGCCCTCGTGTTCTAATCCATGTACTAATCATTGTCCGTTTTACAAAATGATAGGGTGAGGAGGTTCGCAAGAAGATCGGTGCCTACAAGTACCTCGAGTGCTCGGCCAAGACAAACGAAGGCGTTCGTGAGGTTTTCGAACACGCCACCCGCGCCGCTCTGCTATCGCGTAGCCGGGGCAGCGGCAAGAAGCACAAGTGCAACCTGCTCTAAAGCCAGGGTAGCAATGCCGCTGTTTTCTTGCCTCCGCGTTTCCTGAAACACAAACCCTCCGCGTGCTTTTTGTCTGACGGGACCTCGAATCCCTTCCCCCACCTCCTCTTGTACTCTCGACCTTGGTTCCCCCAACCAATCCAACCCAACCCAAACGAATATTATTTTTCTTTTTTTCCCACCCCAACCTGTTTCGGATGAAGCCAGGGTCTGCGGCGGCTTTGGGAGGGCAAGGCTATATCCACCTGCATAGGTTCTCGGAATTTGGAGTTTTTGATCGCTATTGTCTCTTGTCATCGCCAAAGAGCCTTGTACACGCACGCGCACGCAACTTTACACACAATCCCCCCCCCCCCCCCCCCCCCCCCCCCAAATATTCGGCTGCTCACAAATCATCATTATTCTGGTTCTGGGAGATGAGGGAGGTGCTGGTTTTCCCCCGACAAAACTGACCTCGTGTTTGTTGTGTCTTTTTTCTCCTTTTCATCCCTGGCCAACAAAATGGTCGCAGCGGAAGGGGGGAAAGGAGGTTCATTTGGCGGCAGGGCGAACTCAGGGCTGCGTCGTGCGGATGACACGGTGATAATAGCCTCGACAGCGATGGCAAAGCTAGCCCCTTTAATTTTCCAAAGCATGTTTTTCTCCCCCTCCACGGCATATCAGCGACAAGGGACTGAGGCGTGGGGGCAATATGCATGCTTTGGACGTCAGGGTCGCAGTCATGCACGCTGTTCGCTGGATGGTCTTCTTTTCCCCTTTGAGGACGATGGGGGCTCGTAGGTAATATATTGTTCTTCTGGACACCACGGGCTACGGGTATTGGTGGTCGAAGTGCTGTGTCTCCGTGAGTGTCTTGACATTTCCGGACTAAAAAGAGCGCTGGGTCGGCTCTGTATTTCTCTTCGCCTGATATTTTCTGGATTTAATGACATTTGGAAGCGGCTACATCATAGGTGTCTTTCGGCACCCAGTCTCGCGTTGCTTTCCTTTGCTTTCTCATCCAGTGGCTAGGCCATGTTCAACTCGACCAAGCCAAAAAAAAAAAAAAAAAAAAAAAAAAAAAAAAGAGAAACCCGCCACCCCCCCCCGGGACTGTTAGAAACTACGAAGGCCAGCTATCTAGTCTTCCTGCGTATGCATGCTTGGCATACGATCTAGCTTAGGAAGAATGACGCCCGGCCAGAGCATCAGGGCTGAGCTTTTCTTATACTTGTCTCTTACCAACTTATATCTATTTATATACAGATATATATTCTTCCTGTGAGTGGACCAACCTCGTTGCGCCTCTGCTTGTGACTCAGATCTCCACATATAGGGCTCTGATATAAGGTATCCTTTACAAGGGTTCGACTGCTCGAAAGACCATCAAGTTGTTTGGATCTGGAGGCTGTGTCACAAATTTGCTATACTACGATTTAGCCGTTTGGCAGTGTCCAAGCTAAACTGCACAATTGGGGGCGTGACATCAGATATTCCGCTGCTCCTCTCGCGGGAAGCTTTCAGCCTGCCTTGTGTGGGGAGGGCGGTGGACGGTAGATGGTAGACGACACACCTGGGGCCGCTCGGGTTTTCTATCCGTCGAGCGAAAGGGGTAGACGGGTAATGTTAGGGGAGATAGAGAGACGGGGGCAAAGCTGGGAAGATGAGAATTAAGTCTTCATTTCTTGAACGAAACTCTGCGCTGCGCTGCACAGCGTGGCCTCTCCATCCAGCCGAAAACCAAAAGCAGCGCGCACATCCTGAACTCCTCTTGATCTCTCGGTTTACCGAACTCGCGTTCCTGAAACATTTGTCTCGTCGGTCTCTCGCTTCATCGTCTCGTCACTTCGTAATAACGCCACGGCACTAGTCCGCCCAGGCTTTCCATGGATCCCTCTTCTCTAACGTCTCGTGGGGCTCCATCCCAATTTGTGTCATTGTACGCTTAGTAGGGGCAGGTCTATTTCAAGGGAGGTAAAAAGTCAGCAAGGAGAACAGAAGAGAAGTGGAGGGCGAGGGCGAGGGCGAGGGGGGTGCATCTCCGGGGGACAAGGTCCTCCGAGAGAGAAATCAAACCGTGGCGGGTTCTGAGAAATAAAGAGAGAAAATTACTTACAGCACCACAGGAGTCGCAGGTCTTGGTCGAATCAGCCGTTTGGGCGCCGCACTTGGGGCAAGCCTTGTCGTGGAAGTTGACGAGGGGCTGCATTTTCGGTCGAGGGAGTCAAAAAGACGAATGAGACTGGAACCTCGAGGGGGGTGCGTTAGTAACTCTGAGCCTTTTCTTCTTCTTCTTTTTTCTTCCTGCCTCTTTCTTCCCTCTAGGGGGGGTAATCCGTACCTGGTTTAATGTGGTGATAGTGTGAAAATGCTGGTTAAGAGAAGGCAAAGTCAGACTAGACGGAACTGAGGGGATAGTGGAAGATATAGTAGATCGGATTCCAGGGTCCTCACTCTTCTCCAAGCGGGGTTCCTTCGCCTCACTTTTATCTTTCTTCCGGCGACTAAAACAACACGCTCGAGTCACGGGGATTCCCCTCCACGTAGATGACTTGCCTTGCCCGTGCCTCACCCGCGCCCCTTATTACGTGCCTTATTACGTGCCTACTAATACAACACCCGCATACATGTGTCTCCCGCACTTGCAGTCTACCAAACCGCACTAGAGCCGGTGATGTGTCCTCTTCCGACAGGGAGGGGGAGGATCATGAGTGGGAGTAAATTGTATCATTCGCGGGATGACGAAAAGGCCCCTTGGTCCTAACTGATACTGGATCACCCAGGATGGTGGTGGGATGGAGATGGGCGGGTAATGGGGAGATGATGGACAAATCGAGACGGCTCGATTGGCGGAGATGGGGGATCACGGTAGCACAACGAGCATGGTACGAAGTAAAGTGAATGGATCGCGGGGGCGCGACACGCGGGAGGGGAGGGGTTGTTGGTGTGGTCCCCCTTGTGAGCTCGTGGGCTCGTGGCTCGTGGGCTGGTTCTAAGCCGGCTGGCTGGGCGATAATGATTGGGGGGCGCAAGGGGGCCCAGCCAATGGGTAGTGTCCTGATGACTTCACGGGTATGGACGGTATGGGGCATGAGAGGGAGGTGGGCTGTGCTAATGTTTCGGTGGGAAGATGAGCAACTTGAGTGTGACTGCATTCGGTGTCTTTGTGAGTTCTTGTTCAGTTGTTCATACCGTAATAGAAAGGTCTACCGGGAAAGACAACGTTCCATTTCGTCCTCAAACCAATATACCGGTCGGTACCTTAGGCTCAGGTACCTTAGCTGTAGGTAGTTTTTTAGCTCGTTTCTTAAGGTATGTGGAGACGCTAGGCATAAGAACTCGCAACTTACCTTAGACACTACAGTTGCTGCCAGAACACAAATAAAGGTACGCAAATTATGCGTGTATCCGCTTATAGGTTCCTCTATGGGAAGTACCTGTGACTATTTATCCTAAGGAAATAGGGCTTGGCAGAGTTACAGGTACAAGCCGATCAAGTAGCCAAACTCACCCGGAATTGAACCGAAGTCACGCCCCGATATCGACCTTCCACCAGACACTTGCGCTCTTCTACTTCGTACATGAGAAGTGCTCCGTACAGCGTGAAAAGGTCCATACCTAAGGTAACGAGGTTTAAGTCTTACACTACGCCTCGCCATGCCTCACCTTGCAGTCCAAATTCAGAAGACGCCCATGGAAAGTCCTCACACCGTACAAGGTGTATATACGGATAGATATACAGAACACAGACAGCCTGCTGGCGTCCCCCAAACTCATGTATTGTCCATTTCTGTGTGACGTGGAAAAGCAAAACCCTCAAAGTTACCTACCTCATTACATGCACTTAGCTGGACCTCCGTCGCCTAATAATCTCCGTCAGTGACAAAACGCGACAAAAACCAATGGACCAAGTCCGCAGTTGGCAAAGGGGGGCGAAACGGGTTCAGACGACACTTACTGTTGGCCAACTTCCACACCGCCTGCACCAAGCTGATCACCAACACCAGGCTACCAAACACCGCCACGGCCCCGGCCACATAGGTCCTCCAAGACCGCGACGCCAGCTTCATGTAGCACAGCGGGGGAAGAATGTACGCCATGGCACAAGCGCTCGTCGAGCCCACCAGCTCAAACACGACGCCAACGTCACAGGTCAGCAAACTGATAACCATGGCCGACACGACGAGGCTGGTGGTGAGGATGAGGTGCAGGTTCATGTTGAAGGGCTCGCCGGGGAAGTAGTAGGTGAGCATGACCTCGCGGCACACGAAGGCCTCGAGCGGCAGCGTCGTCAGCATGTTGAGGCCGAAGCACAGCCGCGCCACCGTCACCATGACGTTGTCGGCGGGGAAGTTGTTGAGCACGTTGCCCAGCGTGCGGTCGCCGAAGACGAGGAAGCCGCCGACGGCCATGAGGAGGCAGAAGACCATGGAGATGCCCGTCGAGTAGTGCGTCACGCGGGAGAAGCGGTCGATGGTGGGCGTTTTGAGGGAGCCGTAGATGAGCAGCGAGTTGTGATGGCATACGAAGGCTAGGAAGCAAGGTGTGGCGGGTCAGTCTACGCCTTGCATGGGGCATGGGCGAACGAACAGCAGGAAGAAGAGACGGGAAGAGCGCTAGGGAAGTGGGAGGGCATTTACCGAAGGATATCACGCCAATGGCCTCGAAGATGCCGCTGTTAATGGTGAGCAAGTTGGGGGTGAACGACCCCCTCTCTTCCTTTGGTGTCAGCGCACCCTGGACGAGCACCGTCACCACAATAACCCCCATGCTCACAAGAGCCATGGTGCTCGCCTTGGCCAGCTGGAGAGGAAGTAACCACGGTCAGCCGGCGTATTCTAGGCGGAAGAAGGGGAGGAGGGGAGGAGGGGGTTCTATATGCGTCGTATCAATGAGATACACAGGTGTTTGTATGTACCTTTGCTATATCCCGATACAAACTCAAAGGATAGCTTACACCCAACACAAACACGGCGATGACGACCTGCCGGTTCGCCAGGAGCCCCAGGACAGGCACATCCCGCAGGCCGGGCCAAATAGCCGTCAGGACGTGCGGGATCGAGTCCCCCACAATGACACCAAAGGCAACCATGCCGCCAAACGCGAAAATCCACTGGGCCAGCGAAATGGCGATGAGGCCCGGGCGGCCGAAGCAGTGCTCGACGGTGCCCTGGAAGTTGCTGCTCCCGCTGAGCTTGCTGTTGATGACGATGAGGCAGATGGTCCAGTCGACGACGAAGGTGAGCCCGACGAGGAGCACCAGGCCGGCGAGCAGGCCGGCCTGCTTGAAGGCGTACGGCTGGCCGATGATGCCGGCGCCGATGATCGAGTTGGCCATGTTCATGAAGGCCATGCGCTGCCCCGACTTGGGGCGGCGGAGTTCCTGGTCGGCCCATTCTTGCACGTCCTCGTCGTCGCCCCCGCCCCAGGGCGTGTTGGCGAGTGTGACGGAGGGGGCCTCGATGTCGGTGAGTAGCGGGTGACGCTGTTCCCGTTCCCGGGGGTGGCGGTGGCCTCCATGGCCGTCATTATCGAAGTCGAGGGGGTCTTCGATGTCGAAACTGCTCAGGCTGCCGCTGTCGCGACGAGGTCCATCGTTCGGAGAGGACGAGGAGGAGCGATGAGTGGGCTCGATAATGGATGGATTGGGGTCGAAATGGACGTGGCTCGGGGTGCGCTGGCGCTGGCGCTGGGGCTGGGCCTTGGCAGGAGGAGCTGTCGAGTCTCGAGGGCTTGCGGCCCGCGTCTCGGTGTCGGTCGCATTGTTCGCATGAACGTCGGCAAGGGCGTCGTCGGCGAGGAGGGACCGGTTCTCGTCGGAGGACGTCACCGTGCCGGACCGACCGCTAAGGGCGTCGGCGTCACTGGAGGTTCCATTGGGTCGGGCATGGGACATGGTAGCTATTGCGAGCTCATTTTCAGGGGAGATGGACGACAGAGAGAGCCAATCCGCCTTGCTGGAGCTAGACGCGACAGTCGCTAGGTATTCGGGAGAGGTAGACGGACTATGGTAGCGGGGGGAGGAGGCGCGAGGAGGGAGACGCGAGGGTGGTGAAGGGAAGCGGAATTCAAAGTCGCGAAGCCCCAAGGGTTATTCAGTGAATAAGGTAATTAATTACAGACAGTAATTATTCAGTGATGGACTTCCTTTGCAAACTTGGAATGAATGGTGTACAACGAAACTTATGTTTCGTAGGTGGTGGGCCAATGACGTTGCACGATAAGCCTGTCCTATCGACACAACCTGAAGGGAAACCTGCATGGAACGTGTACATGTACAGTGTATTCCCTCTGTCATTTCTTCGTGACCCAACAACGAGAGCATTACATAATCATCAAAAGCACGTCTACATGAAGACGACTCTCCGTATGAGGGTTGAGTGATTCTGTCCGCAGCAACATCGTTCTATAAGGTATCAATGGAATAACTGGCGGTCGCAACACATTGACCTTCTTCTGCCTGCCTAGACTGCTTCAGCCACCATGTTCATCTAGGACTTCCACTAATCGGGCGAAGTTATCGGTCCTTTTTATTGGCAAACATCAGAACGGACTCGACCCATCTCGCGATGAACCGGATGTCGCCTTGTCTTTTCTTCTCATTGCCGATCGACCATGTCTCGAGCAGTTGAAAAAGAAGTTGCCGCTTCCCTGAAAAATGGAGATCAGACCCATGTCTTCAGGGAGATTTCCCAGGTACTCACGCAGCACGAAGGGCCGGAGCTCTTGGAGATAGAGATACTCGGCCGCAGCCACCCGGTCCCCGCCGAGCAAGTCCTCCTTCGAGACCAAAACGCCGTCGGTGTACCCAAGTTACGCCTTATCCAAGCCTTTGTAGTTGCGCGCCAGATCCTCAAGAGACACGCTGGCCGCGGACTTTCCACTCCAGAAGCCGCCGAAGGGGTTAACCTAGCTACGGCCGTCCTGCTTCTCATGGACGCCGAGCACCTCACGGCCGCCAACACGAGGAAACGGGTTCTGTCGAGCCACCTCGCCGCCGCGGACGACGACGCCCAAGGACGCCTTTTCTACCTAGAGCGAGAAAAACTGCTGGTCGACAGCTTGCTGACGAGCCGTCTGCACCGGCACACCAAGTCGCCGAACCTCTGGTCTCACCGCCGCTGGCTCATGGAGCAGTACCGCACCTCCCGACTGCCCGTCGACGTGGACGTCCTAGCCGGCATGCAAGTCGTCACAACCTCGGGCGAGAGGCATCCCCGCAACTACTACGCCTGGTGCCACGCGCGGTGGCTGGTCAAGACCTTCCGAAGCGACCTCGACGAGGCGGAGCGTCGACGGCTTCTCTGGGAACGCGTCGTCTCCTGGTGCTACGCGCACCACGACGACGTGTCGGGGTGGTCTTTTCTCGACCATTTGGGGGTTCAGGGCCTCGCGGGCGATGCCGACGCTCCGTTGGAGACGTTTTCCCGGACGTTGGACCTGGTTGCCAAGCTCGGTCGGGCTTGGGCTAACGAGTCGGTGTGGTGGTACCTGCGCACCACGGCTGCTAGGTTGCCTCTCTCACACACCGACCGCGACGCCTTCCGATCGGTTCACCAGAGGCTTCTCGCCCTTGCCCTCGGCCAAGATCTCTCTGCTGGACGGGATGCGGTAGGCGTGCTGGAGACTGCTTGGAGATGGTACGAGCAGAATCGAGTGGGTGTTGTGGGTGGCTGAAGACTCCATCCATTACACAAGATTATCAACCGTTGTTTTTTCTTCTCCTCCCGTCCAAAAGATCGTGTCGCCGCTCCTTTCTACAGGAGATCGGACTCGACGAATCCATTGCCGACTGTGTTCAAAATGGGCAAGAATACGCACTACGAAGCAGACACAGACAAACACCACGAAACCGCGCGGCGGCAGATTCGGAGATGATTATCTTCGGCTCGACGGGTTAATGCCACAGGCGTGGAACACATGAGAGCCGCGAATATTTTGCATTCTCATCCTCGTTGAGATTGAGATGCACGACGGAAACGCGGAAGCAGTCACAGCACGGCATAGTTCCAGAATTAAGAGGGGTGAGCAAAGGCGTCGGCGACTCTTTCGCGAGATATATATGCACCCGAATGCGGCGCCAGTTCTGTGGCGGCTGTCGGGGACCGGAGCTTGTAGGAGATAGAGGCATTCGAGGTAGCCATTGTTTGTCATGATGAGAAGACGCACTCGTTGGCGACAAAAGAAGGTCAATATTTTGTAAAGTTGGTATATTGTCCCCCGTTACGGACGTTGATGAGCGCTCAAAGCATTGCGACGATAGTGTCGTTCAGTCGCGAAGAGATAAAAGGGCCGTCGACTAAGATAAGATAAGATTGCGAGCCACAGAGTACCTATACCTCCAATGTGTCCACCTTACTTGTACCTTGGCTTAAACACGGTATATTTACAGGTCACCCTGTAAAAGCTTCCAGGCACGTACTGTATAAAACTGCCCCACCACTTATTCACACCGAGCAAGTCTGAAGGAAACCTCTCCTTCACAAACACCGCTTCTCAAACGAACACCTCTCTCCACCATGGCTCTCCCCACGCGCGAGACTCAAATAAAACAGGCAGCCGATAGTACGTCTTCAACCATCTTTGCCCCCCCGTGTCCTCCATAGCCTCCACGTCCTCTCCGTTCTCCGCCCGAGCGCAAACTAACATGCCAACTCCCATACACCAGCGGCCAAGATCTTCGTAGACGCCTACTACGACGCCCTAAACCGCCGCAGACCCTCTGCCGCCCTGCCACCATTCTACGTCTCCGCCTCCACAGCCTACAACACCCACCCACCCGACATCTCCATCAACGGCCGCCCCCTCACCTCGCCAGCCGAGTACGCCGCGCTCCTAGAACAACACTACTTCAAAGGAGAGGCCAACGGCGCAACAGCAGCAGCAGGAGCAACAGGAGCAACAGGAGCAACAGGAGGAGCAGGAGGAGCAGGAGCGACACCAAACGGGACGAACCCCCCCGCCACAACCAGCCGGCAAGCCCCCGCCACCACCCCGCAGGTACGCTTCGAGATCGAGTCGTTCGACGCCCACGTCGTGAACCCGGACTACAACCTCGCGGCGCCGCCGCACGTGCTGTCGACCCCGGACAAGTCGGGCGCCAAGTGCAGCGTCCTCACGCAGGTTACGGGCCGCGTGTACTACGGGCGCGGCAGGGACGCGCCGGCCAAGACCTTCAACGAGGTGTTCGTGCTGGTGCCCAACTGGGACATGTTTGTCCGGAACCCGCCCAAGGGCGCGCGGAGGTGGCTTATCATGAGTCAGAACTTTCGGGCGCTGTGAATCGCTCGGGGTACACGGACTGAATGAGGAGTGACGGAAAGAGGAAGACAGACTCTGGTTCGAAATTTTGGCGATATGAAAGGCACAGCTGAGAGGGGCGGAATAGCCTAGGAGGAACAGCCAGAACATGGTTAAGGCTGGGGTGGGTCGAACCCGCAAAGTAAATGGAGGGAAAAGACAGGCAGACGGCTGGATGAAGATTTTGGCTTGGACAGTGGGAGTGTGGTGGTACTTTTTTTTTTTTCAATTCATTTGGCGCTATGGATAAACCGGCGAGGCGTTGGGTTTCACTCTGCATTATTATTTGGGCGGTCCACACCGAGACTGCAGGATAAAACCTCTGTGACTTGGAGAGAACAGAAGGAGGAAAAAGAATAGAATGAAAACGAGGAAACCCCAGGAAATGGGGAATCCAGTGCAATATATCATATTCCCTTGCCTCCCCGTGTATTGTATATAGCCTTTCAAGGACCCTCCTGTCTGTGATGAACTGCCCTATGTCTACTAGCCCTCCGAGTTGAAGTTCTCACCATCGAAAAAAAGAAAAAAAAGAAAGAAAAGAAAGAAAACAAAATCACGCAGCTATCTGCTGCTTCCTATAATTCCAATACCCAGCCCGTATCGGATCCCACTTCTCAGCCAAGCGGGAGAGATACAGCGCCGCCTTCTCCTTCTCCCCCTTCTCAACCCACACATCCGCCAGGAAAACCAGCGCATGGCTGCTCCGCACCTTCTCCCGCCCCTCCCCCTCCCCGACACCCTCGACAAACCGCGCCGCAAACTCCTCGGCGGAAGCGAGCGGCCTAGCCCCCTTGGCGAGCACGCCGCGGAGGTAATTCCACGCCGCCTGGTTCTGGGGCGCCAGCGCCGCCTTCTCCTGCGCGTAGCGGACCTCGCGGTCGACCGTCTCGGCGGGAACGGCAGGGTCGTGCTCGGTCGCGTGGCAGCCCGGGGTGGAGGCGGCCGGGTCGCAGAAGACGAGGAAGAAGCGGTGGTGCCAGGCCGAGTTGTTGCGCACGTCGTCCTCGATGAAGGACTGCGTGGCGGCGAGCTCCTGCGGGGTCCACAGGCCCAGCTTGCGCACCAGGGACTGGCGGTAGCTCCAGACGTGGTAGTTCTTGGTGTCCTCGTCGAGGATGAGGCGCAGGAACTCCGACTCGGACCGGGCGAGCTTCTTCAGGGCGTCGGCGTCGGCGTTGGCGGAAATCTGGGCGTGGTAGTGGTCCAGGAGCAGCTGGCGGTGGTGCCAGATCTGGTAGTTCTTGAGGTTCTCGAGCGAGACTTGGTTCAGCCACTCAATCTCGTCCGGGATGGACAGGTCGAGCGCCTGGACGATCTTGAACCGGTAGAGCCAGACGGTGTAGTGGGCCGCGTTCAGGGAGATGACGTGCTCGGTGAGGCGGAGGGTGCGGGGCGAGTATTCCTCGGCGGCCATGACGGCGCGGAGGTAGCTGATGGCTGTGCTTTGTGGTGAGCA
>NW_021167079.1:7133068-7181051 GCF_003711515.1 Sodiomyces alkalinus F11 | reverse complement strand
CGAGAGACGGGAGAAGAAGGGGGGAAAAGTTCGGAGCTGACTGACCTTCAGCATAATCATCCGGGTAGGCAATAGCCGCCAGCGCCCCCTCAGGCTCATCAGCCGGAATCGGCGTCACATCATCCCACTCCGGGTCCTGGGCATAAGTCCCCATCTTCTCCCCATAAAGTTCGCTCTTTAACGCCGCCATCTCCTTCCTCCTCTGCCTATCTTCTTCGACTTCCTCCGGCGTGACGTCCTCGTGGGCAGCAGAATCGGAAGAGCCGGGGCGTGTCAACCGCAGGCCGGCGAGCTCGCGGCGCTGCACGAACCGGCTATGCAGGGCCTCGAGCGCAGCTAAGCGGGCCTGCTGGAGGGACCGCCGGTCAAAGTCCTCGGGGGAGAGCTCGCCGACGTCGCGCCCGTGGCGGTCGCGGCCCCAGGCGTGGTGTTGTTTCCGGGCGCGCGAGAGGCGGCGCACGGGGAGGGACTCCTTGCCGACCTGCTTCCAGAACTCGCGGTCGGACTTGTGGGAGAGGAGGACCTCCTTGGAGACGATGAGCGGGAGGAAGAAGGCGTTGGCCCAGGTCTGGCGCTCGGTCGGGGTGAGGCCGTGCAGGCCGACTTCCTCGCGGCGTTTCTCGCAGGGGTTGGTCTGGTAGTAGCGTTGGGCTGTCCGCTCGTTGGCCGTCTTGGGAGGTGGTGCTTCGGGCTCTTTGGCTGTGGAAAGAGTTAGAAGGAAAAGAAAGGAAAAGCTCAGAAGTAGACAGAATAGAACAGAGCAAGAGAGAAGAGACTCGGGGTGAGTGGAAAGGGACCGAGGGCAATGATAACAGGGGATGAAGAGCGTTGGGGGCCGGGTTATCGGCTAGGGAGGTGTCATACACCAACCGACAGAATGGGGGGCTCTCTACAGAACAATGGGGTAAGAACTTACTCTTACTGGCAGCTTCTTTTGCTTTGGAGCTTACTTTGGCCTTTGGGGGCATTTCTGCGGGCTAGACTTGCCGAAGAGAAAGATCGATGGAGGTGGGATAGGAGCTGAAAAAGGTGATGGCGGGGAGCTTTGGGCTTTGGTGGTGAAGGACCCCGCGAAAATCATACAAAAAGGTACGTATCTACGGGTAGTGCCCCACCTGCACACCCCCCGGGGGGGTTCGGATCAGGGAGCCCGGACCACCAAGCGGACCACCAAGCGGACCCCGGAATTCGTCTCCTTGGCTCCCTAGGACTTGTAGAACAATGTATTCGTGGGTGGAAGTGAAGAGAACAATACATCCTCATATGCACTAAGGTAGAGGCCAATTACCCGATTATAGACCTTCGTTTCCTCCTTGCCTTACAGGACGCCACTCATCTTCCTCAATGTATCCCTTGTCCTCATCAGAGCTGCAATGCTACGTGACTACGTCTTGGTAAGCACGTTGGTTGGCGAGTAATACCTCTATACCTTAGTCCAAGGCAAAGCCAGTTGAGTAATAACGGAATAGCAAGTAGAGTGCAGATGAGTGCTGCATGTTTTGCAATGCAATGCATCCATCTAATAAACACTAAAAAGTACGGAGGTAGTGATCAGCTAGTGTCCGAGGCAAATAAATAAGGTATGTAGTGATACAGTATCCCAGCCTGCCGAGAGGCCGTTGTCCTTCTTGCCCATGCGTATGTCAGGGCATTTTCCTAAACCCCCCCTTTCCCCTCCCTTTGCTCTTGGTTTTCCCTCTTCCGGTCCGTGGTGCAAAGAAAAAAGAAACCCGTAAAGAGGCAAGCTGGGCAAAAAAAAAAAAAAAAAAAAAAAAATCGAAAAGCAAAGAAAAGAAAATACACAAAAATAAAAGATAATAGAGGAAGAAGAAAAAAAGAGCTAGAGGGAAAAGAAGAAGAAGCAAAGAGAACCCACCTGGTTCTCGTTGGGGGCAAAGGTCGAAGAAACCCGGCCCAAGGCATCATGCTCCTCATCTCCCTCATCTCCTCACCTCCTCATCCGCTCATCCGTACATCCCACGCCACTCGCCTGTAAGCATCGCCATTAGGTCCGCGGGAGAAAGCCATGCCATCACTCATTCTCAACCCTCCAAAACTTCCAGCCCCCCCTCTCGCCCGTGCTGCCGTGTACGCCCACTAGCCGCTCCACGCCCTCGTTGCCCTCGGCATTGAGGAACTTCTCCAGGTCAATTTCCATGCCGCCGGCGTGATCCTCGTCCATGCCGTTCTTGAGCACAGCCGGCCACAGCACGCCGACGCCATCCCCCCCGAGCGTCATCTCAAATGTCCGGTACCCTTCCTCCTGGAGCTGGCCGTACAAGCGAACCAACTTGGCAGGGCCGATGCCCGGCCGGAGAAGCGTGATGGAGCACCCGCCGCCTCCGGCCCCCGTGAGCTTGGTCCAACCGATGCCCTCGTGGTCCACCAGCTCGCGGATGCGCTCCAGGCGCGGGTGCGACACGCCCAACGACACCAGCAAGCCGTGATTGATAGTCATGAGCTCGCCAATCTGGCGCAGGTTGTCCTCGTCCTCGGCATCAAAGTCGTCGCCCAGGAGCGTGTCCGCCGTTCCCGTGACCCGGTCAATGGCATCCAGGATGCTGCCCACGAGGTTCGGGTGCGTGTCGCGCAGCCGGGCCACTTTGGCCACTTCGTTCGCCGTCGACTTGGCCTGCATGGTATCGATGAGGAGCAGCGGGAGCTCCGGGAAATCCCACAGCGGTCGCACCGTCGGGGGCTTGGTGTAATCGGTGCGCTGAAACACCACGGCTTTGCCTTGCGTCGCGACGGTGTTGTCGACACCCGAGGGGTTGCCGTGGATGCACATTTCGTACACAAAGGCCCAGCGGTTGATGCGTTCGAGCTGCAGGAGGGCCTCCTCCGCAGGCTGGTCCGGGTGGGGGCCCGACAGCGTCCGCAGCTGCAGGAGCAGGGCGGCGGCCACGCACACCGCGATGGACGCACTGCTTCCGAGTCCAGCCCCGATAGGGATGGTAGATCGTAGCGTGTACAGGCAGCCCGGGAATGACTGGCTCCCGAGAGACAGGAACAGATAGAGGAAGCCAAGAGCGGCATTCTGGTGCACCTTGCGCGCCTCTCCCTGCTTGTGGGGTGATATGGTGGCGAGATAGGGCTGGAGGGCGGCGACGAGTTCGTCATCCAGCCCGGTCACGAGGCTGTAGTAGTATTTCTTCTTGGCCGGGCTGTGAAACAGCTCCCATGGCAGATCGTCGATGTTCCACGTGTGCTCGAGGCCGATGTCGGGGAAGCGGAGAGATATGGTCCTTCGAGACTTGGAGAGAGTGGTTACGTGTAGGTACGAGCGCATGGATATGGCAGCAGCAATCGCAGCCTGTAACGCGGTGTCAGTTGAGTCTTGTAAGGGAGCGGTACACAAGGACAATCGTACGGCCCTAGTAGGGGGAGAAAAAGAAAGAAAAGAAAAGGAAAAAAAGGGAAAAGGCGGGCAAGGAGGGGTAAAAGGTAGAGACGAGTCGGGTAGAGATTGCTCACCTTTCCATGGACAACCGCATGCTCCCCGAAGACAATGACCTTGCCCGGCGCAGAAACCATAAAGGTCGGGGCCATTGGGCTTGATGCCTTACGTTGAGCCTTCAGTCGATGGGCAAGCTGGGGGTTTCCATTCACATAGGCTGGGCCATTATTGCCATTAACAACGTTGCCGTTGCCATGAACGCCATGAACGCCATTAGCGTTGCTGCTGCCTCCCGAGCTGCCGTTGACCCCGTCCGCCATGTTCCTCATGTCCGATTCGCACCCATGCATGGATTCTCGCTGCTATATTGTCTTTCTCCACGGGTCAGGTTTGCCTAGTTATCGTGGATGGTTCTGATGCGTCGATCGGGCTGTCCTAGGCTGCGTCGCACGGGAAGTGATGGGTAGAAATAAAGGCAGCGAGTGGAATATGCGCGCAGAGGCTTTAAAGGATGATATGCACTCTCAGAGATAGTACGTTGAGGTACTCTGAGAGTAACGGACGTTAATATCAGTTGATGGAAGAGTGGGAGAAGAAAGGAAGAAAAAGAGGTAGAGAAGGAAAAAATGGAGGGATGAGAATGAGAAAACGTGAAAGAGCTGTTGGGATAGAGTAAAGGGGAAAGAGAGAAAGAACGACCGCGTGGTTGGTTTCTTTAAGCAATATCTGGGTATGATAGGAAGGAACGGAACTTTTTGGGAAGGGGGAAGGAAGTGAGGTAATGTGTATGGAAGGTATGCAGGTAATGGACGGGTAGCCATGGCAGTGGTACACGGCTACCCAGTGGTACGCGGTGGGAGGGGATGGGATAGGTAATACAAAGAATTTCATTAGGTGGGGGGGCTCACTATCGCAGGAGGGCTAGAAGGGGTACTGAATGTTGATAGGGAGGTACCTACATACATGTACTTCTAGAAAGATGGACTAATTAAGGGGCAAGAGCCTAAAGCCCGTCCATCACTTGATGAGAAGCCCACCTACCTTAGCTTATGCCGGATTGGGTACACGGTGGAAAATCTAAATGGCATCAGCTGACTCGGTCAAATCTGCCTGTTCTCCGTTCGGCGGGATACACCGCATCCGTAAATTTGGCTGCTATCTTGCCTACAGCCATGCTTGCATGCTGAGTTTCCGTTGTGTTTTGGTCCATCGAGTACGCAGTAATGACGGGGATACGGAGTACGAGTACAAATGACAAAGGACGAGGGACGAAGGACGAAGAACAAACAAACCGGCTCTCTTCTTACCGAGACATATCATGAGACCTGCCACACCATAAGATGCCGATAATTAAGGTCCCTACCATATTCCAAGTCCCGACTGAGTACCTTATCCATAGGATATCTACAGAGTACAATGTATAGACGTCAGTCTTCTCCCTGAACCGAGTTTGAGGGTCTTCCAAGGTTCCAAAGCCGAATCCCAGCAGAATGGATGAACGGACGAATCGGGTGGTGACAGGACCGGCAAACACCGAAACTACAGGGGTACAGCGTCGTTTTCCACGAGACTGTCGGTCCGCGGTCTGGGTGACCTACGCTACCACCTTTATCCGTAAGCTACCTAAGGTACCTATACCGTCCTTGGTAGTTGGTCAGCAGGACGGACTGTTTTGTTCGGCTCACCACCGCAAGGGTAATTCCCGTACAACTTCACGCTCAGTCATGTTCAGGCTGATATAATCTGTCTTGAATGGGATTGAATTAGTCTCGAGACATGTAAGTATGGTCTTTTGCTCAAGCCGGGACAAGATAACCAACACTCCTGTTTTTAGCAGGTTATTTTAAAGACGTTTGGACACTTGGTGTGAGGAGACAGCGTCCTCTCGTCCTCGAGATGTTTAGGGCGTATATGGATCTCAGAGTAAGAACAGCAAAGACGCCAGGCAGGCAACTGTAAGCAAGCAAAATCATCAACTTTTCATGGTATCATCCCTGGTAGCGCCGCGGATTGGTCCCGTATTCCCTAACCCCCGGCCATGAATGATGTCTAGGGTGTCCTGCCGCCCCCCGCCCCCTTCCTCTGCCCACTTAGCTACTGTTCCTCGAGCCGCTCCCTATTTACGCCCACTTGGAAAAGTCAACCGACTCGACGAGAGAATCAAGTCCGTTCGCAGGTGCTGCGTCTGCATCGTGCATCGTCGTCATCGTCGACGAGAGCAACGAGTTGCGCTGCGACACCTGCTCGCTCGTTCCCGTGAAGAATGTCGCCACCGATGACCGCCGGAGACTGCTGCCGAAACTATCGCGCACGCTGCTCCCCGGCCTGGACGACTCGGGCGCCGCTTGCGAGTGTGATGCCGCTCCGAGGATCCCTCCATGAGCCCCGAAAGCGGCCGCTGGCGATGACGGTGATGCGCTGCTGTTCAGGTGCCCGTGGCCGCCCAGTGCCGCCACTCCTTCCTGTGGCACCATACCGTTCGCCACCCTGGGCCCGTACTTCTCGCGCAGTCGTCGAATCTCGCGAAGTCGGTTGCGCCATGAGCTCACATTATCCGCCCCTCCTCGGTTGCTCCAGACGTGAGAGAAGACCGAGGCATTGAGGGCGAGAAGCCGCGTGGAGCTGGGGAGCGCCTTCAGAGATACCATCTTGGTTTCGGACGCCGGAGAAATGACCGGGAAGCCCGGCTTGCTCAGGAGCTGGACCTTGTAGAAAGGCATCCGCTTTTCCTTGCCCGGCGGAGGCGCTTCGCGGCTCGCCACGAACGACGCTCGCGACTCGGGCGTGATCACAATGTTGACGTAATTAAAATCGCTCGGGAACGTATCAAACTTGAACGGCAGGCCCGAATCGTTGAAGATGATGTTGACAAAGTCGTTCCCGATGTGCCTCTTCTTGTGGATGCACTGCGGATCCGTCTCCAGCCTCGTCGGCATCTGCGTCGTCACGTGGAACACCATCTCCGTTACCTTGTCGCGCCAGCAGAATGTGTACTGCCCATCAACGTCCGACGTCTTGTCCAGTCCCTGCGTATTGAACTTGGCATCCTTGAGTTCCGTGAGCGTGCCCAGGCCTTCCAGAAATGCCAGGTAATCGCTGCTTCCTGACACGTTGGCCAAGATCTCGGCTTCCTCCGTCTGGCCCTCCCCGACGTAGATCACGCCGACTTTGTGCCCATCCACCGTGGCGAGCCGGTCGAATACCCGGAGCGACCGTTGAACGGCATCGTCGTCGGGCAAGGGCACGGGCCGGAGCGCTTCGAACGTCTGGGGTATGGTCGTCATCAGTTGCACCATCAAGTGACTCGGGAGCACACTCTGATTTTGCCCAACATCTCTTGTCGCGTCCGGCGTGTTCTGGATCTGGTGAGCCGGGGGAGGTCGGAAGTTCTCCCGGATGATGTAGGACGACGTCCCTGACGGTTGCCGCTTGGTGATCTGCGCCCATCCCGTCGCCGTGGCTTGCTCGATCGCGACGATGCTGTTCCCCATCAACCACCTCCGAGTCTGGATGTCGCCAAACCGCTCCTTCGTGAATAGCGGGTCGGGACAGGATTCGCCCGCGTCGGCATAGGTCACACGCTGCATGAAGTCAATCGTCACCATAGCCTGCTCTTCTGCGCTGGGCATGGCGTCCACCTCGGTAAAGAGGTTCTTGGCGATCCAGCCGACATGGTTGGCACGATCCGGGAGTTTCAGAGCTAGGAACCAAAACGTGATGACGTGATGTGCCAGCGCATAAACATATTGCGGAAGGTCGTCCGTGGCACTTGGGTGGACGCCATCTGCGGCGTTCGGCGGCGTTAGGCCCGGCGTCGGCATGGGTGTTGTTGTTGCCGTCGGTGTCTCGCCGGCCCTTTGCGACTGCGTCTTGTCGCGCACGTACTGGAGGTACCTCATGCAGATACCAAAGACAATGCGGTACTCGTCTTCTCGGAAATTCACGTAGAGATTGTGCAGCCTGCTAAGGCCCGCCAGGAACTCGAGGATGTGCATGGCAACGTGGGGTTGCGTAATGATCTGGCTCATCTTCTGGAGCATCTGAACGAGGCACTTGCTCGTCGAGAGCGGCAGCTCGTGGCAGCAGATGGTCAACGCATGAATGCAGTACTTGGCGCACCTCTCCCAGGTCGATATCCCGTGCACAAAAGCACGGACAATCTCATCCTCTTGATCTTTCTGGAAATGCTCGTGGTAGCTCAAGATCATGGTCAGGCTGTGGAACAGGCAGATGGCCACGTCGGCGCGCCGTAATCCGGTGGCAATCGGCGCTTCCTGGAACGCGTTCAGGCGTATCTGCTCGCATAGAAGCCGGCGGAGGTCTTGCACCTGGGAAAGCGCCCCTCGGAAAAATGCATGATTGCTTAGTTGCGACGGGAGGTACACCAACACCATGCTGTAGACCTCCCAGTTCGCGCCGTGCTCGAAAATATGTATGACACTCTCGAGCCATGCTGCCACGTTGAGCGCTACTACCTGAGTCACGGGCTTCCCTGTGTCCGAAGCCTCGTCCGAGTTGGAAAGAAAGCGGTCTACAGGTGCAGAGTGCGACACCAAGACCGTACTAGCAATGCTGGAAGGGGGTTCCGGCAGGGCGCCCGAATCGGACAGGAGCCAGAGCGGCTTGTACGTCGGAGCAGGCTGTTTGTTGCCGCTAGCAGAGCGCAAAGCCTGTGTTCGGTCATGCGGACCAGCGTGGCTGAACGAGACGGCTCGTGATGATCGTGAAGGCGCCCCGTAGTCGGCCCTCGATGACCGGTTCGCCTGGCTGGCATCGCCGTTTTGTTTTCGCGCCATTGCGGCTTCGGTCCGGTGAAGACAGCTTGCGAGCCCGTCACATTCCGTATCCAGGGTGAGGAAGACGCACCCCGTCCAGTCGGCCCGAAGCCGGAAGAGAAGCTCCATCGCCAGGATTCGAGCGCTCGTCTTGCAGTGCGGTGCCCTGGCCACGTTAACCAGCACTTCGAAAAGTCGGCCACCCTTGACACCATCCGTATTCATGCAGCGCATGAAGAGCTTAACGTAACCTTTGGTCACGACGACGGATATTGTTTTCTCCGGATCGGGCGAGAGTCGATCCCCGTCGGGCGACGGCGCGGCAGCTATGGTTGATGGGTGTCCTGCCATGGGCACGGGCGAAACGAAACGGTCGTTCGCCACAACAGCTTCCAGAGTACAAATGATGTAGTTGAACAGTTCCAGGCCGGCGGCAACGGCAACGTCGACCGTAAGCGATACGAGCGCCTCCAAGATGGAAATATCGGTTTCCTCCGCGATCCCGCTTAGTGTGTCCTTGATGAGTCTCGGTACGCACTCCTCGCCCATGTCCTCGCCGACGAGTTCCATCATCTCATAAGCTTCCGTGATTAACTCCAGGGCGAGCAGTCGGATTTCCGAGCTTCGTCTCCGGTTGAAGAAGAAGCTTTGGCGTACCAAGGCAACGTGCTCCTCCCATTCGGGATCTGATGGGCAGCAGCACCTGAACTCCTGGAAATAAGCGAGGACGACGCGAACGGTGGAATCGGGTAGCAGCGTGTGCATGTCCTTCAGAAAGTCGATAACCACTTGGCGCGGAACAAATTCGGCCGTCTTATTCGTCATCAACTGCTCGAGCCGAGCGACGAGACGCAGCAGCTCACGTCTGATGGCGTCATCCGGTTGATCCGAATCGAAAGAGGTTGTCGAAATCGACATGGCATCTGCATCGACCAAAATGAAACCTGCGGCGGCAGAAGGGGGAGTCTTCTGGAAACAGTCGGCCGCGACGGCCAGCACGGCATTCCAGTCTTCCTCGACGATCAAGGGATGGAGTGTGCCGTCGCCCTTATCAAAAAGCGAGTTGATGAGTTTTAGGACGGCGCAGTGCACGCGACCCGAGGGAGTGCTCCGAACGGCGGCAGCTAATGCATCGACCAGGGGCGCAAACGGAATGGCCGGGTATGCTTTGTCCAGGCCCTTGGATAAGAGCTTCTCGATGACGGCCAGGGCGCCGCGAATATCCCTCGTTTGCTTGCCTCTGCTACTGCCATCGGCCGGGAGACTGGCGAGGAGGTCGAGCAGAACCCTCACAGTGGCGTGACCATGGTGGGATTTTAGCATGATGGTCAGGGTGTGCCAGGCCGGCTTGTGAAGGCCAGGGACCAGGCAGAAAATGGACGACATCAGGAGGACGCATTGCTTGAAGCTCTCGTCGGGCAGCGAGGCGAAGGTGAAGATGGTGTCGATGACGCCGATGCAAGCTTGAATGTGTTCTTCCACGTTGGTGCTCAGACAGATGGCGACGAGAACATTGACGAGCCCGGCCATGGTGGGCTCATCTGCCACACTGGAACTAAACTTGATGACATGAACGATGAATACAAAGAGTTGCTGGAGATTCTTCTCTTCTCCAGCCACCGATGCGCGCGATTTGCCGTTCTTCTTGGCCTCTCGACTGGCCTGCTTCCTCGCGACCCTGACGGCGCGGTAGGCTTCGTGTAGCCATCTTCGGAGGAGGGGGATGACCTCGTAGTCGAACCCTGAGAGGTCGCGACCGTTCTTGGTCAGATCAACCAGCGCGGCGAGTTGCAGATGGAAATCTTCCGGGTGCGCGGGGGCGGTTAGGGTTTGGAAGAACTCTTTCCGCTCGAGGTCGGTAGCCGACCCATGCTTGACACACTCTGTGAGCAGATCCCAACCGGCGGCTCGAGCAGAACCCGGCTTGGCAGCGTCGATGAGATCCTTCCCAGCATACCATATCTGGATAACGGGGCATAAGGGATATTCGGCGATGGCATATCGGAGCGAGTCGGCGGCGGCGATACGTTCGGGAAGAGAACCGGTCTTGAGTTGCTGCAAACTTGCGGTGTGGTCAAGGGACAGGCCAGAAATGCCTATTGTTATCGGAGGATGCACCATCGAGGAGACCGAGGTAGAAGGAGGAGACTGGAGGTTCGGCGGGGGAGATCTGGCCAGTCGGCCGCCGGTCAAGCCTTTGAAGACATTGGCAAGACCCCCCGGCCGGCTCGAGTCTGGAGATGAAGCGACATCTCCTGGCGAAGGAGGCATATGCTCGACTTGTCTCTCGGACTTGAACAAGCCTCGGGGTACTATAGAGCGGAACATGTCAGCACGTCAGCTTCGGGCGACGGCCCAGCTTCGAAGGTCTTATGGATGAGGCCAGAAAGACTCGTCAACTGTCTCCTTGGGGGGGGCAAGGCAATAAGAAGTCGACAGCAGTGTCCACCTCCAGACAGATCACCAGAGGCATCCGAGAGGTGATCGAGAGAAGGCTGTGCATGGACTCAATTTGGCCTGGCCTGTTCCCAGGAGGAGAAGAGAGAAAATAAAAACACAATAAAAGGAAGAGAAGAGAAGGTGGGACAAGTCGCACGCTAGATGGTGAAGGAGACTCACAGTAAATATGTTTACGGCATTAAGACGTGGTGCTAATTCGAAGGAAGGAGCAGTCGCTGACGAGTCGTAAGAAGGAGGCAGGGCTTAACAGGTTACCTGAGGGTGTGGAGCGTGCAGATTCTTTCGTTGTTAAGTGGCCGGTGGTCGAGTAGGAGGGCTGTGAGATACGAGATGCCTGGTCGGCCTTTCTGAAATGATCGTATACTTTCGTCAAAAGTGCGGGACGGTCACGGACAGCGATGGAGTAGGTGACGGAGACAACAGTTCGAGAAAGCAGTATGTAGTGATGGAAGAGTAAGGTAGAGTTCGCCAAGGCTGGGCTAGAAGCTCTGACGCATCCTACTGTACTATACCTAAGGTAAGAACGTCGAGGCAGCACAGGGTTCAAACATTGGGGGAGAGACCGAAATAGAGGGAGAGGAAAAAAAAGTCCCTGGACAAAATTAACACAAAGGAACAAGAACCATCCTATCAGCATCATCACCTTAGGTACCTCTGCTTCTGGGGCTTACAAGTGAGGACAGGGGTATCTTTGTGGGGAAGGTTGATAACTTCCAAGGTACAAAGTGGTATCTGCTGACCAAGGTATCAAGAGTGACGAGCACCTCACAGGTGACCAAAAGGGGGAAAGCACACCAAGTGGAACCAAACAGTGGAGGATATCGGGGGAAGTACCTGCATTGACCCGGATTCGATCGTCATCATGGAATATACGGCCGCCCTGGTTTGTGCTAACACCGCTCCACCCCGCTTCAAGGACGGACATCCTGTACCTACGTATTCCAATGTCCCCTGGATGCTTCAGGACATGAAGTTACCTATCCACATCGTAGCATTCTTGAGAATTTTACCCAGATTCTTGTTCATTTAAAGACCATGTATTTACTCAGTTCTCGTCTCTCAAAGAACATCAACCGACACGTTTGTCTCGATTAAATGGCGTACCAGAACAACTTCGGAAGAGACACGATTCGAGGATTATGTATGTACATATGATAGAAACAGGAAATCGGCGTAGCGGAAGGGTCATGGGGGTGGTCGTAGTCATGTCAGGTGTCAAGCCACCTTGGGCTGACCCATTGGCTGACCAAACCGCAGCTGATCAACCTGTCTCGTAATATTGTTTTTCCGACAAATTGGAAACTCTCATTGGGAAATCGAAAGGCAACACAAAACCACATTCTGGGAACAAGTCAAATAGCAAGACAGAAGGGCAGAGGGAAGAATTTTTTTCCACCAGGTCATTTTGCAGGTAACGAGATACTGCATATATTCCTGTATATGTCTTGCGTCGAATAGTAGAGGGTTGGGTTTACCGGTACGCCCAGATAACTGCATCAAAGTAGAGTTATGTACCCATATCCCTAGCGCGACCTGGTCTACAATCAGGGATCTGATTAAGAGTACAGATACTCCGTACAAAGACCTACGTGTACAACATACGAACGAGGAATCGCATTGTAAGGTATCCGTACTTCCTACCTATGGAGGTACCGATTCGTATAGTAGCTTCTCTCGGTGCAGAGTACGACGTCCTTGCCAGGCTATCGCGCAACAAACTCTGCCTTAGCTTCAGTACGGAATCGTTCTCGTACCTAGGTAGTTTTGACATGGTCAATCCACTTGTTGTGACTTTCGTCCACTGCTTTCACAAGAGACGGATTTGTACTTCGTTTATTGAGAGGCTGAGCTGTTACCTGTCTCAATTTCGTAGGTACCTTATCCGCCATGGAAGCCCTGCGAAAGATTGCCCCACTGCGAGCCTCGTCCCCCACAGCAACCAATGACCCCCGCTTGAACCAAACAACACAACGAACAATAAAAGTTCAACAACGACGAGCAGAAAAGAAAAAACGGAAGAAGCCAGGGAAAAGGGAAGATAGGAAGAAAAAGAACGAGCATAAGAACCCCACCACCACCGCCACCGCCTCGACCTAGCTACTCGCGCTCAATAACCAGCAAAGGATCGATATTGACTCGTCCTTAAAACTTCCAAGATGTCTGCGGACATGGGCACCATTGCCCAGCTGCTCGATGCTACGCTCGACCCATCCCAGCACAAGAAAGGTTTGGAGCTGCTTCCCTTCTCCCTTGAGCTCGTGGCCGACTAGAGCTCGAACCTAGCTGCCTGCCTTCCGCCGGCAATCCGTCCGCTAATCAAACAATGTTGTTTCCACAGCCGAGAGCGCGTTGAAGCTTGAACAGGTCAAGACCCAGTACTCCATCCAGCTGCTAAATATCGTCGCTTCCGAGGCTCTCCCTACAAAAACGCGGCTCGCCGCCTCCCTCGCCTTCAAGAATTTCATCCGGAACAACTATGTCGACGAGGAGGGCAACTACAAGATCCCCTCCGAAGAGGTGGCCACCATCAAACAGCAGCTGATCGGGCTCATGATCGCATGCCCTGCCTCGATCCAGACCCAGCTTGGCGAGTCCATCAGCATCATTGCCGATTCGGACTTTTGGGAGCGCTGGACCACTCTGACGCGCGAACTGGTCGACCGCTTCTCCACCACCGACCCCAAAGTCAACATTGGCGTCCTCGAGGTTGCCCATTCCATCTTTGTCCGCTGGCGCCCGCTGTTCCGCACCGATGAACTGTATACCGAGATCAACCACGTCATCAGCACTTTTGGCGAGCCCTTCATCCAGCTCCTGATCACCGCCGACAAGCAGATCGACGCCAACGCCCAGAACAAGGATGTGCTCGCGAGGTGGCTCGAGGCCCTGAGCCTGATGATGAAGATCTTCTACGACCTCTCTTCCCACGACATGCCCCCCATCTTCGAGACCCACCTCAGCTCCCTGTCCGAGCTGCTGCACAAGTATCTCGCCTACTCCAACCCGGTCCTCGACACCGACGACGACACCGAGGTCAGCGTCGTCGACACGGTGAAGGCGGACATCTGCGAGGTCCTCGAGCTCTATGTCATGAAGTACGACGACGACTTTGCCCCCTACACGCAGCCTTTTATTACCAGCGCCTGGAACCTCCTTTCGTCCGTGGGCTTGGAGACCAAGTATGACCTGATCGTCAGCAAAGCGTTGGGCTTCCTCACCGCCATCGCCAGCACGACCAAGCACTCGCAGGTGTTCGGGAACGAGGAGGTTCTCGGCCAAGTCGTTGAAAAGGTCATCCTGCCCAACGTGCAGCTGCGTGAATCCGACATCGAGATGTTCGAGGACGAGCCTATCGAGTTCATCCGACGCGATCTGGAAGGCTCGGATACCGACTCGAGGCGGAGGTCCGCCACCGACTTTTTGCGCAAGCTGCAGGAGAGGTTCGAGCAACTGGTCACCGGCGTGGTGGGCAAGTACATCAACCACTACCTGGAGCAGGGCAAGACGGACTGGAAAGCCAAAGATACCGCCGTGTACCTCTTCATCTCCATCGCCTCCAAGGGCGCCGTCACGGCCGCACAGGGTGTCAAGACGGTCAACCCGCTCGTCAACGTGGTCGACTTCTTCGAGCAGCACATCGCTGCCGACCTGACCAACGCCGCCGGCGTGGAGCCCATCTCCAAGGTCGACGCCATCAAGTACCTTTACACCTTCCGCAGCCAGCTGAGCATCGAGCAGTGGAAGGTCGCCTTCACCCCGCTCATCCAGAACCTGGCCTCGGACAACTACGTCGTCTACTCGTACGCGGCCATCGCCGTGGAGCGGGTCCTCTTCCTGACGGCCGACAACGGCAAGCCCATGTTCCCGCGGGAGGACATCCAGCCGTTTGCCAAGGACCTTCTGGACCACCTGTTCAAGCTCATCGAGAAGGAAAGCTCGGCGCCCAAGCTGCAGGAGAACGAGTTCCTCATGCGATGCGTCATGCGGATTCTCATCGTCATCAAGGACGGCGCGGCTCCCCTGGTGGAGCGCGTGCTGAAGCACTTGATCCTCATCACCAGCATTATCCGGCAGAATCCCAGCAACCCCAGGTTCTACTACTACCACTTCGAGGCCTTGGGGGCGTTGGTCAGGTACTGCGCCGCGACAAACCCGGGGCTGTTCAACCAGCAGTTGTGGGAGCCCTTCCATCAGATCTTGGTGGAAGACGTGACGGAGTTCCAGCAATACATGTTCCAGATCCTGGCACAGCTACTCGAGGTCTGCCCGGCAGATGCCGTTTCCGACAACTACAAGGCCTTCCTGGCGCCGCTGTTGGCACCGGCACTGTGGGAGGTCAAAGGCAACGTGCCGGCCTGCACGAGGTTGCTGGCGGCCATCATCCCGGCGACCAAGGCCTACATCGTCTCGGAGAAGTTGTTGGAGCAGGTGCTTGGCATTTTCCAGCGGCTGTTGGCTACCAAGAAGTTCCAACTGTACGCGTTTGACGTGCTGGAGGCGGCGGTCAAGTCATTCGAACCGTAAGCAACTACTTTCCTGTGTCTTTGAACTTTTATATTTGTTTTGGATTCCCCCCCCCTTTTTTTTTTTCCCCTCCCCTCCTTATGCCCTCGTTGCTAACCAAATCTTCGACTTGTAGGGCGGTGCTGGACCCGTATTTCGGCCAGGTTCTACAGCTCATCTTCTCCAAACTTGAAGGCCAACCTCCCGAGTCATTGAAGCTGCGATTCGTGCGGTTCTACCACTTGATCGCCTCCAAGGTCGAGGCAGGCTACGGAGCGGACTACGTCGTCAAGCACAGCAATCAGCTGGCGCCAGGGGTCTTCGCCACGGTGTACCCAACCTTCATCCTGGCGGACACGGACAAGTTGGCCAACCCGGTGGACCGCAAGCTCGCCGTGGTCAGCTTGACCAAAACCATCTGCGAATCGCAGGCCTTCGGCGAGCAGTTCAAGAAGGGCTGGGCGCGGACGGTGGGCCTCCTCTTGGGCCTGCTGGTCAACCCCCCCACGGTGACGACGGGCGTGGGCGACGAGATGATCGCGGAGGCGGACGTAGACGACATCGGGTTCGGGCTGTCCTACACGGCGCTGAATACGTGCAGGCGCCTTGCGCGCGACGAGTATGCCGACGTGACGGACGTGACGCCGTGGGTCAGCGCGTACATCAACGCGGCCAACACGCGGCATAACGGCGCCATCTCTGGGTTTATTGGCGAGCGGCTAACGCCGGAACAACAGGAGACGCTCCGGCAGTATTTGATGTAGGGGGGGGAAGTGAGTATAGGTAATGAACGGGGGAGCGCAACTTCTGCCGAGGAAGAACTTGCCGACGGACGCCAGAGGGACTGCTGAGTAGAGACGGACCGCTACAGTTGACGTCGCAGTTCCTATAAAGTGGGTAGTTCCGAAAAAGCGGCGATCAATAGAAACGCATGCTAGTGGCAATGGCATCGACTTTGATTCGCCTACATAAGGGTATGAAGGGTATTGGTATGATGTTGGGTCTCGTTGAATATTCAATGGCTTTTCTATTCAAACCCCAATGCGGTATCCGGGCAAGCCAGTCAGCCAGTCATATATCGCCCGGTCTCGCATGGGCCTGACTCCAGACGGATCCCTAGTCTTGGACACGACGCGGGCGTTGTGTTTTTATTTATTTATTCACTGTTGTCTCCTTTGAGGAAACTCTTCGGCCCGCTTCTGTTGGGGGCGAGTTGGTGCAAGATGCAGCAAGCAGGCTGCCGTCATGCATGCATCCATCCTCCCTCTCGAGACCCAACGATCCGGAAACGAGAGGGACCGACCCCTCCTTCGTTCCCCTCCGCAGGGAGGGGAACCGGGGAAGCCGGGGAAGCCGAGGAAGCCGGATTTGACTGACGTGTACGGAGCTTCCGCAACCCCCCTCCCCCCGGGCCAACCAGATAGGATGGAATGTGTCGCATCGGTGAGCGTCGGGCGCATCTGCAGGATGCACGGTTTCTTCAAGTCGTTGGCGTGGGTTAGCACCAAGATCGGCAAGGATGGGACCTGTTCATACTACTGGGTGGAAGACCAGACCCAGTTGAAGATGCAATGCTTCGTCTTGTTTGGGGTCTCGTCCCTCTTCCTACCGTCCTACAGTATGCAACATCATGCCGCATGTCAAGTCTTATGGATCCTATGGACTCCTTATCATATTGATTCCCTTCTCCTCGCTCTGATAGGTGTTGCATGGGCAGCACAAGGTGTCCTTCAGGCTCATAAGTAAGGTAGGAGGGGGAGCCATATATTCTTCGTGTCTTGTCTCTACTTCTCTTCGCGGGCAACTCTACGAAGACTGGGTCATATTATCAGGTAGAATGCCCAGTATTTGACAAGCTCATGGGGGACCCTACCTCAATAGTGTTCTGTGCAGTTTTCAAAGTCTCTCGACATTCCATTCTATTCAGGTTCTCTGAATAGAACAACTAATTGTTCGTTGGCGAGATAGATCTATTCATTCATTCTCCTCTTCGCCTGCCCATAGCAATTAAGTGAGTGACTGCTCACCTTTACCTACTTGGCCCGTTCTACTACCCCTGGGTCCTCACATCTTGATTCAGAAGACATCCTGCGCTTTGGAGTTTGTGACGTCTTGGCTCACATCGAACAATCCCATCACTCTACCACATACATGTCTTAGATCTCATTCCTCAGGCCCTCCTCAGAAGCCAGTGCGCTTTCTCTTTTTCCACCCCGGCTGACTGACTGACTGATAAAGTCGGATCACTCTCACCCTCTTCCTGCTGCCTTCAACCAGATTGTCATCCTCATCCGGACTCGGCAGGTCTCTCACTGTGGCTTCCTAGAAGATGAAACTTCGTGCCTGGCCCATGGCCTTGATGGTCCATCTTCTACATGTAACTGTCTTCGCAAAGGTTTGCTCAGCTAGTAGCACTAGACCTCGCGTCTCTGTTCGACAGGTGAGTTCCTTTACCCAGGTCTTTTACCTGTGCGAGATATAACACTGACGCACAGATGATCCTTAGACATCTGGTCTCTGCGAGACCACCCCGAACGTCAAGTCATACAGCGGCTATGTCGCTCTGCCTCCCACAACCAATTTCCCTTATGAGCAGAACCTCTTCTTCTGGTTCTTCGAGTCCCGCCAAGATCCCAGAAACGATCCCTTAGTTCTGTGGATCAATGGCGGTCCCGGCTCTCCATCCATAGGTCAAGTGTGTTCAAATTGGGCTCTTGTTTTGTCTCTGTCTTCTAGTATCTCTGCTGGTATGTTTTGCCTGAGCTCACAATCCTGTCCAGGCCCTTGGAAGCAATGGTCCATGCCGTGTCCTGGACGACTCCAAGACTACCAAACTCAACGAATGGTCTTGGAATAATAGAGCGAATCTTCTCTACATTGACCAGCCCGTCCAGACAGGCTTTAGCTACGATACTGTGGTCAATGGTCGAATGGACTTGCTTACCGGCAACATATTCCCCGATGGTGCCGACGTCCCCCCTGAAGGTTCTATCCTGTTCGATGGCACATTCAGCTCCCAGGACCCAAGGCAGACCGTCAACACTACCCAGAATGCTGCTCGTGTCATGTGGGATTTCATGCAGGCCTGGCAGGCCGAGAAGACCTTCAAGGAGTATAAGCGAGACAGTATTCATCTCTGGGCTCAGCCTTAGTATGTTCTCATTGTGTTGATGCTCTCTTTCCCCTTTCATCCGTTGCACCCCCTTTTCCTACCGCCCTTTTATTATCAACAAGTCTCGGGGGTAGCCCACAGCATGGATTACTACAGCATTATCCCTAACTCTTCCTCTCTACAACCAGCGGCGGTCACTGGGCTCCCGCCATCGCCTCCCATTTCAACACCCAATCCGATAGCCTCGCCTCCTCGAACCCGGTATCCCCCACCGAGCGGCTCTGCCCAAGACCAAGACCAAGACCCATCCGCGTCGCCACACTCGGCCTTATCGCACCCTTCATCGACGTCCTCGTCCAGAACTCGGCCCTGACCTACGCCTATAACAACACGTACGAAATCGAGATCTTCGACCAGGACACAGTTGCCAACATTACCGCCACTTTCAACGCCGAGGGAGGCTGCCGGAATCTGACCGAAGCATGCCGGGCTACCGTCGCCGCCCAGGACCCGGACGGTTGGGGAAACGCCCCGGCCGCGTGGGAGATTTGTGCCTTCGCTTTCCAGACGTGCTATGCGCTCACAGAACTGCCTTATAGTGCCCAAGGAGTATGCGAGCCCCTATTAAATCGCTGATGCTTATCAAGCGTTGTAAGGCTAATCGATCCCCCCCGCCCCCTCGTTGGGTTCACGGACTGTAGCGTGACCCGTTCGACATTACCCAGTCCGCCGCCGAGCGGTTCCCTCCTCCCTACGCTTTGGGATTTCTGAACCGCGAGAACGTCCAGAGTCAGTTAGGAACGAGAGTCAACTATACATAATACAGCAATGTTGTGGGCAACAGTCCCAGTGCGTTTCAACCCTTCGCCCCCCCCCCCACCCCCTTTTTTTTCTTCTTTTTTTCTTCTTTCTTTCTTCTCTCTTTAACCTGCAGTATTAATCACTGACCGCCAAAACCCCCGCCGCCCAGACTTTTTCATCACCGGCGACTTCCTAGTAAGCTTCGCCCCCACCATCGAGTCCCTCCTCAACGTCGACATCCCCGTCACCCTGATCTACGGCGACCGCGACTGGCGCAGCAACTGGTTCGGCGGCGAAGACCTCTCCCTCGCCTTAGCCCACCGGGGCGCAGCCGCCTTTGCAGCCGCAGGGTACGCAGACCTGGTCGTAGAAAACAGCAACGACAGCAACGACAGCAACGACAGCAACGACAGCAACGACAGCAACAACAGTGACGACGACGGCCCTGTTCGCCGCAGAGGCTACACCCGCCAGCACGGCCGCTTCAGCTTCACCGTCCTGCGCCAAGCCGGCCACGAAGCCCCCTACTACCAGCCCGACGCCGCCTACGCCGTCTTCCAGCGCGACCTGGACGGCGTCGACATCGCTACCGGCCGGACCCCCGTGGCGCCCGGGTCGAGCGGCTACTCGACCTCTGGGCCATCCGATATACGCGGCGTCAAGGCTTCGCGGCCCTCGGGGCCGAGGCCCCTCTTTTGCTATGTGGCCGGTAGGTCGCTTCCGGCTGGGTCGTGCTCTGAGGAACAGATCGCCGCGCTCAGGGACGGGTCTGCTGTTGTGGAGGATTTCGTTGTCGTCAATCCGCCGTGGCGTTCCCCCTGGAGGCGGGGCCGGGAGAGAGCATGAAACGATGGGGGGGTGGGATTGTAGGTACGGGAGTTCCCATTCAGGCTCTGGAGGCATAGGGTAAGGGGTGACTGGGTGTCACGAAAGGGGCATATCATTATATAATTATACGGGTAGCTGCCTGCCAGGAGACCCGTCCGCTTTAGACGGCGTCGCTTTACTCGACTTTATACACGGAACATGAACACGAACAAGTCATCATTTTGGTCGTCAAACACTTCGGAAGACTGGTCGGCGAGCTTCGTTTGAGACGTTCACATAATACTGCTAATAAACATGCCTAAAAACACCCTTTGCACCGATAGCTACTGGGATAGATGCTTCGAGTGAACGGTGGAAACATTGGGCTTGACTCTCTCACGGTTCGAATAGAGACGACATGAGTGACAGCATTATAAATGGACAAGGCCAGTTCGTCTCCATTCCGCTTCTAACCCCTGTTCATCACCCTCGCTCAAGCCAACGACATGCCTGTTCAACTGTCCAGCTGAGCAAGGGGATTGCCAGCCTGTTGGTGCAAGGCCAAGTAAATCAAATCTTGGCCACCTTTACACGTACGACGGGGGATGTGGTGGCGTCCTAAGGCCTTCATCCTGCATCCTCCTGCACGGGAACAGGGAACATTCCTTCGTACAACATACAGAACAGAACCGTCGTGTGGGTACCTGTCGATCGGGGCGATCATGGCGTCCTGGTACCGTACATATCCAAAGGATGAAGGGAAAATCAGCCAGGTGATCCCCCAATCCAGGAGATTGGGAACGAGTTCAGGGGGGGGAGTGTGCCGTGCCTCGTTCAGGCGAAAAGTATTACTCCATCATAATTCACCAGACAGATGGGAAGAGGCGACAGTCAGATGTGAAATCCAGAAGCATGAGCTGTTTTTCTTCTTCTTCTTCTTTTCTTCTTCTTTTTTTGCGCAAGAGATATTGCATGCTGCCAATTCCCTCTTTCAGCATGATCACTCCGCGGACATACTCGAAATGGTTCGATTAAGGAACATGGCGACACTAAATAGGACTCGGCCAGTCGATGGGGCCATGGGGCGGGCCGTCTTCAAGACGGCGCACGGCAAACCCTCATTGCAATGTTTAAATTGAGACGGTCGTATGTCGTAGGTCGCCGAGGCGGCCCTAGAGCTGAAGATCAAGCCCGGGTGTGAATCAGGTTGGCAGCAACTAAGACTTAGACTAATAGTCCAAGGTCGACTTCGACGAGTGCCAGCTCCGGGAGGAAACAACGAAAAGCGGTAGGCGAGTCATGAATGCACGCAGCAACCTGTAGTGTCTTCTTACGTCCTTCATACACATGAAGACATGCGCTATATGGTGTGCGTCAGCATGACAGACTGTCTGACACATTGGGCTCATGCAGGGGCTGGATGCGTTGGGACAGAATCCCAGGCGTTCGCTCATTTATGGTTTCCTTCGGGGGTTCGGGGGGAAACTAGACCAGGAGTCAAAGGGAAAAGAAAAAAAGTAGAAGAAGAAAACGCGGGACCAGGGGGGAAACAGCAGAGTGGAAGATGCCCAGACAGCAAGCATCACCATCACGGAGCAAAACCTGGTTAGGTCGTTGTCGGACAAATGACCGGTCATTCGCTCCCGTCTGGTTGGGTTTGGGCTGAGATTCTCTTTTCCAGCGGAGCGTACAAGTAGCGTACACTCGTACACTACAACGTACGTTGTACTTGGATCGGCCAGAGCTGATTTCGGTAGCATTTTGGTCGCATTTCGCATTTTGGCTTGATGGATCACAGAGCCACAATGCATATCACTGCCACAACTGGTCTGGCGTGTTTGCTCCCTCGAGGGGGAAACGGTCCGCCACTCAGCGCGGGGTAGACAATGGTGTGGCGGCGTCAAGGACCAAAGGATCCGCAAGGAGGGTGAGAAGTGCGGTCTTTTTCTCATGGGGTTTCCTGCCTGTTGGGGATGATTAGCGCCAAGTCGCCGCCACTATCCAACGTACGAGGCAGTTCATAGTGGTAGAGTGCAACATAGGCACGCGATGCGGGAAGTCGAGCGAGTAGAGAGGCAAGACCGAGACTTGATCCAAAAGTAGGTAGGGAATGATAAGTAGTGTACCTTGGTAGGTATCCGTGGAGCCTGTTTCTTGTATAAGATATATAAGTGCGGGAGAGGGGGTTGTGAAGGCATCCAGAACCATCGGGGGCCAACAAGTTGGAAGAACTAACTGCTGTTGCTTATTATTAACCGGAACGACGGGGTCGACACGGTGCGTTGACGTTGCCAGCGTGCCAGCGTGCCAGCGTGCTGGTTATCTTTTCTCGATATTACGGATAGGTGATAACCGCGGTAATGTCCCCATCGTAATGTCCAACGTCAAGTCAAGGTCTGTGTTGCTGCAGCTAAAACGAGCTGGATGGTAATAGGTATGCGTAACAGGAAGACTTGGTTGCCAAGTGGATGGGTACATGAGAACGAGACGAGAGAGAATGTTGTCTCTTTCAGTACGGAAATCTGCGTTTCTATGAGTGGACAAGACGTCTCTTGTCTTCCAGGAACCCAGGATGTCTGAGGAGAGACAGACACATGGAGTCAAAGCAGATGTAGAGACATATCTGCAATATGTCGGACGCAGGTATTCGTGGTTCGTAATTGAGCAATTGGAGTTGAAAATTGGCAAACTCATCCCCTCGTACAGGTGTATCGGTAACCCATCATCCAAGATAATATGCAAGATACTGTATCAGCAGGTAGGCCAGACATGGATATGATGAGGCGATTCCGGGAATTGGAAACAGGGGAAGGGAAAAAAGGTACGAAGTATTAGGTACCTTAGGCATCGTATCCTCTTTCTATCTTGGCGAAAGGGCCGAGTGGTGGATGGGGTAAGCAGGGGGTTATCCATTTCGTTTGATAAGCTGAGGGCTCTCTTGATAGGAGGATATCTCTCCGGGCAGAGGAGCAACGGATGTTTCATAAGGTACCTTAGTGTACCACGCACGTGCAAGTATTTATACGAAAAGTACGGATACATTCACCGAGTCTTAGAGCCCGTGATATGCGTTTTTGCTGTTTCTCCATGTCCAGTCAGTTGCCTTGTCGTTTCCCGTTGTGTTGACGTGTTCCTGATGGCAAATGGATTGACAACAAGCCAATAGCATTACGACCAGATGACCGATGAAGTGACGAAGTAATGACTTCGCGATGTCCAATACCGTACGGAAGTTATTATATATACTGTATTTGGGCGCATGTGGATACTGCCCCTCCTTACGTATACACGTATACTGTGTATGTACTGCAAATCCCCCGTGCACCTGCCAAGCACTCGTCTCGTCTGTCGCTCTTGGTTCTTCTTCTAGCATCTTCATATCCATTTTACTTCCCTACTTTGTACTCCCCTACTTTCGTGTGTTTCCGCTTACGGAGGACGGACAATTACTTCGTACTTACTTCGTACCTACTTCGTACCTACTTCGTACCTTAGTTTTATAAGGGAAGGAGAGGTACGCAAGGTCCTATCCGAACTTGCCCTCGGAGCGTATATACGGGTACGGTCGATAATTACGTACAAAGTACTCCGTACGCACGAAGAAAATGTTCCTTCTTCGTAAGTTAAGGTATTCATAGGGTAAGGTCCTTATTATGTGTATTCCACTGTGTTCTGTTCTCCATGTTTCTTTCTTTTTTTCTCGCTTCGTCCCGTTTAATTCGACTTCCCAACGCACACATGTAGGTACCCTGAACCTGAACGAACCAGGGTCTAGACCCGGACCGGGATCTGCCCCCTGCGCTGCGAACACTTTAATTAGGTACCTTACCTAGTTGCTGCAGGCGACTTCCCCTCCTCCCCGCATACGTTGCGCCGTAAAAACCCTCCCTAACGCATCTTCAAGTTAGCAGCACCTTGCAACCGTAATTATCCCCAATTATCCCCAGTTATATTATCGCCAATTCATCACCAATTATCCTTTCTGCTGTCGCTTTCCAACACTCTACAAAGTCAAGCCCTCTCTGTCACACACACACACACACACTCTCTCTCTCTCCACGTGATGCCAACTTCACTTCCTTGAACAACTCGCAAACCGCACTTCAAACAGACGAATAATTACGGGATACCTCGCACACATTCTCCATTTTGCATCGCCCGTGTTCGCGTTTCTCGTTTGACTCCATATTCATTCCACATTTTCCTATTTCCCCATCCGTCTTGGCTCCACCTTCACATCGTTCTCTTTTTCTTCTCCCCCACCCTCATCTCCATCTTCATCTATCTTCCACTACGTGTATTTTCCTTCATCCCCCCCTCTCGACCGATCTCCATCTTTGCCACCTACCTACTGCGCCGCTGCAGATCCCCCCCAGTCACGACTCGAGTTCGTCCCATAATAATAAGCCCTGCCTCCCTTCGTTACTGCTCTGGGCACTGAAGATCCTTGGAACTACTCCATAATTATATGTACACGTACCCTTGTCATAACAGGACTCACAACTTGGCCGCTCCTCCGCCGTGGCATTTCCGGGACATTGGGAAACTAGCAGCTGACTAGTCGTCCTTTGAACTTTTTCCCCTTTTTTTCCAATTTTCGATTTTCGATTTTCCTCCTTGTTTTTTTTTAGCTTGCTCTTTTACGGCATACGCTCCGCTCCATTCGACCTTGTGAACCCCATCGCCTCAACCGACCAGACCGGTCATTAATCTCTACCTCCCTGCTCGAAAATCACTGGGAACGTCACCCTGCCGCCGCACTTCTCTTGTCCGTCCCTCGGGAGCCTCACATTGTTCAGGATGTCGATGAGATAGCCTTTCTCCTCGCACGACTTTCCTTCCTCCCCTCCTTCTCCTACAAGGCGACAACCTACTCGTTTCATACCGGCAGTCACGTCCGGCCATCCGCCCTTCGACACAAAATGGACTCGTGTGAAGGGGTTCTTCTCGTCCCCCCGGAGAGGGGTCAGCTTCTGGGTCGTGCCCTATGGAAGGTGAGTCGACCGCTCGCCGGACGGTGTATCCGAATTCGATCGGTAGAGGAAGCAACAAAGAAAAGACGAATACAACACCCCATTTGTTCTGCTTTCAAGAGGCGCCCCGCGGCATAATCCTTCGACATTTCGCTAACTAACCCACCCGCCCCTTGCCAGGCCCGATATGTCATCGTCGGAAGGCGCAATGCCCACAAGCACCAGAAGATCCAGACTCACGCTGGCCCCAGCATGGCCCAGGTCATGACCACTGCCTCCCGCATGAACAGTGGTTCAAGCTCCAAATCCCCGCCTGTTCATTCCGTCGAAGACTATGTCATTTCCATATTCAAGGCCAAAGTAAGTTCCGAGAGAATCACCTTTGGATCACCTTGCATTGGCATCCGGCTGCTTGGTCTCTAACCATTTTATTTTACCTTTGCTCTTATAGGATGACTGGGATCCCGCCCACCAATACCCCGTCAGCTCCGTGATCGACTGCCAGGTCCAGATGGTTGCTCATCGCAAGCAGGGACCGGTACTTCCCACCCTCATCGTCACTCTCAGCGACAAGGAACGTAAACGTCGTTCGAGCAGGGCCGCCGGTCTTATCGCCAACAAGGAACCCACAACTTCGACCCTCTGGTTCCGTACCCCTCCCGACGACCATCATATCAGCCTGCATGACTGGGCCCGCTATATCCTCTCACGAAAATTGCCATCGAGCCCCGACAGTCCCGCCTCGCCTTCCTTCACCAATCCTTTCCCCTCCCGCGCCCCTCAGAACAATGATTATTACCCACGGCCCTCGAGCGGAAACAACCCGTCGCGTTCGGCCTTCTTCCACAAGACTTCGACACACGGCGGTCGAGAACGCCCGGTCACTTTCAGTTCCGAGTCCCCCAGCCTGCGGTCCAAGCGCAGCGACATCTCCTCACCCTCGAGCGCCACGAATCCGTCTCAGCTGGGCTACACCATGCCCGACCTGAACCAGTACACCACCGTCCTGCCCTCCGACATCCCTTCCCCTGTTACCTCGACAGGGAAGTACCACCAGGGAGATCTGATTGAAGGCTGGACCTCGGCACAGGGTCGTTCTTCTACCATGAGCTCCCCTGCACGCGTTCGCGGCAGCGTGAGCTCGCAGGCCCAGCAACCCGGTACCTCGGCCACGGATTCGAGCTCGCCGCCTGCCCCCCGCGAGACTATTCTCGATCGGGCCTTTCACCTACGGTACATCCCGGGTTCCGAACGCGAAATCCCCGGTGAGGATAAGCTCAGCTCCTTGGCACGCTTCGACGCCCTCATGCGCGAGGCGGATCAGAAAAGACGACAGCACAAGCAGGCCGAGATGACTGCGCAGAGTGCTTGGGATTTGGACGAGTCCACGGACAACGAGGGCGACCGCGACGAAGACGACGATGACGACGATGACGACAACTTCGCACACGAGGCGGACGAGAACCGGCAGACTTTGATCCCGCCCAAAGCACAGCGGGCCTTGGAATTCCTCGTAGGCCGGCACGAGCCCGAGTCGTCCTTGGCTCGCCCATCTGCTGCTCCTGCTGCTGCTGCTGCTGCTGCTGCTGCTGCTCACTCCTCGTCCACGGGCCACCACCAGCCGGCCAACTTCCATGCTCCGTTGCAGGCGCCGTCACGGCCCCACACGGCGCACTCCAAGGTCCGGCCGAACATCAGCCACCGAACGCATAGCCAGCCGTACCTCATGGCTAGAGAAAGGCCAGACGTAACCAGTGCCCCTTCACCCGGTAAGACATCATCCGAAGACGGGCCTGCGCGGCCCGGTGCGGAGAAGCGCATGTCCACCTCCAGCGCCAAGCGACTGAGCTTCACCGAATTCACCAAGCGTCTCTCCAGCACCAGCAGCTTACTTCTCGTCCAGACCAACGCGAGCGGCGGGAGCAGTCGCGAAAGCACCGAGTTCGACCGAAATCCATCACAAGCTCTGAAGGGTACTACGTCAAGTACTAGGCCTGCCGTCCCGCCGCGGCCTCGCCGTGACGCGGACCGCGAAGATTGGGAGAAGCGGTGTGGATGGGGAGGCGGCATTGGAGTCGGGTTCAGCGAGGGCGGGTTCCTTTGACCTTTGTCCGTTGGCCTTCTGACCAGCGGGAATTGTGTCTGGGAGCTCGCTCCACCTGCTGCCTCGCCTCGCCTCGCCCTCCCTCACCACTTCTTCTCGTCTTTTGCTCAGATGCAATGAACGACACATGCCGAACCCTCGATTCGGGGGATTACATATGACAGACGGCCTGCTTTATAATTTGCCGCTGTTAACGAGGAGAGGGCTGCTGTCTTTTGGCCACCCTGCAGCAGTCCCTCCAATGGGACGTGACACGTGTGTACGATGGGGGTTTTTTCCCTTTTTGTTCGATTTGGATTTTGATATAACCACCTTTCACATGCAGTACTCATGATGACTTACGATCGGAGAAGGGGCGGGGCCTGGCGTTTGATGTCCCTTTTGGTTTTAGACGGGAGGGGGGTGGCTGGCCTCTTGCTTTTTTATTGTTAATTTTTTGCTTTCTTCTTCGACTCTGCTGCCCCCAAGGGGGACGACTTTGATGCGAGCGAGGAGGGCATGGTGGCAACCTGAAAAGAGCAAAGCACTTGGAGAGGATATCTGATTTGGACATTTTTATGTTTTCCTGCTTTAGCAAGGACGGGTTTTCGTCCTCTCATGGTGGCATCTTGTATGGTGTCTTGTGCGTTATTGCCATGGCTGCTTCACATCACGCATATAATAATGAATGTACTTCCACAGCCTTCCAGGTTGTCAGTTGGATTCCTGACCCGTGGTCACATTAGAAAGTGAAAGGAACGTTGCATAGTGGGCTCGCAGTTATGAAAAACAAACATAATTCCAACACCGGCTCATCACTGCTGTTTCCCCTGCCATGAACCCCGTAGTATAAGAAATAAAGCTCCGTACAAATGAATGTGTATTGGCGTACATGAAAGCATACGCCGTATGTACACACACATGCATCCTTCTGATCGACGTCTCGAGCAGAGCAGGTGAATCATGTGTAAAATATACTGCTCTCGCAAAGCCCCGATCATAACACCCATGCCTATGCACACCCGCGCCTCTATGTAGGGGACTCGTACCAATTTTCTGGCATCCCCGGCCCAAAAAAAAAGGCCTGTCTGCAGTCTTGAGGAGAGACAAGAGAATGCCGGCAATCCCAGTCCCGAAACCGGCAAAACTCCCAGAGACACCAAGCGATCTCCCACCACGCATAACAATAAGGGATTCCCAGGAACCGATTGAACCGATGCTCTGGTATAAAGGCCAGAAAAGAAAAGGGGGGAAGAATGGACGTTTTACGTGAACGGACTAAGAAAAGAGGGCATGAAACGTCATGGGCGCCTTATGCCACCTAACTTCTGTTGGGGTGGGAACTGCGGTCATTACGGATATAGCGTGCCGGATGATGGCGTAAGTTCGATGCTTGCTGTGCGTTAGACCAACTGTGTTCACTGACGTTAATATACATACGAAGCTGATAGATGAAAAACCGGGAGGGTAGCTCTTAAGACTCACATGTTGACTAGACCGTCATCACCACACGAAGCGATCATGAACGGGTTGGTCGGGTTAAATACTACGGCATTGGCCCGGGGGGCATGTCCTGGTAGCCTTTCCACGACGGCACCAGTATTTTTGTGCCAGATCAAGATGTTTCCGTCTTTGTTTGAGATGAAATGTTAGCACGGCAACCCAGGACCCCTGAAGCGGTGACCCGACGAAAGGGGGTTGGGTATAGGGCCTTGACCAACCTTCACTGCCGCTGAGGACAAAACTCTCATTGGCACCCCCAAATGCACTGCGGATTAAGTACTTGCCGCTGGTGTGACCGAGCAGCTTTTGGCTCACGGAACGCGTGGCGAGCTCAATCAGTTGTGCCTCTGAATCCTGCTTATTGACAAGCAGGAGCGAAGAGTCCTCGCTTATGCTGACGGACGTGGGGCGAACTTTCATCTGCATCTCGAACTCGGGGCTGCGGGTGATTCCATTGTATACGTGGATCGTCTGATGATCGTCCACGGCGACCATCCACCGCCCGTCTCGGGACCCGCACAAGTCTTGCACTCGGTGGCTCTTTCCCCAGTCGTGGACCAATACGCCGTCGAGGTTATAGGTCCGGATGCTGTGCTTCTTGTCCAAAGAACTGACGGTAAAGCTCCGCCCATCCGGAGCCCAGACGCAGCCAGTGATGGGTTCCCCGAAGCGATCGAGCTTTTTCAGCAGCTCACCCGTCTAGGACAAGGATTCGTGTGAGTAGGTGACCGTGAAAAACGCATGCTTCGTTGAGAAGACGGGAAAGGGGGAGGGGAGGGAATCTTTATGTCTACTCACCTCGGCATTCCATAGCCTGGCATACTTGTCCAGGGCACAGGTAACGATCATCGAGTCGTCGGGGCTCCACGAGAGATTGGCGACGCCTTCGTTGTGATCTCCCAAAGTCCGCACGACATTAAAAAAAGGGACACCCCAAATGGTCACGGCGTCGTCATTGCCGAAAGCTGCGAGCCGGTTGCCGTCGTGAGAGAATTGGACTCCCCACACCTCACCCTTCTGGTCATTGAGTTGCAAGGCGATTACCGTGGGAAACTGATTCCGGTCACACGAGTGGTCAGAGTATAGCGATGGCGACGCCGACTGCGTGTGCCATAGACAGCTATCAACTTGGCTCTGCTTCACCTTCTGCAGGAGGACGGCCAGACGGTTCTCGGGGAGCATCACCGAGGGTGAGATGCAGTCTAACAGCACGTCACGTCAGGACAAACGACACGAAAGAAGAAGACACGCGTGGATGAGTTATTTCCTGGGTGAATGTGAGTGAAACTTACTCGACAACTCCGTCAGCAGTGCGTGCCTCGACCGTCCCTGGGCGCCATCCCAATCCGCCTGGGCCTTCAGGTCTTCAGTCGAGTCGCACATGAGGAGGCCGGAGAGGAAATGCAGCTTCTCGGAGTTTTGGTACAGCGGCGCGAGCTCGGTGCGTAGTGTCACAAGGGCCTGCGTCGTCTCCTTCCTCTCCAGCAGCTCAAGGAACTTTTGGCGACGGATCAAAAACAGCAGAGCGGTCTTATCGGTGCCGCGGCCCAGGACGAGCCCGTTGCCCCCCAAGGTACTGTCATCGCCAGCCACGGCGCCGAACAGGAGATCCTCGGCATCTTCCCAGGCGCCCCGAAGGACGCTGTTCCTGAAGGCGGCGACAGTGGGGTTCTCCAGCTCGCATCCGCTTTCCCGACGAACGCTTTCTGCCGCTTCCTCAAAGCCCATGTCGGCCAGGGTCTGGATCAGAAGACGGGTGACCTCCTCCCGGTTGTGGCCAAAATACAGAGGCTTGTCCGATGGTGCGAGCGGTGATGTCGAGCCCTTGGGGGCGGTGGGGGTTTTGTGGATGCCATTGGAAGTGGAGGTCTGGATGTGGGTGTCGGAGGCACTCTGTCGACTCGGACTGGCGCTGGAGCCGTTCGACTCTGCATCGGCGAGCATTTCGTGACGGCGGCGTTTGGAGGGATGAGGTACGGGCCGGGCCGGGTTCGTGGGCTCAACGACGTGGGAGGGGGGAGAGGGATCACCGTGATCCGGGTCCGGTTCCTGGTCCGAGTCGGAAGCGGCTCGTTGCCTACGGCCCAAGGCCTGCCGACTTGGGGTGCTTGAGCTCGTGTACGATAATATCGTTCCAAAAGACGTCAAGGGCTGCTGCCGGAGAGAGGATGAGGTGGGCGGCCCCGAAAGACGCTGGGCGCCGTCGTCGTTTATGGTGGGCAATGGGAAGAGGGTGCTAGGGTGTAAAGAGAGGCCGGTAGGCAGAGTCGAAGTCGAAGGCGTCGGCGTCGGCGAATGGTCAGACGCAGGGTCGGTGTCGGGATGAGGAGGGAAATGCGGAGGGAAATGCGGGTTAGAGGCCAGGTCGAAATCGGGGAGGGCGTCAACCGCGGGAAGAGGATCCCGCGGTCAGAGGCGAAACAGAAACGACAAGCTGGTCTTATCGGCAAGGGATGAGCAGGAAGAGCGAGAGAGCGAGAGAGCAGGGCGAGGGGGGAGGGGGGAGGGGGGAGGGTGAGATACATACAGTAGATACAGTAGACAGTGCTATGCAGCAGGAGACGGCTGCTGGGTGGCCAGATGTTCAGATGTTCAGATGTTCAGATGTTCGACTACTGCTGTTGCGCGTTACGCGTTGTGGTTGAGCAGACCAGAATCAAAAGGTTATGCTGAGTTGCGTGAAGGTGGAGAGTTCGGGGGCGGTAATAAATAAGATAAAATAAGGTCCTTGGTATCGAAGATGCGTTCATCTATGGGGTATGTATTAGTAAAGTCGGGTGCTGTGGGAGGAAGGTTTACTCCGTGCTGTTGAAAGGGAAAGGGAAGTCGTAGATTAAGGTACCTTATGCTATCTAGGTACCTAAGGTATGCTGTCTGGTGGACGGGAATGACGGACCTTCCCTGTGAGCACTACAATGGTAGGTCACTTGTTCGGGCAGGTGTCGGGCCGCACCTGGCTGAGGAAGAAGACGAAACTCAGCACTACATTTCAAGTACTCTGTACATGTACTGTACTCCGCATATGTACTATGTGTGAGGGTCCTATGTGAGACTTGATGTTCTTTTTAGTGCCTGCTATATATAAGTGCACAGGTAAGTGCCTAAGGTACCTATCTGTACTTCTAAGCCAGGGAAGCATTAAAACCTGCTGTATCTAAGGTGTAGGTACTTCTGGACAGGGCTTATGATCGTAATATCGTCGTGGCGGCGAGCGGTTAGCATGTACTGGAAGGTAAGGTACCTTATGTTATGATCTGCCTTGGACATCACGGTTCATAAGGTACCGTTTACGCCACAATAACTGATTTGACCGTTAATCTAATCTCCCGTGAGCCTGGAGTTTCTACCCTGTGCTTTGCTTGCTCGAGAAATCAGAGCTTTGTTGTGTACGGATGTAATCAGTTGAGTATTTGATTACCTAAGGCGACAGGTACTTCACAGCGAGATCAATACCTTACGGTACAGTCAAGTAATGTACCAGCAAACCACTATCGCTGCTCTGCTCAAAGCTTGGTCAGTTCCCTCCAACTTTTAGCGGCGTTGATATCCAACCCCTAAACTTAGGTACCTTACCTTATGGTAAACGTTGGAGTCTTGTCGATTCGTGTCTCTTTTCGATGGGTTTCTTGACAGGTGACGAAACGGAGCTCTCCCAGGCATCCGAATTCCTTCCTCGCCTTCTTGGTTGGGACAGGCATGTCTTCCAATCGGAACACCAGATTTTCGCCACAGGGTGGCACTTTCTCGCATGCTGAGCCACATAAGAGGTGAAATGATGTGGCTGAGAATGTGGGTGGGTACTGGTACGTTGCCCCCGTCTGGTTAGGCTCGTGATTGTTGCCATCGTCCCAGACATGACTTAAAACTCGCCAACTCAACATCACCGCCCAAAGGCATATTTTCCACGGGTTTGTTTCCGCAAATATCCTGTTCTTTTCTTCCCATATGCGTTTTTCTGACGCATCACATCAAGCCTCTAAAATCAAGAAGTAGGGAGCTTTGCCACCCAAGTCGAACTCTTGATTCCTAGACCGTTTATTTCACCGCCGTACCTCGAGTTGCAGCACCGACCCCGACGATTCCATCCCCTGATACAACTCTGCTACAGCAAGGAGCCTGCATCTAGTCTCTTGATAAGCGAAACGGAACGCTCTTCAGATCCCCCGAGGGGCAGCATATACGTGGCAAGATGAGCCAAACAGTCTCACCGCATGGCGGCATTTCGGACCCCACCCTCATTACGTATGTCCCGAGCCCATCACATCACGCATCCCTATGCATGCCATCTTCTTTTGGCTCTATTCCTCAGACTAACAGCATGCGAACAGTCTTGTCAACAAGCTTCAGGATGTCTTCTCAACAGTTGGCGTCAACAACCCGATCGACCTTCCCCAGATAGCCGTCGTTGGTAGTCAGTCGAGCGGAAAGAGCTCGGTGCTGGAGAATATTGTCGGCCGCGACTTGTACGTCACCCGTCATTTTGTTGTTTTCTTCCATTTCTCTCGTTCTGCTCAGCCTAACATGTTGGCATCCCAGCTTGCCGCGAGGCTCCGGAATCGTGACCCGGCGACCCCTTGTCCTCCAGCTCATCAACCGACCCGCCTCGGGACAGTCCAACGGCGTCAGCGATGACGCTTCCAACACCGACAAGGCGGCCAACGCCGACGAATGGGGCGAGTTCCTCCACATCCCGGGGCAGAAATTCTACGACTTTAATAAGATTCGGGAAGAGATCAGCCGGGAGACCGAGGCCAAGGTCGGCCGCAATGCCGGCATCTCGGCCGCCCCGATCAACCTCCGCATCTACTCGCCCAACGTCCTCACTCTCACCCTCGTCGATCTCCCCGGCCTGACGAAAGTGCCGGTGGGCGACCAGCCCCGGGATATCGAAAGGCAGATCCGAGACATGGTGATCAAGTACATCTCGAAACCGAACGCCATCATCCTCGCCGTCACGGCCGCCAACAGCGATCTCGCCAACTCGGACGGCCTGAAACTGGCGCGGGAAGTCGATCCGGAGGGCCAGAGGACGATAGGCGTCCTGACCAAGGTGGACCTGATGGACGAGGGGACCGACGTGGTGGATATCCTGGCGGGCCGGATCATCCCCCTGCGGCTCGGGTACGTGCCCGTGGTCAACCGCGGCCAGCGGGACATCGACAACAAGAAGCCGATCGGCTCGGCGCTCGAGGCCGAGAAGAACTTCTTCGAGAACCACAAGGCGTACCGTAACAAGAGCTCGTACTGTGGGACGCCGTACCTGGCCAGGAAACTCAACCTCATCCTCATGATGCACATCAAGCAGACGCTGCCGGACATCAAGGCGCGCATCTCGAGCTCGCTGTCCAAGTACACGGCGGAGCTGGACAGCCTGGGCCCCAGCATGCTGGGCAACAGCGGGAACATCGTGCTGAACATCATCACCGAGTTCACCAACGAGTGGCGGACGGTGCTGGACGGCAACAACACGGAGCTCTCGAGCACGGAGCTGTCGGGCGGCGCCCGGATCAGCTTCGTCTTCCACGAGCTCTACTCGAACGGCGTCAAGGCGGTGGACCCGTTCGACGTGGTCAAGGACGTCGACATCCGCACCATCCTGTACAACTCGTCCGGGTCCTCGCCGGCGCTCTTCGTCGGCACCACGGCGTTCGAGCTCATCGTGAAGCAGCAGATCAAGAGGCTGGAGGACCCCAGCCTCAAGTGCGTGTCCCTGGTGTACGACGAGCTGGTGCGGATCCTCACGCAGCTGCTCAGCAAGGGCCTGTACAGGCGGTACCCGGGGCTCAAGGAGAAGGTGCACGCGGTGGTGATCGCCTTCTTCAAGAAGGCCATGGAGCCGACCAACAAGCTGGTCAAGGACCTGGTGGCCATGGAGTCGTGCTACATCAACACGGGCCACCCGGACTTCCTCAACGGGCACCGGGCCATGGCGCTCGTCAACGAGAGGTACACGCAGGCGAAGCCGGTGCAGGTGGATCCCAAGACGGGCAAGCCGCTGCCCGGCGGCACGCCGAGGGCGGCGAGCCCGACGGTGCCGGAGGCGGAGTCGTCCAATGCGGGGTTCTTTGGCAGCTTCTTCGCGGCCAAGAACAAGAAGAAGGCGGCGGCGATGGAGGCGCCCCCGCCGATGCTGAAGGCGTCGGGTACGCTTTCGGAGCGGGAGAATATCGAGGTTGAGGTCATCAGTAAGGCAGAAGAAGAAAGAAAAATTCCCCGACACCTAGCTCTCCGGAGACGGGTCACAAACGATTGAGGAATTGCTAATCTGACACTTTTTTTCTTCTCACTCTACCAGAGCTGCTCATCGCTTCTTACTTCAACATTGTCAAGCGGACGATGATCGACATGGTGCCCAAGGCCATCATGCTGACCCTTGTCCAGTATGTTATTTTATTCTTTCAAGATGTTTCGGGGACTCAACTAACAAGAAGAAAAAAACCACAGGTTCACCAAGGACGAGATGCAGAAAGAGCTGCTGGAGAACATGTACCGCAGCGACACTCTGGACGAGCTGCTCAAGGAGAGCGACTTTACGATCCGCCGAAGGAAGGAGTGCCAGCAGATGGTCGAGTCGTTGTCGCGGGCCAGCGAGATTGTGAGCCAGGTCCAATAAAACAGACAGGCCACGAAAGGAGCGAAGGCTATTTCATGAGAAGGCAGGAATTATTAGACACTGTAGACGACATGCGGCCTGGTGGGAGACAAGAGGTAAATGCAGATATGATACGTTGGGGGGGGGCGGGGGGTTGAGTTGTGAGTGGAGGAAGATATCATTGTTTTTCTTTTTTTCTCCTGTTTTTTCATTTCTTCGCTACTTTTTTCTTCTTTGTTCCTCTTCCCCTTTTTGCACCGAGTTTGCATTATGGTGATGCCCAGGTAGGAAAGAAGAACGGTAGCAAGTGATGGCGATAGCTAATTTATTGTAATGAAATTGGAGTGCGGAATGGCCAGACGTAACCAGGTCAGTTGCTCGTCATTCCTCTTCTCTCTCGACTTTCGAAGCAGGTCTTTGTGGACGCAATGAGACGGATGGGGAGAGGTGTTGATGCCGTTTACACCGCGTTTCCGCTGTCGGCGCGAACCTGCGACGACCCTCGTTCCCTTTGTCTGCAGATGCCCATCGGAAACCGGGAGGGATGAGGGAGACGACGGAGACGACGGAGACGACGGAGCAAGCAAACAATGCAGGGAAAAGGTATTGGGACGGAATCGTACCTTGTCGTCTTCGTTCACTCCCGCCAGACATGTCGGTCATTTACCACGATGCTTTGCCCAAGACGTTGAAGTCCGCGAGGTCTTTAGAGGGCTTTAAGTGCGTCTCTTAGAGTCCGCAACTGCAACATGTGCAGGAAAGAGGCTCGATTGATTGGTTCCCCGTGGGGAAAGAGAGCAATGTGCATAGTAATAGTAATAGCAACCCCCCAGTGTACCCAGAAACACGGGTGCCAGCATATCGTCACCTGGTTTTCCTGGTTTTACTGGTTTCACTGTATCCATACAGACTACGGAGATTTGAGATGTGGGAAATCGGGAAGTGTCCCAATGATGAGGTTCGGTGTCGCAGATGGGGGCTTCGGTTTGCCGTGTTGTGGATTGGTGAGCCAGTCAAATGTTGTGAAGAGTGCAGTTGCGGCGATTGACACAATGACTTGTGTTCCTCTAAGTGTGTTACTCAACTCCCCATGGCAAAGGTTGTTAAAAGTAAGGTAAACAGAGAATAAGAGGACAAGAGAAAAGCAGCCCATTGGGTCGAGAACAATGAGAAGAGACTTGGAACTCGGAGGACTTGGCGGAGACCCGTGGGAGAGGAGTACTTACGGGCTAAGATCAAGTACCCGTATCGTATCGTGTCCCTAATAAGGTATAAGGTATAAGGTACAACTGCACTTTCATATCATCAAGTCGACGTGCCGCCCCCCAATCCATCATCCTTCACCGAACTTGTGCTTACCATTGGGACAGGGAACAAGATCCCAGCTGACCACTGCTGAGTCCTAATAAATACTACCATCTCGACACATCTTCTTCCTACATCCAATCGGCCAGACCTCAATCTGCCAATCTAAATCTTGCTGGGACCATTCAAACTCGATTTCTTGAAGTCATCAACATAATATCCATCTCACCGGCCGCCTCCTCCTCCTCCTCCTCCTCCTCCTCCTCCTCCTCCTCCTCCTCATCTTCATCTTCATCACCATCCCCTTCAGCTTCACCCCAGCCTCATCATTATTCTCCTCCAAACCACCCGCCGGGCCATCCCCCGCCTGCCCATCATGTTCTCACAAGTATCCAGCCAATTCAAAACAATCCCGGCTCCCGCCGCCGATCTGACGGGCAGGACGGCCATCGTGACCGGCTCCAACGTCGGCCTGGGCCTCGAAGCCTCTCGCTACTTCGCCAAACTGGGCTGCGATCGCATCGTCCTAGCCTGCCGGGACCTCAAAAAGGCCGAGGCCGCCCGCAAGGCCATTCTCTCGTCCGTCTCCTCTTCCGACTCCTCGTCGACATCCGCGATCCAGCCCGCTCCAGAGGTCCTGGTCTGGCACCTCGACCTCGCCGACTTTGACAACGTCAAGGCCTTCGCCGCCCGCGCCGCCAAGGAGCTCGACCGCGTCGACTTCTTCATGGCCAACGCCAGCGTGGCTTCCGCCAAGAGACAGTACGCCGAGGCCGCCGGGGGGTGGGAGATGCAACTGGCCGTCAACGTCATTAGTACTTTCTTGCTGAACATCCTCATGCTGCCCGTCCTCCGGGAGACGGGGCGGAAGTTTGCCGTGACCCCGCGGTTGGTCGTCACGGCGTCTTTCGGGGCGTTTCTCGTATGTTTTTTGTCTCTCCCTTTTTTTTCTTCTTTTTTTTTCTTCTTCCTTTTCTTCTCCCCCCTTTTCTTTTCTCTACACGACAGCTGACCCCCTAGTCCTTCTTCACGGAACGCACCGCCCCCAACATCTTCCAAGCCCTCAACGAAAACGGCAGCATCGTCGACCGGTACAACACTACCAAGCTCCTCCAGGTCATCGCCACCAAGCACCTCGCCGTGGCCAGCCGCGCCTCCGGCCGCGGCGACGTCGTCATCAACTGCCTCCACCCGGGCGTCTGCCGCACCGAGCTCTTCCGCTTCGTCCCCTTCCCGCTCAGCATTCCCTTTAACGCCGCCATGCTGCTCTTCGGCCGCTCCGCCGACATGGGCGCCCGCACCCTCATGGCCGCCGCCCTGAGCGACGAGTCGGACGAGGCAAATGCTACGCACGGCCGGTTCATGAGCGATGGGCTCGTCGCTGAGTTCCCGCCTATCATGGCCGGTGACGAGGGGGAGCAGATGCAGGTCCGGGTTTGGGAGGAGTTGTTGGAGATTTTGGACGGGATTGTGCCGGGGATTTCGAGGACTATTTGAACAGGGGTTTTTTCCTCCTTTTCCTCCTTTTCCTCCTTTTCCTCCTTTTTCTCCATTTTCTTCCATTTTCTTCCATTTTTCTTCCATTTTTCTTCCATTTTTCTTCATGTCCGATTTTCTTCTTCTTCTGCCCCCGCGCTTACACTTACACCATTCTTTTGTGCCTATTTCACTCATTTCGTTTCGTCTGTACTTCAAACTTCCACTTTGAGACGTCTTCCATAAGCCATAGATATAAATCTTGGGGCGTATATTAGGGGTAAGTCTAAACAGCACCCGTGTTTGGATACCCAGCACCCAGAAAAGTGGGCTATGATCCACTATACTCCCTTACTCGAATATCCCACTGTAAACATATATAAATCCCGAGGCGGTACAAATCCAAAGACATAGTGACATTCGTTAATTAAGTAAATTACGTCACCCGTATCTTTAACCTACCTAACCTACCTAACCTACTTAACCTACCTACCTAACCTATTAACCTTCATAAACAACCATGGATTAACAGGTTAATCGACCCTGCGGTCTAGGGCCGCCTCTTACGAGCTACGATACTCTCGAATAAGCCGATAACGCTTTACGGTCTTACGCCTTCTCTAACGGTTATAGCCTTATTATCTATAAGAGCTATCTAAATGCCCGTAATCCCGTGTCGGTAACGTATCGATATGGGAAAGGTCGAGCCGCCGTATCGTTAACGACTCCTTTAGAGACTCACGAATCTAAGAGGCGCCGAATAGCCTCGTAGATGACTAATTACCCCTTCCGTATAAGCGTTAAGCTTCGGGATAATCGGTGGATTATTAGAGGCGATTATACTAGTACCTATAACTATGAGTTTATATAGGTAGTTGCTTTCCCTTCCTTTCGCACCGCCTAGCTTACTACACGCGAAGACGAGATCATTGCTATGTGGAATAGCGGTTCACGGCCTCGTTAAATTATGACCCGACTTTGTAACCCTGAAAGTAATAGCGGTGAGGTTCCCGCGCCGCTTATTAGTATTATAGCTCGAGATATGACGAATATCCTCGCTGCCTATCGTCGGAAAGAGCTTACTGGTTGTACGCCACTTTAGTGGCTTTACGATATGAGTTACGCCTCCTGCTAACACTGCTTCGTATACTAACTTGTTAGTAACTTAATGATCTTTTAAGGTTTTTCTATTAGGATCTACGCGATAACCTTAGCCGAGTCTAGTGCCTTTTTATTGCTCCGAAATCAGTTATCCCACTTCTGTAATAGTTACCCGATACCCTGCTCTTCGACTGTATATATAAAATAAATAGATTTAATATGCCTCTTCTGAGTATTTATAGCGTATCGCTTTTGCGGAAGGCCTTCTAAATAGCGGTGGTTTTCTTGAATAGAGAGAAGGAAGGATAATACCTCTGGGCTTTACGGGCTTTTAAGGCTTTTCGCAGGACCTTTGATTCCCCCCCTCCACGTTGTATTATCACCGACCGAGAGCTGGCCTTAATGAACGCCCTTAAACGCCTGCTAATCTTGAGTCGGGTTCCCTAAATCCTATGCCTGTGGCACGTTAGTATGAACGTGCTAGCTAAGTCTAAAGGCTTTTTCCCTAAGTTAATAAAAACGACCTCTGGTATTAAGCGGTATCCGAAGTTCTGTGCCTTCCTCGCGGACTAGAATTCCCTGATTAATAGCTTTTCGGAAGACGAATTCAATAAATAACTTAAGGCATTCTAATAAGATAGTAAGCACTTAGAAGGCGCTGTTAATTACGCCCTGATAACCTGGATTACACTATTTAAAGAGAAGATTATTCGTTACTGGGTGAATCAGATTCCTAACTTTGGGTATATAATAGTATCTATCGTGGAGTCAGGCTACGTAAGCCTAAAGTCCTTTCTGTGTAGCTCTTCTGGCGATTTAGCTACTGTTTTCTAGAAGCTACGGCTTTACTAGGAGTACCAGAAAAGAGAGATTTTAACCGAGAGGGCACGCCGACAGAATAAGGTGGATTTTACTAGCTTAATTATCCTCTTCTCCTTAGTTCGAAAAAAGGTTATTCCGTAGGCGCTTAAGGCGATCTAATAATAGGTTAAGTTACTGCCTAAGCCTAAGAAGAACAACGATTAACTACCACGCTTAGAGGTAGCCTGCCTGCCCTGCTTAATCCTTACCTCTTACGGGCTGCCCTGCTAGTATATCCTATTTAGCCATTTACGAGATAACGAGCCGTTATAGTTACGATCGATTAATCGGTACTAGTGGTGGAATAGGCCCTTGGACCCCGAGGCAGGTCCTTTACTGGAATAAGCCCTAGCTACGCCCTTAAACCCAGTGGTGATATAAGGTAAAGGTCGGCTAAAAGGAGCCGTTACGATATCTTTAACTAGTCGCGGCCGGGGCCGTGGTAAGACTGGTACTAAGCGATTAGTATTAGCCTTTGAAATCGCAGCTTAAGAGGAGCGTTTAGGGGTAATAACTGCGCCGCCTTTAACTGCACCTCCAGCAATAAATGCGCCGCCTTTAATTACGCCTCTAGTAATTACGTTAATAACTACGCCTCCTTCCTACGAACCGGGAATAGTCGCGCCTCGTGGATACTAACGCGTTATAGAAGCATTTACTAACGAACCGATTAAGGTAGAGGAGGCTCCTGCGGGCTTAGGGGAATATTAAACTAGGTATATTTCTGCCCAGTTTAAGGGCTTTTTCGATAAATAAGTCAGGATTAGAGAGCAGGATCAATAGGCGGCTATTTAGGCTGTAAAGGAACTAGAGGAAATTAATATGTAAATAGCTTCGGTTATGCCTAATTAACGGTGACGTAATTTACTCTTTGCTTAATTGACGAATGTCACTATATCTTTGGATTTATACCGCCTCGGGATTTGTATGTGTTTATTGTGGGATATTCGAGTAAGGGAGTATAGTGGATCATAGCCCACTTTTCTGGGTGCTGGGTATCTAAACACGGGTGCTATTTAGACTTACCCTATATTAGGCATATAGAAAGAAACTCGAACAACCGATCCTCGTGTCTTCTTCTCTCCTAAGCCGAGCTTCAGGCCACAGCAGAAAAGAGAAGCAAATGGCGGACACAACGCAAATTAAGGGATTTTGGCCTCATCGTACCATACTTCTCAGCCGTGACCCATCCTTTTGGATCCGACGGGTGACAAGACGCATCTTCCATTGGACCGTCACACCTCCATCTCCTCATCGTCAACGCCATAACAGGAGGGGAATGAATGGCAGCATCACGGCCCGCGAACGGCCCACTGCAGCATGGGGAAAGTAAAAAGGAACACAAGAGCCTTCACTGTTCTATATTACTGTTGAAAGGCAGAAAAAATCCCTTCCTCACGGTGAACTGCGGGAGGGTTCGTGCAGAATGGCAGAAGAAGTGGTGGACATACCAGATAAAAGGGGGCGGGGGGGCAAAGAGATCAGTAAATACAAGAGATGCAGGTTGCAATGTTGACAGCTCTGCTTGGGAGTTTGTCCTTTACCTCTACTATTCATTTTTCTACAGGACAAATCAAATATCTGCCCAGATTCAAAAGTGTCCTCATATCTCATCCCAAAGCAGAAGAAACCAACAGCAGGTCCAGGTTTGCTTTTCCGAAGGAAGAAAGACAAGGACGAAAATCAGCATGGAGTATGAAGCGCAACCAGACCCTCCCTCTCCCCAACCCCCGCCGAATCCTCCACCAAGTCCGGTCATGTAAAACATGATGCGCCGCGATAGGACGGTTCGGTAAACATATCCCCAGCTCCCCAAGTCTCTCTCTCTCTCTCTCTCTCTCTCTCTCTCTCTCTCTCTCTCTCTCTCTCTCTCTCGCGCGCGCGCGCGCCTTGGAACTATGCTGATTTGTCCTTTTAGAACACCACTGCCGCAGTAGATCGAAATCATTTGCACATCGGAACCAAAAGGCATGTGGCGGTTGAGGGGTAAAAGGGAGCTGGAAGATTGATGAGAATGAGTGCTGGTTGGCGGGCAGCGACGGGGAGAGACTTGACGTGTTAGAGAAGCGCTCCACAGCGATGACATGTAATACACACTGGCGACGACGAGAACGACAGAAAGATAGCTTTGGAAGCAAAGAAGAAGAACCCGGCTTTCCAATACTACAAAAGCCCGGTCTACCTTTGGTTACAATCTGGACTTCCACACCAAACCACCCTTTTCCACGTCGTAATTCTTCCCGCTGTTCCAGCCCAACCACTTCTGCAACACAGCCTCGCCCCCATCACCAGGGCTCAGCGGAATGCCGACGTATCCGCCGCCTGACAGGCCGCTCCCCTGCCCCTGGATCGACGGGTCCTTGACCCCCTCCGCGATGGCCAAGCAAGGCGTCTCCCGCAGCGTGACGGCAGGTCTCTGGTCACCCTCCCGGCCGGCCCGGGCCTCGAGCTCGGGGTACTCCAGCACGGGGGTGCAGCAGGCGTCCGTGCCGTCGAAGATGGCCTCCCACTCGTCCCTGGTCTTGGACCTGAACGTGGCGGTGAAGAGGTCCCGCAGCTCGGGCCACATGGCCCGGTCGTCCCGGCGCGTGTCCCAGCTGGGGTCCAGCCCCATGCCCTTGCGGAGGACGGCGAAGAAGTGCGGCTCGAGCGCGCCGACGGCGACGTAGCGGCCGTCGCGCGTCTCGTAGGTGTCGTAGAAGGGGCAGCCGCCGTCGAGGAGGTTGCGGCCGCGGCCCTTGTCGCCGAGCGGCGTCTTGAGGGCGTACCGCGGGAAGGTGGCTAGGTAGGAGGCGCCGTCGACCATGTTGGCCTCGACGACCTGGCCGCGGCCCGAGACCTGGCGGGAGACGAGGGCCAGCAGGACGCCCTGGAAGAGGGTGGCGCCGCCGCCGGCGAAGTCGGCCAGGATGTTCCAGGGCGGGTGCGGCTTGTCGCCGGACCGGCCGAGGAGGGACAGCGCGCCCGAGACGGCGAGGTAGTTGATGTCGTGCCCCGCCATGGCGGAGTAGCGGCCGTCGCGGCGGAAGCCGGTCATGCGGGCGTAGATGAGGCGCGGGTTGAGGGCGCAGAGCTCGGACGGGCCGAGGCCCAGCTTCTCGAGGACGCCCGGGCGGAACGGATCGATGAGGACGTCGACGGCGGCGGCGAGCTCGCGGATCAGGGCGACGCCCCGCGGGGTCTTGAGGTCAACGGCGATGGAGGCCTTGTGGCGCGTGAGCATGTCCTCGGTCGGGACGGCCTTGCCGCCGCTGGGGGCATGGGTCTGGCCTGGCACGGCGCGGTCGACGCGGAGCACGCTGGCGCCGGCGTCGGCGAGGAGCATGCCGGCGAAGGGGCCTAGAGGGGGAGAAGCACGCGGCGAAGCGTCAGCTTGTCAAGTCGCATGGGAGACAGGAGGGCCGTTGTATCGTAGATCTCGGACGGATTCTCACCTGGTGCTAGACCGGCAAACTCCAGAACCTTGACACCCAACAGTGGAGGTGGGCCGACCATTTTGAACGGTTTGTCTGTCTCTGTCTCTCTGTCTGCCCCGATGCACTGATGCCTTGAAGGTGTCGGTCGACAAGAAGTAAAGGTGGAAGAGGTAGCAGCAGAGCAACAGCAAGAAGAACAGAGAACTGTCGTTGCTTAGGACGGTGGATCGACTACATGACGAGGTCTAAAAGAGACGCGTTGGCCCACCATGTCAAGACATGGATAGAATGGCGGGTAATCGGGCGAAATAGAGCGGAATTGGATACCCGCCTGGACCCTGGGCCTGGGGATGCAGAAGAAGCAGGTGAGGTGAAGGAGATGCCGAGGAACTCAGCGGGGAAACGGCGGAAGAACATGGCGGGGCCGGGATATGTACTCTGTGTTCATATAAACAACACACTGTGCCGAACACTGTGAGTCGATAAGTGATAAGACTTGTGGAGCCTTTGGACAACCTTAGTCATCACCGCCTTCGATTACTAAGCCATTTACATCATAAGCATTGTGAAGCCATTTGCAAATGTTCAACTTGAACTTCCTCAGCTGTCAACCCCGATACCACCTCATCCCACCTCCCCCGACGCCACGACACCCCCTTAATTACGCCTTCACACGCATCAGCTGGACCTCTCGCCAATCATGCCGCCCAAGCGCATGACGGCCAACCCGGTGAGGCCGGCTCGCCACCGACCGGGCAAAGCCACCCTCGACGAAGACTCGTCCTCCGACGAAGATGCTGCCAGCGAAGACGTCCAAGCCGACGAGGAACGCACCATTCCTCCACCACCCAAGGCCACAAGTGCAGGCAGGATTGCCAGCACCAATCTGCGCAATGTCGACCTCGCCCAGCGGCAACGGGAAGCAGAAGAGAGGAGGCTAGCCAGAGAAAAAGCCGAACGACTCGCCGCCGAACAAGGCTTCGTCACGGAGGGGGAAGAGGAAGAGGAGCAAGACGGAGAGGACGAAGAAGAAGCAGACAGCGACGAAAACGAAGACGAAGAAGAAGAAGAAAGCAGCAGCAGTGAAGAGGAAGCCCCGCGCCGCCTCATGCTCCGCCCGAAATTCATCCCCAAAAGCCAACGCGCCGCCATGGGGAAACCGGCACTCACGACCGCCCAATCCGCCGAAGCCGAAGAAGAAGCCCGCAAAGCCGAAGAGGCCCGCCGGCAAGCCCAGCGCGACGCCCTCGTCGAGGAGCAGATCAAGAAGGACCTGGCCGCCCGCGCCGCCAACCGGACGAAGAAGCACTGGGAAGACGCGGACCCGACGACGACGCGGGGCGAAGGCTCCGACGCAGCAGCCGGCGGCTCCGACATGGACGTCGACACCAGCGACGACCTGGACCCGGAAGCCGAGGAGGCGGCCTGGCGGCTCCGCGAGCTGAAACGCGTCAAGCGCGAGCGCGACAGGCTGGCGGAGCGGGAGGCCGAGATCGCGGAGCGGGAGCGGCGCGACGCCCTGACGCAGGAGGAGCGCGACGCCGAGGACGCGGCCAAGATCGCGCGCCAGCGCGAGGAGAAGGACGCGCGCGGCAAGATGGCCTACCTCCAGAAGTACTTCCACAAGGGCGCCTTCTTCTCCGACGAGGCGGCCGCGCACGGGCTCGACAAGCGCGACCTCATGGGGTCGCGCATCGCGGACGATGTCAAGGACCGGAGCGTCCTCCCTGCGTACCTCCAGAAGCGGGATATGACCAAGCTGGGCCGCAAGGGCGCTACCAAGTACAAGGACCTCAAGACGGAGGATACGGGACGCTGGGGCGACTTTGGCGACGAGTGGCGCGGGAGGGACGGGGGTAGGAATGGCGGCAGGTTTGACGGCCGCTTTGGCCATGTCGACGAGCGCTTCCGGCCTGATGGCGGTGGCGGCGGGGCCCTCGGTCGGGGCGAAGAGGACAGGAGCGGAAAGGGGTCCAACGCTATCCCGTTGGGGGAGCGCAGGGCGGGGGCTCCTGGCGGCCGGGAGAGGAGCAGAAGCCGCAGTCGGGATCGGGATCGTGGGAGCCGAGGGGACACCTACCGCCCTTCAAATCGCAGTCGAGATGCGGATCACAGGCGGAGAGGCAAGTCGAGATCAAGATCAAGGTCACGGTCAAGGTCACGGTCAAGGTCGAGGTCTCCACCGAGACGGAGAAGAGACTCGCGGGAAGACCGGGACCGGCGGAAACGGAGTCCGTCTCCTGGTAGAGACAGGGACGGATACCGTGAAAGTGACAAGCGGCGGAAGGTGGATGTACGTTGAGTCGTGAAAAGGACACAGAAGATATCATAAATGTACAATACAACACTGCGAGCGCGGGAAGCCGCTTGCTCTTCGATTCTAGATACCCTTATTGCACCGACCTAAAGTGACGAACCAAACTCCGGCCCATTTTCCTGTTCTCATTTTAAATTTCACGCATTGCTGATCTCTATATTCTCGTAATCTCTACGCGCGCCCTGTCAAAGAGACGATGGCTCAGCAAGCCTCCGCTCCCTCCTCTTTCCAAGGACGGGGGATATAGTGTCATCCGCGCATAGGTGCCTGCACCGCGTCTCTTGGAGAGGGTCCCTGGGTTGATGACCAGTACGCTCTCGATGACCTGGGTTCTCTCGTCAGGTCAATCTCTCTCGTAAAAGAAGAGAAAAGAAAAGAAAAGAAAAGAAAAGAAAAGAAAAGAAAAGAAAAGAAAAGAAAAGAAAAGAAAGACTCACCTTAGCAAAAGGAGGAAGGAAGCTCGGCACAACCATCACATCCGGCCGCACGTTCACCATCTCGCCAAGCTTCAAATAGCTCACATCAAGCATTGCACCAGGCGGGACCGCCTCCGCCGTACCCGTCCGCGGCAGCCGAGACCGGTCCGTAGCGGGAAAGAGCGGGAAATAATGGCGCTGCTCAAGGAGGTAGCGACACAGCCGAGAAAGCGTGACGGGGTCGCGCGGCGGCGCGACGACGAGCTCCTCGTGGCGCAGCTCCCACAGGATATCCTGCGACGAGAGGCCCAGCACGGCCTCGTTGAGCGAGACGGTCATGGGGTTGGAAACGAAGCGGGCCGCCTTGGGGAGGCCCAGCTCGCGCCGGGCGGGGGCGTCCTGCGGCCAGGAGACGTGCTTGTCGATCACGTCGCGCACGGACGGGACGAGGAGGATCGAGACGCTCGGGTTGGCGGTGGTGAGGCGGTGGAGGGCCGGGGCGAAGAGGTGCCGGAAGACGGTGTTCATGGTGGCTGCGTCCTGCTCGGATTCTGGGATCGGAAGGTCGAAGTCGCCTGTGGCGATTAGGGGGTGTTCTGCGTCTATGAAGGGGCCTATGAGCACTACGACGTCGACCAACGTGTCGGCGGCCTGGCTGCAGAGGGCGTGGAGGGGCTCGAAGTCGAGGTTGTCGTCGGCCGTGTACGGGCCTGCGGCGAAGAGAACGTTCAGGGGAGGCGGATCGGAGGCGGCGTCGTCGGAGTCCATGGCGTCGGGATCGCCGCGGAGTCTGGTGCGGTGGGAAGATAACGCGTCCGGCGTGGAGGCGGCGTTCGGGAGAAGGGGCAGCTCGAGGATCTCATCGACGACGAAGGCGTGGCCGGAGGAATTGATGCCGCGCAGGGCCACAATCTGCCCTGGGAAGAAGCTATAGCCCCGGACTTTGGCCATGTCGAGTGCGACCCGCTGGCCACCACCCGTGCGGCGGGATGTCTCGAGCACGAGGGAGGCGGCGTTGAGCTTGCCCTCGGGGGAATCAGAGGCGATGCGGCCGACGGCGATGACGGGGGTCGTGCTCTGCTGGGCGGCGCTCCCAAAGGCGGAAAGGTCCAGGTTGTGGTGTTCCAGGGTCAACTGGATGAACTCGTCTATCCTGTCGTCGAGAATCTCGGACGCCTCGGACAGCTTCATGGCCATGGGCTTGTAGGCGAGCTTCTTTTGGTCGGAGGCTGCGGTCAACTTGATACGGGACTCGGGGTAGGGGCATATCGGTGGCTTGGGTGGTTGGAGATGGTCGTTGAGGACTTCGATGACCTCGCCGGGGGTTGGGCGGTCGTTAAATGATGACGGGCTGCGAATCGGCTGGTCAGAACCAGTGAAAGTGAAAAGTGATCCTGGGTGGCAAGCAAAAAGAAGAACTCACACCTGCATAGCATTCAGCTGCTCCTCCATCCGAGAAGGCGTCTTATAATCTGGCGAACTGCCCACAAGATCCCCCTTGACTCGCGACATAGACGGCGTATCGTACGGGTTCCTCCTCGCACTGCCAACCTTGCTCAACCTACCAGTACCCAACCCAGACCCCGGCGTATTGGGCACCAACCCATCAAGCATGCCAAACACATCGCCACGAGCGGCAGCAGCGCGCGGCGTAGCACCCACCCTCTTCTCCGTCTTGATCTGCACCTGCTGTTGTCGAGTGGATTTCTCCAGGTGATCCTGTATGTCCCGCTTGAGACCACGGACGGTATCTAGAGACATCGTGGCGGCGTCGAGGTCCAGCTTGATGCAGTACGACTCCCACTTGTAGAAGAGGTCCTCGGCCGAGATGTCGTGCAGACGCATGATGGACTGCAGCTCGGCCAGGACATTGGGATCGAGGGGTTCGGTTCCCGAGGCGAAGCGCTCATTGAGCTCTGCCTCTGTTTGAGACATGATGAAAAAATGCCGTTTCGGGTAGAGTTCGCCCGTCGCGTAGGGGTTGTTGATAGATACCGGACCCGAGCCTCTGGTGTGATGTGAGGCTGAGCTAATGTTGGAGGAGAGGATCTCGAAAGTGACGACGATGATGCTGTGAATTGAGGT
>NW_021167079.1:6914477-7132998 GCF_003711515.1 Sodiomyces alkalinus F11 | reverse complement strand
CGTCAGGCTGTGAGCTGCGCGTAAAGTGGCAGGGCCCACAAATGTTATGTAAGGTAGGTACGTACCTACAGAGGTACTTCGGTACTTTCCAGTGGGGGTTACCTAACCCCCTACCAACCCCCCACCGACCCCCGCCAACCCCCGCCAACCCCCCACCGTTGGACGTTATCCCGAGGCCATTCAACGACGCTGAACTGGAATGAATTCTTCGTGGAAGACTAAAAGAGTAAGACTACTACTAAGTTCTACTTTATGTCTATAACTTTGTCGTCTTGTTCTTAGGTTGTCCCCACAATGCTACCCGTCTCGTCTAATCCGAATCCGAATCACTGCCCGTGTACTCGTCCTCGCTTCCCTCTTCCTCGTCCTCTTCTTCTTCATCCTCCTCACCCTCCGGTGCCTTGAGACCGTAGTCGTCGTGGAAGTCAGCAAGCTGACGCACCTGTGTCTTGTACCCCGTCTCCTTGAGCGCCTTTTCGATATTCTGCAAGGCATGTCAACGTCAGTAAAACCAAGCCATCTTGCTTCGGGGGAGGACGAAGGAGGAAGAAAGAAAAAAAGGAAGAAAGAAAAAAAAAAGGGGGACATACCTCTTGCAGGATCGGTGCGCACGTCACAACAACATTGCTCTTCCCCGGCTCGAAAACCGGCAGGACGAGCTCGTTCAGCACCTCCCGAATCTGCTCGTCCGTCACGTCCCGCACGCTCTTCATGATCTTCTTATGCCAGTCGAGCGGCACCCCGCGGACCACGCCGAGCACAAAGTTCTGGCTCGCCGCCGCCGCCATGGTCGACTGCTCCTCCGCGAACAGCACCACGATCTGGCTGATGGCCCCCTCCTTGAGGTGCCGGTCGATCGGCTCCTCCCCCGCCGCGATCTTGCGCACCGTCTCCCGCGACGCCGCCAGCGCCCTGGACGCGTCCGGCGACCGGTACACCCTAAACTGCACCATGCCGCTGTTGATGTCCCTACCAAAGAACACGCCGTAGGCCATGCCCTGCCCCCGCACCGCGCACCACAGCGGGCCCTCCACCGCCTCGAGGTACCCCACCCCCACCAGGATCGCCGCGATCCGCGGGTCCTCGAACGAGATGACGCCCTTGGACGTGCTCACGCTGTACGAGCTGTCCACCGTCGTCATCGGCACGATCACGGCCCCATACGACCCGGGGTTCCGCCCTTCTTCCGTGAGGTGGTGGTGCGGCTTGACGATCGGCAGCAGGTCCTCCTCCCCGTCCACCCCGGATGACGAGGACGACAACGACGACGGCCTCCCCAGCGCATTGCTTAGCACGTCCCACGCAGCCACCGGTTGCGCGAGCTTGTCCACGTCGGCGATGACGAGCACGCGCAGGTTGTTGAACGTGAAGAGAGACTTGCGGATCTGCTCGAACCACGAAACCACCAGGTCCGGATCCGTCTCGAGGAGCTTCTTCACCCGCCGCAGATACACAGCACGAACCAGCGCGCGCTTGGTGACGGAGTAGGCCTCCTTCTTCAGGTGGATCGCCATATTCACCTCCGACGCCATCGACCGCCCGTCCCGCTTCAACTCGGGGATGTCGGCGAGCTGCTTCTGCACCCCGGCCTTGAGCCTCTGGACGTCAAAGACGCTGTCGAACATCATCGTACGGGTCCACTCAATGATCGTGGCGTACTTCTCAGGCTCGATCTGGAACTCGATCAGGATGCTGTCCGGGTCGCCCATGTCCTTCGACGACCGAAGGCCGTACCGAATCGTGTCCTCTTCCAGCTCCATCACCACCTGCTCGAAATCGACCTTCTTGCCACCGCGCATGATGGGCGTGTTGAAGAAGTTGTCGCGGAAGATGGGCAGCAGCGGCTTGACTTCGATCGGCACCTTTCCCGTCCCGAGATAGAGCGACAGGTGGACAAAGTTGGAAGGCACGCTTTCGAATTGGATGAAGAGCGAGTTTCGCGCACCTTCGGCCGCCGCCGCGTCGATGACCCGCTGCGCCTTGTTGTCCGGGATGCCCAACGTCCTGGCCTTCCCGGACCGCGCCGTCTCCGACTCGATGAAGTGAATCGACTCCGTCCCCGGCACCGCCCAGCGATCCACCACCTCCGGCGGGATCGGTTGGTCGTTCTTCTTCTTGGCCAGCTCGAGCTTTTCCGCGAGCTTGGCAAGCCCTTCCTCGCCCAGCTCCTCCTTTCTCTTCGCCAACCTCGCCTCCTCTTCCTCCTTCAGTTTCACCGCAAGGCTCATCGACGGCTTGGCCAGAACGGCGACGTGGGGAGCGTCGGATATCCCCTTTTTCAAAAACGCTCTCCACTGCTCTTCCGTCCAGGTCTCGAGCTCCTCGTATTCTGACACGGTCTTCAAGTCCGCCAAGGTCGATCCGTTGCGGGTCCCGAACAGGTAATCCATGATGATGTTGTTGGAAAAGAAGCTGTCTGAAGATTCGGCCTCGAACTTCACCTGACGCAGCCCCCGCTTGATGCACGATCTCATGTACTCCATGTCGAGCGGCTTCTCGGCGACTTCCTGAAGTAGTGAGATCAAGCGGTGGTAGACAAACTCCAACTTGTCCGTCGCGACGCTCGTGGGCTGAAACCAGATGACCGAGTTGGGCCTCGACTCCCACCAATACATCACCGAGCTCGCGAGCTCCTCCTTCTCCACTAAGACGTTCTCTAAGATGGAGACCGACGAGCCGCACAGGTACGTCTGTAACACACTGAGGGCCGATATCTCCACCTGGTCGGTGCAGTCCGGTCCAAACCAGCCGACGACCACCTCACCCACTGATTCGTCGGCTTCGGGGAATTCCACCGTGGTGACTTTGGTTTCATTGAGAGGTGGAGGCTGGACTGAGTCAATCCACGGCCTAGTATGGGTGGGGGGGTAAGGTTAGAAGGAAAGAAATATAGAAAAGAAAAATAGAAAATACTATTGAGCCGTGCTTACCGCTTGAAAGGGGCATCCAAAGGTGGAAGGTCATCCTTGATGCTCTCTTCAAATTCGTCCAAAATCTCGAGTAGGTTCTCATGGTCCGCCTCTCCGACGATGACAACGCACAAATTGCGCGGCTGGTACATTTCCCGGTGGAATTCACGAATCCTCTGTGTGGTGAGGTTGCGCAGCGCCTCCGTCATCCCACCCGTCTCATAGCGAAAGCCGACGTTCTCGGGGTACAAGAGGCGCTTTGCGGCGAGATCGATGATCTCAGCGCTCTTGTACTGAATGGCTTGCATCTCCGAGTACACCACACCGGCATCGTTGCCCTCGCCGTCAATGTGGTGCACCTCGGTCTGACAAGCCTCGTCGGTGATGACGGGGACGATGATATGCTCGAGATACACGGGGAGGATTTGCGCGAACCCTTCCCAGCCGGCACTTTCCAGGGTGTAGGCGGTGTGGTCTGTGGCGGTCCATGCATTCGTACTGGAGTAGGCCCGTGACGACAGCTTGTCGAGGAGGCCCTTGTAGCGGTAGTTCTTGGAGCCCATGAAGACGAGGTGCTCCAACGTATGAGGCGCACCCGAGTCGTCAAAGATCTCCGTGGCAAGAGTGAAGAAACCGTTCACCTTGGGACCCTTGCGGTCGGCCACGATGACTTGCATCCCGCTGCGTTCGGACACATACTGGCTGACGGTGCATGGTGCATAGTCCGTTTCAAAGCTCTGTACCTTGCGGAATCGTGGGCTGGGATGCTCTGCTGGGATCATGATGGCGGGTTGCGGGATGGTTGGGAAGTTGAAGAGCGAGAGTGAGTACACCCACCTAGCCAACATGTACACTTGAGAAGTGTAGATGTTGAGACGGATGCAAAGAAGGTCCTAGCGATTGGAATAATACTGTTTGAATGCCCAGGGGGGACGGACAATAGGGAAGTGGTGTATCAAGACAATGGAAAGTTGATAAAAAATTAATGCATGCGACTGAGGGGGCAACGAGTGAGGGACCGAGACGGGACGACCCCGATTTTTAACTGTACCAGCTGTGAAAAAGTGGCAGGAACTGTCAGTTGCCCTTCCCCCGCCAATCCAGCATTTCAGAGTCGTGATCATGGAAACGCCCAGGGAATTCGGTGTTACGACGGAAAGGACAACCGTGGAAAATCGATACCTTTATGTACTGGACGTTTAGCTGTTAGACTTAGGTACCTATATTATAACTCCAGACCCGAGAGAGCACGAAAACATGATCCATCACCCCGTCAGTAGGTATCCAGTACTCAGTACACGTACATAGCTTGCGGGGTAGCTCCAAGCCGTTGGCCAATGACCCCTCCCAACGCATCATCTTCCAAGCACAAGGGATGGTCAAGGGAGAGCGAGAAACGACAAGGACAATGTCGCCTGCTGCATTGTGATAATGTACAACACAACATGACCGACCAGTAAGATAGCTGTCACGTTATCGGTACCCTATTCACCTCGTAATGTCATGATGATGATGCAACTGTTTTCATGCCTCCTACTCCGCGAATGCACTACAATACCGAGTTTGTCTCGACTTCGAAGCTCCGTCAGTCCAGGGTATCCTCGATCGCTACGGTACTGTTACCCGGTATTGTATTCGTTACTCATCAAGAGGAGCGGTAGCTGCGTCCTATTATGAGCCCAATAATGTGGTACGCTAGTGTAAATAAGGAAAAATACTAGCACCAATACTCGGCTTCGATATCTTACGTAAGGATATGCACCGGTCATCTACCTCACGTGACCGAGATTCGGAGGAATCGGAAGCCGGCCTCCGTGACAGCTGGCAGTGAGCAGAAGCATGATGGTGTACAGGTCATACAGGTCATGGTCATGTCGAAGACCCTGTAGGTGCTTTACCCGATCACGCTTGTGATGTTGCCGTTTATACCCATCTTTAATCGGATTTCTGACATGGCATTCATATCTTCTTCTTTTTGGCTGCTATAGTACGCAGCGACTCTTACTTTGTCGGCGGAGTACGCTCCGGATACGTGGCGTCCCGACGTCTTCCCCAAGCTCCCCACGGCTCGAAGCTACCAACAACTCTGGTCTACCTTACTCAACCCGACACCCACCATGTCAGCCGCCACAGACACTCAGCTTCCAAAGCAGCTAGGCGATGCGATCGTCTCCTTTGCCCTCGAGGGCCGTTTCCCCGATGAGGAAGTGTCGTCCCTTCCGCTCCCGACGGCCGACCTCTCCCTCGCGGTAGATGCATTGGCCAAGGCGAAGACCCAACTGGAGGTACGAAGACTTTGGAAAGAGATGGATGAACAAAGAAGGAGGGGAAAGAAAATGCTACAGGAAACCAGATCTGGTGTCTAACATGCGGCCAGTCCGAGATCCATATTGTCAACGAAGAAACGAAAGACGAGGTCAGCTCTTGGGTCGCCCACACGAAGACCCTGCAGGAAGACATTCTACGGTCGAAGCGCCTAGCCGACGATATCGTACTGGAAGCCGAATCCCCAGTGGTCTCGGGCAAAGAAATAGAGGACGCCGAAGAGCACATCGAGTTCCTGCGAAGCGAGGTCGCATACAACCGGCAGCTGCATGAGGCACTCTCCGGTATACACAAGGTCAACGGGCTTCTGAACGAGGTGGAGAAGGCCATGAACGAACGGAGGGTTCTCGATTCCCTGCGGTCATTGGAATGTAAGCGCACGGCCTCATGGACGACCTCCCCTCCGATTCCGACCCCCGCTAGGCTAACATGCGGCAATAAAAGGTTTCTGGGCCGAACTCGACGCCATCCCTATCAACAAAAAGAGTTGCCGCATCACACGACTTCTCGACGTTCGAGCCTTTGAGCTCAAATCAGCCGTTCACGACGTATTCGATCATGTTTGGAACGCCCTTGTCCACGTAGATCGCGAGGCGGGGCGCATTGCCATCTACAACAGCCGCGAGGGTATGGGTTTCGCCTTCTTCCCCTGCGTTTGACTGTCCTCCCAATCTAAAACTGGAGCAGACGAGCAAATGACGCTCTCGGAAGCCGTCATCGGCCTCGAGGCCTACAAAGAAGTTGAAGATCGCATGTCTCGTCTCTGGCGAGATATCGACCGGGCCATTGTCGCCTCTCGGTTGGACCCCAAGTCGACGCAACTGTCCTCTTTCCAGATCAATGAGGTATGGATAGCTTTTCCCGGCTCTCTGTTGGCCTCACATTGACAAAAGAAATACAGAACATCCTCGAGAGGCAAGGCACTGCCGGCAACTCGATCGACGAGCTCTTCAAGGACTTGACAACCATGGTTGGATTCCTAGCACAGAGACTCCCGCCGGACTTGTTGATCTACCTGGGACCAATCATGATGAGTGGTGTTCTTCCCAGGCTGATCGATGGCTGGCTCTCTTCCACCATCCCAGTTTCGTTAAAGGACGTCGAGCAGTTTCAAGCCGTGATACAATCGGCCAGGGTCTTTTGCGAAACACTGGAGGACTACGGTCTTTCTGGCTTCACCGAGCTGAAAGAATGGGTTGGCAATGCGCCGTCTACCTGGCTCGCGAAGCGTACGGAGACGGCATTGGATGCTGTCCGCAGCCAGTTCATCCAAGGTCCCGTGCCCACTCCGTCCCGTCGCATTCTTTCCTTGAAAACTGACAGCATGGACAGGCCTCGGAGCACCCAAGCAGGTCGAAAAGGTGGAGAAACAAATGGTGTCGCGCTCGGAAGGAAAAGAACTGGCATCGCAGACGGTAGCCACTCAGGCCGACGACGACGATTGGGGCGCGGCGTGGGGTGCTGATGATCCAATGGACGAACCTGATGACGTGCCTCAAGTCTCGGCATCTTCCAAGACCACCCAGGTCAGCGAGGTTGCCACAACCGACGACGATGGAGCCGACGCCTGGGGCTGGGGTGACGACGAGCCGACCACGGAAGCAAAGGACGAAGCGGCACAGCAACAGGACAAGACGGAACTAGATGACGACGACGACGCCGCGGCGGCATGGGGTTGGGGCGACGAGGAAGAACGGGAAGACCAAGTCGTCCAGCCACCCAAAGACGACGAGAAAAAGGCCAGAAGCACCAAGACCCCAAGCGCTGGGGAAGAATATCGAGAAATGGTTCTCAAGGAAACCTACCATATCTCATCGATGCCAGATCCAGTACTAGAACTGATCTTGACGATTCTGGACGATGGTGCAGCGCTGACCCAACCTAGGTAAGTAATCTCCAGGGGGATTCCAAACGGGCAAGGCAATGTCGCTCATACATGACAGCAATGAGACAAAACCCGTGGCATCGGCAGCTGCAGGCCTGTTTGGGCTCCCAACGTCCGTGTTAGCCATTTTCCGAGCTCTATCCCCGCATTACTATGCAGCGGGGATGGGAGGGAACATGTACGATATCACCTCCTACCAGGACGAACGTGACCGTATCGTATCGGGAGCTAAACGAAAGAATCAACTAGGTTTCTCTACAACGACGCAATGTACTTGGCCGAGAGGTTGGCGGAGCTGACGGAGACGTGGAAGTCGCGCAACGACTTGCCGCAGCGTGCTAAAGCCATGCTTCGAATCGACGACGACATCAAGACCATGCGGAGTTTCGCCAACCGCACATACACAGGCGAGCTAGGACTACAGAAGACGGTTATCAGGGATCTTCTAGGGGGTGAGTGGCGCTAGCACAGTCCCAAGCCGTTATGGAATCTCTCGGTGGACGGAGACACAGCTGACATGTCTGTCTTTTGAACACATAGGCGAACAAAGCATTGTCCAGCAACAAGACGCGGAGAGCAGCGTCGACTCGGCCGTGGCACGCGTCCGGACGATGGCGACAACATGGGAGACGATCCTGGCGCGGTCGGTGTGGTGCCAGGCCACAGGGTCGCTGGTAGACGCGCTCTCGGCCAAGATCATCTCGGACGTGATGGACGCGCCGTCGATCGGGCAGGACGAGGCGTACAAGATGGCGCAGCTCATCGCCAAGGCGACGGAACTAGACGACCTGTTCCTGCCGTCGCGGGCAGCATCATCGGGCCAGGAGCAAGGGCAAGGGCAAGGGCAGGCGGACCCCGACGAGGTGCCGACGACGGCGCAGTACGCGGGCACGTGGCTCCGGCTCAAGTACCTGAGCGAAGTGCTGCAGTCGAACCTCAACGAGGTGCGGTACCTCTGGTTCGAGAGCGAGCTGAGCCTCTACTTCTCGGCGGAGGAGGTGGTGGACTTGATCGAGGCGAGCTTCGAGCTGAACGCGAGGACTAGGGATACGATCCGTCAGATCAGGGAGCGGCCGCAACCGGTCGAGGGTGTGTAGATGACTCGAGAATAAGAATGGAGGGAAGGAAGTCTTGATCCTTGGAACGACCTAGCGCTTTAAGGTACTTTGAACTTGGAACAAACTTATTCATCTTAAAACGACGCCCCCCCCCGATCATGAACAGGAAGGAAAGCTCCGTCCATGATCCTTGCCAGGCTTTCATTTCCAGCCTCGTGTGGCTTACCCAGGAGAACGGTTAGTGGGAGCGATGATGCCGACGCCTACTGCCCTTTCCCTCCCGTAACCGTACAGTACTTTGTTTGGTAGGGGGTGTGGCTTTTACCCCGCGCGCACCTCCATTTTCCTAGCCAAGATTAGAATTGGAGGTGTCCGTTCCTGGTTTAGGCACCCCTTAATCTCCACTTCCCCCCGAGCCCGAGTCCCCCACCCGAATTACACATCAGGATCGCCAAAAATAAGGAATCAGAGATAAAAAAGAGGGGGGGAAGAAAGAGATGGAAAGAAAGATTTTCCATTCTAATTCTTTCTCTACACCTCCGTCACGGACCACTGTTAAATAACAATGTCTTGGCCTGCTCTCCACCGTGGCAGAATCCAGGCCTGGCCTTGTGTGGGATTCATTTCAAGACGAGAAAATTCGGTCAGAGATGCGAAATCGTAAGGTAAGGCAAGTGTCTTTGTACCGGGGTGCATCTAGGTATCAACCGTTGCTTTGAGGAACCGGGTGGATGGAAAAGGTACTATACTTGAAACGAAGTACTCCATACCTAGGTACCTAGGGATATGTGTAGGTACTTCTTTGTACCTTTGGGATCATTGCCAAGTACTCCGTTTTCGGCTGTTTACGGTATAAACCGCCTTTGCCCGTCTTACTCTATCCCCATTTCGAGTCCACGATAGCTTTATGCAGTCACCGATTCGCCTGACTTTTCCTTTTCTTCTCTTTTTTTTCTTCCTTTTTTCTTACCCTGGTCCTGGTCTCTTTGTTTGTTCGGGCGAAGGCTATTTCAGTCTATCCATTCTTGGCTTCCTCTCTTTCTATCCCTGTCTATAACAATCAGTCTATCATTCCCGTTTCCTATTATGCCTAAGGTATAACGCACTAGGTATCCATACATGTGAAGTGTTTCTCATGCTTCTCATCACACAGGAGAGCCCATCTTAGCTTTCAGTCATAAGGCGAGCTTCTCAGTCCACTTTTGCCTTTTCCGGTCTTTGTACGAGTTAAGCTATCGACGTCTACGGGCGAAGGAAAAGTTTTGCGTGCTCCTCTATTGACCCCCACTCCTTTGGTCCGCTCTTCCCCATACATATCATATCGTCCGTCAGATGGATGTCGCTGATGGATGAATTGTTGCCCATATCCCCAGCGCCCCTGGTATATATATGTACGAAGTAGGGCCGTATGTAATAGCATACATGTTATATCCGCCCATCACATCCATTTTCGGCCCCGGGATCTATTGAATCCGTAGCTGGACTGGGAGGTAACTGTAGTCGCTATCCCGCCCTTCCTCTTGACATTTAACAGCTGTCAAGATTCCACCACACTAAGCCCGCCATGGCCCCGTGTCTCGTCTCTTCCCATCAAGGTTGTTTCGGGCCACACATGGCCATCTCAGTTGGATGGACAACTCTCGGATTCTGCCATCCACCCACCCCTCCTCTCGCACGAAGTGCTCGTAGGGCTAATCAATAAATCCATTCGTACCCACGACAGAATCGTCCCTGACCAATGTCTGTCCTGTCTCTACCTTCTGTGATGACCCCACCCCCTCCGACAAAAGCAGCACGACGTCGCTGCCGTAGTCGTCCAAAAACGCTTTCATGGCTTCCAACAAGCAAGACACCACGCGAAAAACAGCAGGAAGAGAAGCCGATATGTAAGGTACCTTACCTCACTTCCTTCACGGCGAATCAAGCCTCGCCCTATTGGTCCAGGTGAACCGCTTCCCGTAGAAAAGGGGTAAAAAAGGAAGAAAGAAAGCAAGAATTTTTTTTGAAAAGGGATTTTTTCCCCATAAATTTAAGGTTCCTGCTTCCCGGTCCGGCCGGACTCGCCCGGGCCACCGTCCACTCATTCCACCTAAAGTTCGCGCCGGTGTTGTGGGGTCTAGGTACCAGCTCTCAAACAAACGAGCTGCGTTTGACACGGGTCACACCGCTATACCTGTTTCCACGGTACCTTAGGTACACAGCTATGTACGTACAGCTCAAGTACCGGGAATATTGGACATAGGAGAGTGGGGAAACAATTGAGTGATGAGAACCGCCTTTAAAACGCTGTGTGGATGTTGATTTTCCCACGTCTGGGGGTCTGAGAAGGACTACGGAGTGCGTGCTAGCCTTGAATGCATAATAAAGGTACCTACCCACGTACGGATACCTCCTACTCCACAGACACCATATAAGCCCCATTTCCTCCCATCGCCACCAGAGAGACCAAGCCAATTCGGTCGCAGGGTCGTAGTGGAGTCGGCAGAATCGGATGGAATTTACCAGTTCAGTTCACGAAGACGAAATCTAAGAGAACCTTCCCTTCCCCCCCACGCCGTCCTTATCGTCTCGTCTCGTCTAGCTTTGTAGGTAGTTCCATGACAGCACCCAACACGAGAGCACGTCAGAAATTTTATGTTTTTCCCAATTTTCACCACGAATAGACGGTCTGCTTATTGGTTCGTTTCATGCTCGATTTATTAGACTGCCATGTCATGTACCATCGGCCCCTCCCGTTACGTCCCGAACCAAAGGAGGGGAGGGGGAAATACCTATCCAAAGCCATCGAGTGATTTCGCTGACAAGGCCCAATGCAAATGCAAAACAGGAAACGGGAAAGAAAAAAGAAGAAAAGGGGGAAAAAGCAGTATGACCGATAATGATGATGCTCTGCTGCCTCATGTCAACCCATGCCAAACACACACCGTAACCACAAGGGGTTCGTTCTTTCAATCATTGAGAGAAAAACATCCAAGCAAATGACCAGAGTCGATAGGAAAATAAAGGCAAAAAGGGGAGTATCCCCAAGCACACCAGAAAGGAAAAGTCGTAACATCATAATAGAGGAGACACAATAAAGAAAAAGAACTTTTTTGGCTCCTATGGTCTTCCTGTCTCCCCGCTCATCTGGCGGAGTGATCCCAAGTCTATCACGTAAAAAAAAAACCCCCGCCCATTGTGTCCTCCATGAAAAAAAGAATTCCAGGAAGAATAAAAGCCCCCATTTCATTCCCCAATCCCGGCCTCCCTGGCTCACGGGATGACATGCCCAATGTTCGCCATTTGATTCCCAGCATGATGCCCTGGTCCCCCCAAAAAAGGAAAATAGGGTTGGCAAAGATAGATAACCAAAGAAGCATCACAGTCATGAGAGAAGAAAGACAAAGGAAAAAAAAAGTTCGCTTGTCAAAACTCTTCAAGGCCAGCTATTGAATGTGAAGAGTCAAGAAACGAAAAGAAGTGAAGAAGAGTTAAAAAGAAAAAAATCCCAAAGTCAGGGACGAGGTAAACATTGACCTCCGTTTCGAAAGAAGAAGAATGTTTTTTTTTTGTTCTCTTTTTGTCGTCCTTCATTTGAAATCGACTGGATGCGAATCGGCCGTGTCATGTCATGTCATTTGCGTTCCCGTGCCAGTTGCGGGGACGACCGTCGAAATTATGTTTGGTACAACAGGGGGGGGGGGGGGGGCTTGAAAAAGAAAATGTGAAGAAGAAAAACCGTACGAAGCCAATGGAGCTTCTGATACTGGTACAAAGAAGTGGTAAAATGTCAACCGAAGAGCGCCTGGACGAGGCGATGATGGTGGATCATGGCTGAGGGCTCTCAAAGCTCGACCTATCCAGGCTCGACTTCGGGCTGACGTTGTTGGGTCGGTTGAATCTGGTGATGGTGCGACCGAGACCCCGAAGCTTACCGCTGGTATCCGGCTGATCGCCAGGGCAGTCGAGGAGGACGCTGTTGACGGGTCCCATCTTGATGTTGCAGAAGAGCGTCGAGAAGAGGTACTGCTCGCCGTTGTGGTCGAACAGGGGCAGCGTCCGGTAGCCGGCCTTCAGCCCGCTCAGCTTGGCCGTAAACGTCGCCACCGGCGGTTTCTCGTTGTAGGCCTCGCCGTTGTGCGACAGCTTGACCGACCACCGCACGAAGATGAGGTCAGGGTACTTGGTCGTGACCCGGAAATCGAACCTGTCGTTGAAGGCCGGGTTGAAGCCGTTCTCCCGGATCACCCGCGTTCGGTACTTGAGCGGGCTGTCCGTGGCCAGCGACACCGTCGGGTCCGCCTCCTTCTTGTTCCTCTTGTCGTTCGCGTGGAACACCTCCACCTCGACGTAAGGGTCCACCGTCCGGTTGGCCGGCATGCCGTTGGGCCGCATCAGCTGCTGCGCCGAAATGACCCCGATGCTGAAGCTGACTTCCTTGCGCTCGCGCTTGCCCGACCATCCCTCGGGCATGACCTGGATCTCGCGCAGCTCGCTGGGCTTCAGCACGTACCCGGATCGGTCGGTGCCGCTGTCGAACATGGCTTGGTTGATCTGCATGCCCGAGTCGAACGTCTGCCAGTTGAGCGCCGCCATCTGAACTCCTCTTCGCCAGTAGTGGAGGGGATCGAAGTTGGTCGACGTGTAGCGAATCCCGTCCGGGTACACCCGCATCAGGTAGCGCATATTGTGACGATCCATGGCGTGTTTCGCCTCCTTCGGCTTGCCGTGCTTCTCGAAGCTCGACTCCATGAAAGAGAAGATGTGGTTGTACGCCTTGGCATCGGGCGTGTCGAATCCCCGAAATTTGACCCCCGCACAGTATACCCCGAGATCGCCGAGCACCTTGACCGTCTTGTTGGACGACCGTCTCGCGGGCACTCTCTCGCCGGCGCTGTCGTTGTCGCTGGTGCTGCTGCTGCTTAGTGTCTCCTTCACTTCGCCCTCGGTGATGGTGTTGACGCGAGTTTTGCCGACCAGCCGACGAGAAGAGGTGCTGGGCCCGAGGAGGGGGCTCTGCGGCAGCGACAGCGGCGGAATCAGCGCGTTGTCGAGCTGGATGGGTTTGCTGTAGGGCGAGGTCAGGCTGTTCCCACGTCGGCGGCCTGGCTCGGGTGCCTTGGGCTCCTCTTTCAGTTGAGGCTTCTTGACCTTGATCAAAATGCGGTCTTTGAGCTGCTCGGGAGACGGAAGCTTGTCGGAAGACGGGTCCAGGGGCTCCGTGACGAGGCGCGACCCGAACGTCTCCTTCATGATGCGAGACATGATGGCCTGCTGTTGCGGGTTGCAGTGTACCTCGAGAGAGATCCACAGCGGATAATGTGTCTTGACGAAGGCGTATTTGTTAATGGTGGTCATGGTCTCCTGGAAGCTGATCGAGGTGGTCAGCGTCCGGCCGTGATTGACTGTGGGTTGGCCGTCGGCGCCGTTCCAGCAGTCAACTTCCACGCAGCGGCAGCCACGAGCGAGGGCCGCGATGTAACCCTCGACGCTCGACAGGCCGGCAACCTGTCGCCCGAGGAGATAGGTGTTATGGGAGCTGGAGATGAAATATTCGTTAATGGGCCGGTCCAATGTATATTCTTTCGGCTCCGTCTTCAGTGGCAGGTTGAAAGTCGACGTCAAGTAGGCCGCGAACGCCGCGTCGTTCATCCTAGGACTGTCGGAGTGGGCGATGGCGCCGGAGCGCTCTGCGTCTCTCGGCCTGAACTTGCGGGAAAGCTTGGCGTATATGGCCTCCCACGCAGGGAGGTCTGTCTCGATGTCCTCGCCTTGGACGTCGCGCAGAAAGCTGAGGAACTCGTCCAGGCTGAGACCAGCCTCTGGGTTCTCCGCGAGTGACTGGTATAAGCTCCGAATGTCGTCTCTTCGCTTCATGAACCCCACAAACGACTGGAACTCGAAGTAGTTCAGCCGGCCCGTCTTGGTGGCGTCGGCAGCGTGGAACTTGGCAAAGAGCTGGCTCGGCGAGGCGTGGATATGCAGCTTGCGGCAGACATTCTGGACGCCTTCGTAGTCAAGCTCCTCCTCGTCCGGCGAGTGGGGCTTATCGGCAAACTGCTTTGCCATCTCGCTGCGCCAGTAGTCTCGGATGGCCCGGTCGTTAAAGGCCATGAGCGATGCCATGAGGTCCTGCCGATGTTTCGAGATGGCTTCTAGTGTGGTGACCCAGTTGGAGAATACGCTCGCGTCGTCGGCAACCAGGTGCATCATCTTGCTCTTCGACTTGTCCGGGACGGCGTACAGGACGGAGAACCAGCGGCTCTCTTCCGACTCCGGGACGCCAAAGTCCAACCGATACTGGCGGATGTCGGTGCCAGTCCTGATTTCTTTGATGTCGTCAATATAAAGACACTTGTGAGGACGGGACTTGTCCCAAGAGATCCTGGCTGCATCGGGCTCGAGCACCAAGACAAAACGCTTGGCACGGTTCTTCTTGGAGACTTTCCTGATCCACGTCCCCTTCAGAAGCTGGAAGGGTATCACGGGACCAGCGGTGGCGTTGCCTGAAGGGGTTGAGCCGGCCACCGAGGCGGGAGTGCTGTTCGAGGGTGACTCCTTGAGGGACCCGTCAAAGGTCAATTGCGATCGGCACTCATCAGGTTCGTAGATGGACTCGTCTTCGGAGTCGGTCGGCACAAGAGGGAACTCGGGCGGCGCCGTGGCATTACTGTCGCTCCTCCGGCGGAGCATGCCAGGGCCGACACTGCCGTCCCTACTGGTGGAGGCGGCAGACGACGGTCTGCGCCTGGTAAATGGCCTAGCTGCCCGGTTGGACAGCCGCCTGATCAAGCCGCCGCTTTTGGCGGGGAGAGGCTCCACTGCGCTAGGGGCGGTACTGCTCAGGCTCTGTGGCAAGGAGGTGTTGCTTGTCCTCCTGCATAATAGCGACTCGGGCAGTTGAAAGGATCCCGAAGGGGTAGCGTCGTCAAAGTCTTGGCCCCGGAGAGGCTCGGGGGAGGGCTGAACCGAGCTGCTGCTGGTCATGACGGCGGTAGCATCGGGAGACATCAGCGGCGACCCCTGCCTCGAGCTGGAGGTGGCCGATGAGGCGCTGATAGCTGAACCGGGCATGGAGGGCTGCTGGTTGTGAGTTGAGGTATTGTTGAGATTGTTGGTTTGAACCGAAGTCGGACGTGAGTACCTCCGTTCGACGGTCTGCGGGGTCATAGTCCGGTTACCCGACGAGGAGGATGAAGGAGCTGGAGAAGGAATTGAAGGGCGATGCTGTAGAGAAGTGCTAGTGGACATTGTGATGGTGATATAGAGAGTACCAGGCTGCTACTGAGGGAGCGTCCTGCGAGGTTCCCCCAGGAGAAGTACAGGGGCTTGATCATGCGTTTATGGAGTATGCGAGGCGGGTTGATGACGGCATCCTTGACTGGTTGGCCTTGCAAAACGGCTCTCAACAGATGATATTCGAAATGAATTGTGTGAGAAGAGGAAGGGGGGCGTGAGGGTGTGGGGGGTGGGGTGGCTTGCGCAAGAGAGACAGACGATCCCGAGGGGTAAAACGGCGCACAAGTCAGGTCGTGTGAGATGGCTTACACGACGCGATATATCAGGGATCCTGAGAGGCAGAGTATGTAACCTGCAAGAGATGGGGTCCGTCTGGCTGGCGGCCGGATTGGTGCGGCGCAAAGCTGGGGAGAGTGGACTGCGGACTAATAGGAGAGAGGGAGGTGGTAATAAGATGTAAGATGCGAGTGGTACCTGTACCTGTACCTGTACCTGTACTTGTACCTGTACCAGCAGGCAGGGCAGGGCGGCGGCCGGGGTGTTTGTCAACTCGACAGGGGAAACTGTCGGGGGCCAATTGCGGGCGGAGGATAGTCCCGGTCGAGTTGAATGCCTGGCTTTGACCGCTGGGAAATCGACCAGGGGCCTGCCTCTCTCTCTGTGTGGTTTGTGTGCGGTCTGATGGTCAGTTGGGGGTGATGAGAGTCGGCCCCCCCGGTAGAAAAGTTATGAGGTGGCAGCCAGAGGCACAGATGGGTATGCAGGTGTCTGGTTTGGGTAGCTCTCCAAGCTGGGGAAAATGGGCCTAAGCATTGGCAAATGCAATAGTCGGGTGGTGGTAGGCCAGGGTTGTGTTGTTTCGCTCACAGGCCTCCCCAAAACCAAAACGGCTGCAGTGGTGTTGTTCCCTCTCGATGGTACGGCGCGGCGCGGTGCGGTGCAGTGCAGTGCAGTGCAGTGTACAAAGTCCTAGGCCCTTGTTCGTGCGCCGCTGATCGAGGCAAAAACAAGACGGGCTCGTTTCCCTGGATCTGGGATGCGTGCTGCAAGAAAACGGAATTTTTGGGCGCAAGGGGCGGTTCTGCGGGTGATGCGCGGCGCACAGCACAAAAGCAAGGATGCCTCTAGGGAAACTGCAAATCGGATATGCAAGGCGCTGGACCTGGAAAGCCAGGGACTGGCTGGCTGGTGAGAATTCAGGTCCAACGAGTCGCACCCTTCACAATCAGGAGTACCAAGACCCAATGATGTACTCTCGATGTTTGGCCGTCGTCGCTGGTCCCTTGTCGTGATGGTACTTTTTAAGGTCAGGGTTGAAAAAGCTCTGGGGAACGAGCCGGAAGCTTGAGGTTGGCGGTTGTGTTGTAATAGTATGTGCGCAAAGCGGGTGCGAAGGAAATGGGTTGAAAGTTGATGGAGGGTGAGTCTTGGAGGCAGTATTGACCGCAGCCAGGGTCTTAATAAGCTCTGGGTGGCAGATGCCGTTGTCGCAGCGGCCCAGCCTAGTGGAATAGTGTACGCCTAAGTAAGAGGCCGGATAATAGGAAAGAAGCAGAGGGGGGCAAAAAAAAAGAGGAAAGAGAAAAAAGGGCCCCTAAATATTTGCTGATGTTCATGAAGTCTTAGGGCAAAGACAGGAACGTGGGAACTGGATCGAAGTAAATATAGCGGGAGGGTGGGAAGAAAGTAGACAGTGGGAAGAACAGCCAGAGTTGAAAGGAGAAGAGAGGAGAGCTGAAAGGCAATGTCAAATCAATCAAGCAATCAATCAATCGCAATCGAGTGGATGGATCATATGGGAGTGCCAGTGCCGGATGTTGGGACCAGAAAGCGCCGAGTTAAGGGAGTGGGAAGAAAAAAAGCGCGAGTGTACGAAGTACGAAGTCAGAAAGGGGACATAGCAGGGGGAGGGGTGAAGCCAGGGATGGTATGGTGTACAACGTAAGAAAAGTATGGGGGTAGGGGGGGTGTTGGTTACCTGCCTTAGGTACCTTAGGTTGAGGTGAGGTACATCATTCTTCGTACGTCCATACTGGCAGGTGGGTTGCTCTTGCTGGGCGGAACGATGTACATCTGCCAAGTTGCTATACAGAAGGCATGTAGTGACTCCGTACCTTTGTAGGCACTATGGTAAATCCCTTAGGTATAAAACCATGGATACCTAATAAGACGAAGTACCAATATTCATACTTCGTACTAGGAGCGGGGTGGGCCAGGGCGTGCGTGGGTGTCGGCATTGCACCGAGAGACCGACTCCCTTTCAAAAGCCCTCCACTAGAAGGTACGGAATAGGTACCTACAAACCCTCCCCAAGTACGTACGAGGGTACAATGACTTCGTACTACCGAACTCGTCGGAGTTGGCGAGGGCACCTTACCCATCGCCTTGCCTGAGAGGCTGAGAGATACATGGGCGCATGTACACTACGGATGTTTTCGTACCACTTGGTACGAAAGGGCAACGAGCCAAGAGTTTTGCCAAGTCAACCACAAGGGCGGCAAAGCTATGCCAAAGTTGGAATTTGGGGAAATCAACATGGCGCATGGAGAGAAAGGCAAAGGCGGGGCCCGGAAACGGATGATGACTGGTTTAGAGCTCGTCCTTTTTTCTTTGGTAGTAATTACGAAGTACCTTACGAAGTAAAAAGGGCTTTGAGGGAGTGAGGTCTCGGGGAGGTGTGGGAAACATCATGGAGCTCCTACCTCGTCTGTAACCAAGCCACTAAAAAGATATTTTTTGCGAGCCTTGTCGGTTTCTGTCATGCTGTCTTCTTTTTCTTTTCCCTTTGTTCCCTCTTTCTACATAAATGCCCAGGAACAGGAACTGAACTTGGCACACAGCCTGAAGACATAGTACGGAGGTAGGTACAATACGTCGGGCTTAGCAGAATATCTAACCTTGTACACGTGTAACAGGACGCCCGACTGTGCAGCGTGGGTACGGCGTGTGCTATGGGTAGTCATCTTGCACTTCGCAAGGGACAGAGAGGCATCGTTGTCTGACCCATTCGTTGACAAGGATCAAGAGACGGAGAAAGAGTCGGCCAGAAACAGGAGGAAACAGATGTATGGGACACCTCGAAGAGTGACACATTTGAGATCAGCGGCAGAGGCAGTGGACAGTGGAGATGGAGAGAAGGGGCTGTGAACAGCAGCGCGTTCTCTGACTGGGTGCCGGTAGTCAAAGACCGCTACGGCTTCCTAGCGGCCAGCAGAGGTTTAGGGAGAACCAGGACATCGCACATTTCCATCCCGTCCGCCATCCGCCATCCGCTTAGAAGAGCCGGTGCCCGATTGAACCCAGGGGACGTCTTCGCCATGTGTCGTCCTAACCAACCAGACGACTTGGCAGGGGTTCAAGATTAGGGAGCAAATTTTGAAGGATTTCCTCCTCCGTAGTGTCCCAGGGAACCTCGGTCTTTGCCTCCCTGTCGTTACTTTCGAAGGATATAACGTATATGGAGGGGCTATATTATATCTTGGGGAAATTGCGACATCAACTGCCTGAAAATCGTACTGAATAGCCGGACAGAAACAAGGTGTTGATCCCCAAGAAAGAAAAAGGGGCCTTACCCTATAGCTTAGTAAAAACCGTGTTCCCTGTATAACGTAAGCAGTAAAGGAGTGTATGGATGGAGTAGAGCAGATCCACGAAGCGCTAAATTACGAAGACCTGCCACTGGAAGGGTCTGACACATTCCCCATCAATTCGGTTGGCACGTTGTTACAACTCCGAATACCGCATTACGTTGTACCTACGTTGTAATTTACGGGCGGCGCTATCCCTAATTTCCAATCTCCCGCCCTTCTGTGGTGAGGTCAGACTGACGTGACGTCTTCTAGTTTAAATTGAAAGGTATCTGAGCGGAGAATCCATACCGATATCTTCATTATTATGTACTCCGGAGCTAAAGCTGGCAAGATAGATGCACGCCACAGCGAGGTAGCCAGGAACATGGTATCACGGTCTTCTACGTGTAGTACGTGTAAGTAATCAGGTCTTTCCGAATAAGTTGTCTGCATGCAGGCCCAATGACTGCTCCTCCATCTCATCATCACCTGCCAGACCAACCCAATCGCACGTTGTCCATGCTCCGCTTTCTGTCACACCCTTGTGATTCAGGGTCCTCGGCATCGTTTCGTCTTCAAGTGTTGTTTGCCTTCTTTCCTTCGCTGTCGTCCGGCTTCCGTGATAGCTTGGCCGACGCCCACCTGTGGATTCGACTGCCAACACGGAGAAGTTCCTCATCAAGCTGGCGGTTCTATCTCCTCCGTTTCACTGCCAATTTGTCACCTGGTTTGTCGAGTCAATGCTGGGAACAAACGTAGAACAAGAACACTGAACGACGGTTCCCACCTACGGAGACTGTCTTGTTTCGTAGCAAGACAGCCTTACTCATCCGAGATGTCCGTAATCTCTGCGAACTTTGCTTCCTTACAGCGTAGACCTCCCTTTACAACGTACTGCCCCATTATTCGTCGCAAGCATCAGGACTACGTGATTACAGGTTCTCTCCTGATCAACAAGCAGGGAATTGAGCGTAGAACGTGAATACCAATGCAAGCCCAGGACGCGTAGCTTGGAGATTAGCCCTATACCTGCGAGCTTAGCTTGGAATACCCTGCTGATCATCCGGATCCCGGCGTATCATCTGCGACCTTCCGCGCGATAGGGACGCACTCCACGCGGCTCTGCTAATCACGCTTCACCTTCTCGAACAGGAGGGCAGGAAGCGTGTCTCTTTGTCGACTCATATAACACCGCTAATCGGCGCATCAGTGTTTGCGCGTCTCAGTCTCTGTGGGTGGCATTGATGGCCTGCAGTCGCCGGTGTTACAATGTTGCCCAGCCTGAAATGTCATGCTAATGAATTGTGGAGGCCAATAGTCAAAGCCCTGAGGCCAAAACACCACACAGGTAATAATAAGCCCGGTGAAGCGCCATTGTTTGATACCAACACCTCCGTGCGCCAAGAGAATAATGGTGCCTTGGCTTATGGACGTTTTGCTTCTACCGGCAATTTATTGGCTGTGGCACAAATTAGGAAAGGAGGCCGAAGTAAAAATAAAATAAAATAGATCGGGGAAAAGATTGTTGAAAGAAAACGAAACTGAGGTGGTTTTTTTTTTTTGCTAGTCTTCTAGGGCGTTGCGAGCTTGACTCACTGTTTGCGCGTCTTTCTGCTGCGTGGCTGCTCCATTTTCCAACCTCCCGGTCATATACTTCTCGGTCAGCAACAGAAACAAAACAAAGTTTTTTTTTTTTTTTTTGTATCTTGAAAGACTCTACAATTACATCTACCATTCAAGTCGAACATCCTCGCTGCCCTGTCGATGACGTGTCACTGCACAGTCTTGACGCTTCGCCGAATATGTCATTGATTCCAAGTTAGGGCCTTGGAACTTAGAACTGGACGACAAAGAGGCCCTGTCAACGGCCGGTAATGACGGCATTCCCGTGCTCCCATCAATTCCAGGGCCGAAATACCGCCAATAGCCTAGTTAAAAGGATGAAAATAAACAACGCCGAGGCTCGAAGAACTTTATCAGGTATTAGGTACGCAGCCCGAATGAACCCAACTCGGCTCTTCCCTTGATCGTCCCGACTAAAATATCGTCAATTCTTGTCTGGGTTTGAAGCCCAGCGCCAATGCACAAAGCATGTAAGCCCATTCCATTCTGGCGGATACTGCCTTAGTCCGCCCGTCTTACGAGGCACAGCCCTATGTTTCGTACCCAAGCTCAATTACATTTTTACATACATGGCCAAGGTTCATATGGGTCCGTTTGAAGGCCAACTGTCATGGCAGCAATTCGACGGCCCGCGGTCGTCCGACTGCTGGTTGACTGGGATCATAGCGGCACAGGGCCAAAGGGTTAGGGAGTGGCTTGCCTATGCCCTCAATCACTCACCGCAGAATCATCCTAAATTTATCCTTGTCAGGGCATGGTGAAAGCGCCAGCTGACCAGGACACTGCAGGCGAGATTGGTCGCCCGTCCGTACTGATATGTCATTCCTTGGCACCAAAGGGGACCTTTTTCTTTTCCTCCCGTTTGGACAGCTCCCACGCACAACCTGCCTTTTTCTTAGGCAACATCGTCTTTTCCCGCGCATAGTGACCGTAGGCAGACTCCGATGTCTCCCACGCAACATGTACATGTACTGTGTGTGTTATCATGTATGTCATGGATCGTACATGGCATAATCAGGACTACGCACGGGGCGAATAATGGACCAACTTTGTCCCGGGTGGCGTCTTCGTCGCCAGCCGTCCATGTGCGTGCCCAAGGACGAGCAATTTACGTGTATTAGGCGAACCCGAGGAGCTGGGCCGGCGTAGGCGCCGGCACCACTCTCATTCGCCGGCGGCATGCCGGGGCCTAACATTATAGCACGGACAGATATATACTGTACTCACCTCACGGTGACCGTTATGCCGAGATGAGCTCCGAAAGCTGCTACGTTACCTACATAGAGCATGTACTCCGTAAATTCATCAGGAACTTATGAATGACCAACTTACCCACAGGTCCAGAGAGAGGATAACGGATCAAGGCTTGGCCTCCATTGGCCGATGATTCCGACCCTCCGCCCCCAGTCAGCATCCCACTGCATCGCGGCAAATGGGGCAAACAAAAGGCAAAATAATTTAATGAAAGGGAGAACAGGCGACCAAAGTATCGCCATTAACAACAGCCAGCTGCAAAGAGGGGAACCCCTGGTCCCGTTTCACGCAGACCGCATTTTGTCAAGATTTTCGGACTCCATATCCTTCCAGGTGTCCGAGGTATGTTGCTCTGCTCTCCGTCCAATCACTCCTATTTATTTTCCTTTTCATGTTCTTTGTCGCTCTTGGCCGTACGACAAAGCAGGCAGGGCACCAGAGTATCCGCACCGTTCCCTCACCGCTTACTACCTATCCGTACCTGTCGTAGTTATCGGGCGGGTGCCCCCCTCCTCGGAAACAGCCTGTCGGCCTGTCGTAGCTTGTCATCCAACTCCGTACGTGGGATGAAGAGTGCGGGGGTTGAGTAATGGGCTGAGGCCAAGACCGCGGGACGCTGACAGCCAACCAAATAGACGGGTACAAGCGTGACCGTGCCTTTGATTGGTTGCCCAAGGATCCAGTGTGACGTATTGGGAAATTTCCGTCTTGTCTTCTCTGTCCTTTTTATTCTGTGACTCTGTCCTCCCCCTGTCGACCCCTCAATCGAACCCTGGTGTCAGATTTCTAGAAACGTGTCACGAGGACTCGGGGAAGAAAGGCAAGAAAGGGATGAAGAGAAAGATTCGGGAAAGAATGGCTGAGTTAGGAGGTGAGACAAGGCGAAACGATACAACCCGACAGGACAAACGGAAATGGCTCATCTGGAAGGCCTGGGGATAGGTATCCATTTCCCAGCGGTCAGCGTCCACCAGCCAGCGCTCTTCCTCCGCAAATCACTTGCCGTGCCCAATGCGTGGGGTGACTGAGTGATGGTGATTATGAGCTGCCCGTTGTCATCTGCTCACTGGAGCGTGTCTGATCTTCATTTTCCCCAACTCATGCGAGCCGGATAATCTGCAGGTCCCGCGTTCCACCAACATGTTGCGATAGGCACTAATCAAACCATAACGAAATATGTCGCTCGTCGTTGCTTCCTCGAGGCCTGTCAAGACATGACCACGTTTAACATGGCGTAATTAGCCCAGCCGGACAAAGACAATTTCATCTCGCGACACGCTAGGTATCTATCTATCTCTTTCTCTTCGTGTATCTCCGTCGCCGACCACTGTCAAAAGCCCCTGGGGCCGAAGAAATTGCGCGCTCGTCCCATTTCGTCGTACCCGGCCGAAACCTGTCAGCGCACTCGCTTTCCGACTCCCGGGTTGCGATGTGTGTTTAATGATCACCTCCAGAATCTTTTCCAATGAATCATTACTGGTGGGTTTGCGAATAGCCGGGGGTCGAGGTCACGTTGTCATGGTCGGCGGCTGCCTCAATATGCGAAGTATTCGGCTCCGCGACCCTCCTACCTATGGCAGGCTGTATCACAATCATCGCCATCCACCGCCATATCGCCCACGGACGAATCGATCACGATGTTTGATAAGGTCCAGTCCACCACGAGATAGGTAGTATACTTACCCGCAGGTAGGTGCCGAGCTAAGTTCCCACCCGTTTGCCCAGGACGTGATTTCCCCCACGTTTCATCAACAACGGAAAATCGAATGACCTTGCAGCTATTCGCAAACAGGGCAAAGCAAGAAATTACAAGCCCCCAAACTCGCCTCTGTGGTTGGGGGGGGGTGACGAGAAGTATTTCGCATTCGCACATGCCAGAACTGCATCGAAATCCCCAGCCGGGCGGACAACAACTGGAAGCTCCTTATTATTTTAGTTCCCGTTGGTTTGATTTCCGCCTCGGCGCCCTGCTTCATTCGTCCATCAGCGGACTTGCCCTGCCCGTCCACACCCCTTTTCTACCCCCCTTCGTATCCCCTTCTTGTAGAGAAGTCAATTGTTCGATGCCGTTTTTCCCGTACCAAGCAAATGCGTTTGTTTTACCATTCAATTCAGACTGCCTTGGTTCCCCTTCTCATCTACCTGAACCAGCAGGACTATTGAACCCCGAGCAGGGTGCACGCCCGCAAGTGTCGCCAAGCCTTGCACATGACCTTCTCTTCACGCCAGAGAGAGGCACAGCACAGGAGACGGGATCCCTTATGCTGAGCGACAAGGGCATGGCGGATGGATGGACGTACGTTGTATGTACGAAAGTATGTATTTGGTACCTATTCATGTACATGCATGCCCGCAAAACGCAGGTAATCATAGCAGTGTGGTGTAATTTTTCCGGATGATGTACTGCTGGCTTGCGGAACAAGGCGAATTGGCGGCGCATCCGGCGGTAGCGACGAAGTTGGGCGAGATTTCCGGCAAATAGCCTAGGTGCGACGCGCTCACGACAAAGGCATCTTTCTTGGACCTCGGATTATGCGGCCGTGTACAGGACGTGCTAGCTACCTCCTCGACTCGCTCCTCGGATTGACCCCCCCCCCCCCCCCCTTTCTCCTTCTCCTTCCTTTCTTTTCTTTTCCCCCTTCTTCCCTGGTAGGTTGGTAATGAGAGGCATTATTAACTCACCCTTCTTTCCCCGCACTTCTTGATACCAACGATCGGTGCTCGCAACCAGCGGGACTTATGCCTTATGCATATGCAGTGACTACCTAGAAATCCAATCCTTCCCTCCGCCCTTTGCGTGGGGGCACGCGATTCCTATTATGCCTATATTATTTCTCTCCTTCGTTGCTGCGTCGTATTCGACTTTCTGATTATCCCATCCCCGCCAACCCGCGGGGCATACTATACGGTACAGCTCGTGATGCAGTGATGCGGTGCTGCAGTGCTGCAGCTTGCGGGCTGAAGAAGAGAAAGGAGGAAAGAAAAAGTGTCGGAGCAACCACAATTGCTGATTACCGCCCACTGCGCAATGGGATTTCGAATCTGTAGCCGGGCAGCACATTTCTTATCTTGCACGCATGGAACTGACTGCCATGGACTTTTCTGCCCATCGCCTCGAGGTTTTGGTTGATTTGCGGGCGGGGCGGGGGATGGGGGATGGGGGAGAGTTACCCTCACGACGCCAAGGGAATGAATGCTGCATCTGTCTCTATGTAGGTGTAGGTTCTTCGTGACGCATATATCAAGATGACGAGGACTGTACAGCCAGCCATTGATCGGGGAGCTCGACGGACATGTTCCTTCTGCCTTGTGTTCTTGAGTGTTTCCCTTTCCCCATATATTCCTCTGTCCAATCTCACCCCTTCTCTCCGTTACTTTCCTGACTTGGTTAGATCGATGAAAATGCTATGCATAGTATGATCGCTCCAACTGCGAGTGTCGCAGGTGGATGATGATTGGGCGCTGCGCACCCTACACCTCCTTTCAACACATACAACGTTAGAGGCATTGCCCACATAGACAGCTGGGTAGGTCCGCAATGTCGTCCTTGCACGTGGCCGATGTCTTGCATAAAACACCGTCACAGCGCGCATTGCGTCAGGGGGGGGTATGAATTTACTTGCTCGTCGATTTGTCGACCTACCTAGGGAAAACCAAGCATGTTCAACCCGTCGCGACGATTCTTACTTTGTAGAGGAGGAAGGGCTTCTCGCGTTCATATGGATTCCTGCTGAGATCCTGAAACTTGTTTGCGTCTACCACGGTCTGAAGGAGGGCCATCAAGGTCCGTAGTGCGTAAGTATCTTAGTGAGTACTCCTAGGCCTTTACCTCAGGTACATATACTACATTCTCCGGGTTCCTGTTTGGCTTGCCTCACCAAAGGTGGAGGATCCGTACTCATGGGTTACGACCGCCTTTCTAACTTGTAATTAGCGACTGCGGGGGATGTGTTATGGATGGTGGTATCGGTACCTAGTAACTGCAATTGACTGGCGTTGGAACAGTACATTTTATAGCGACAGAGAGGGCGGAGAGAGCAGGAACACTGCCGAACACCTTCCTCATGACCTGCTTGTCCTGATTCAATGCGACCCTTCTCTTTCCCTCCATAGGTAGTCCCCTGTATGGTATGCCGATACGAATCTCCATATCCATGTTCATATTCGTACAGACTACCTTACTGGTCGTTGTATATTTCCCGACTCTTCCCTCACGCACCCAACTCTTGGCGATAATCCTTCCCCATCCCACGCTCGGCACCTACCTTACTCAATGTCACGCCAACAGACTTTCCACTACCACTGCAACATCAAATCATGAACATGAGAAGCTTCGCCATGTCCGTTTTTTTCTCGTGCGTCAGTACATGTTTTTCTTCTTCTTCTTTTCTCTTCTTTGCCCCCGTAACTTTCTCGACAGACAAGGTTCTTACATGATGAGTCGGAGTCCTCGCCGCTTGCATTACGATTCAATACTCCATACCTTCGCGAATGCGTTGCCATCGAACCGCACCTCGACGACTCCCTGTCAATCAAGGTCGGGAAGAGATAAGATGGTCGAGGGGTGGTCACATCATACCTACTATCCGATATATCCGATATCCGACACCAAGTCCGATAAATCTACAGTATAAGACCCCTCCGCCTTGTCATAATGGGTTAGAGGGTGGTCGTCAAATGGCCCGCAGATGTCGAGTCTTGCAGGTTGTGAGTGGCTGGTTTCCCCTCCCCCATATTCTTCTCAAAGAGGGGTCAATGCAATCGACAACGGGAGGGCCCGTCGCGAGGTGCAGTCTGCTACCCATCATCACGGTGGCCAACACCATCCCCGAGCCGTCGTGGAATCCTGTCTGCAGCCGTCTGGCTCAGACACCATCCGTTTTGAATGGTGCGCGGAAGGCACAAGGTGCTGCCGCACATTGCCACAGCCTTTTTCTCGTTACTCTGCAACACACAATTAGCTGTCCGCTTCTTCTTCTTTCTCCCTCATCCCCGCATTCTGCACATCAGTGACACCACCCGCTAGAGGTCTGGCGTCGTATTCTTCTCCTTGGCGCGCTGCAGACTGCAAAAGTTCAACAATTTTTATGCGAGGTATTTGACGCGGGATGGCGTATTATCAAGATCGTCGGTCCGACAAAAAAACAAGTCCCCTCCCTTGGCTATATCGCCAGAAGGGGGGTCGCCTAGCCAAGTTATCGCGCCATTCCTCTGCGTCTATGTGCAACCAACAGCCTCTGTCTTTTCACTGCGCAGCAAATATGCCGGGGACTCCCGCCAGAGGCACGAAAATGGTCATTTTGCCTTGTCCTTTCGGTTAGCGGTTTGAACATAGGTGGGTAAATGGAACCGATTGCCCGCTCTCATGTCTGTCGAAGACGTCGCGCCTGTCGTCACCCCGAGACGCCCGAAAGTGCACATGCGAAGTACGAAGTACGAATTAGAAGGGTCTTTTGCTGGATAGTGGGGTCCTTTCCTAGGAGGAGGTCAACTCCGGGATCTTTTCTCCTCGCTAAGAAATGCGCCCCAAGCCCCAGATCAATCCTGGCAAGGCTCCGTCATCACCGCGGGAGATGAAAGGGGGGCCCTCTCAATTTCCATCTCAATGTGGTCTCAGAGTCTTTGCGGGGGGGCTGGACTGTGCCATGGATTTTTTTTTTGATTAACACACATACCCCCATGGTATTGAAGCACTGCGACGTTATGTAACTCGGGCCAGGCAGCATCCATACCTACAAAGAGGAGTTACAAACAGGGCCCTTGGCCATTTCGCAGGTCCCCCGACACCAAGAGGAGGCATTACGGGGCAGAATCTTCACCCATTCTTCCGCCCGTCGAGTGGAGAAAGGTCCCGCGTTTCGGAAACGGACTGGAGTTTTTCCGGCAGTCCGTTCTTCTTTCCTTCGTTTTTCTCTTCTTTATTTTCCCAGCTTCCCAACGCATATGCGGCACGACAAAACGCGGCGCTCGCTAATTGACGGTGCGCTACTGAACAACCGAACAAACATCAAATTCTGTCTGTGAGCCCACATGGGCAACGCCCGGCCGTATCATATATGCACATCATCATCTTGCATTTCACTCCCTAGTCGGAGGATCGCCCGCGTTATGCTAAGAAGAAGGGGGGGGGGGTTCAAGATGATTTCCCCCGCGTTTCAGCTAAAATTGACCGTGGAGTTCAACAGTCGACTAGGGCATGGCCTGTTGCGATGCCGCCCTCCCCTAGTTGCACACCGGCTATAATTACGATGTACGGCACAGAGTTCTTTGGCACATGTCACGGCTCTGACGATGGTCGCCTTCGCCTTCTGGGAGGGAGGAACTTTGCCATCAGCGATGGCTTCTCTTTCCTCACCATTGGACCTGGGATCCCCATGATAGATGTCGTAGGGCCACCCTTGGTTCAGGGATAGTGCCGTGCAACCTCTGCAATCTCCGCGAAAAAAACCCCGATTTCACCGAGGGGCCAAACACTTAGAGAGTGTAATTAAAGGGAACGAAGCCGGGAAAGCCTGGCTCTATCTGCACAGCCAGCAGTGGAGTGGCATGGTCCGAATAGTTCTTTTCATCGAACTTCATTCTCGGCAACACAGGCAGCACGAAATCCCGCGAGACGGCGACCAAATCATCCAAACAGAGAGGTCTTTTCTTCTTGGCCCATCCGTCCAGAAGTTCTGCGAATTATACCCCGCGAGTCGTAGTCTTACCTGTCTTTGCCCCATTCTTGGGCCCGGAGAGGGAACAGGCCGAAGATTGGCCGCCCCAGCGTTCTCTTAGCTGCGCGATGTTTCTTCCCAGCCATTCTAGAATCAGTATTCTTTTTTTTTCTTCCTTTTTTTCTGTTGTTTTCTTTCCCCTCTTCATGTCCCTGGATCCAGGAATCAGGACCCCCCTGGTCGCAGTGCAGATCTCCCCACATCTCGCCCTGTCAACCGGGGGTTTTACTCCTCTTGTCGTCCAGTGAAACGCGTCGCCTTAACAATGTGGGGTTGGGGAAAGGAGGGTAGTCAGGGGTAAGAGGGAGGGTGTGGGTGGAGATCGGCGACGTGTGGTTCTCTCGTTGGTGCCGGCCGACCGGGCACTCGACCCTCTTTTCACCCAGATCCCGAAGGGACACTTGATTTCACGACTATGGTCACATTCCGAGAGTACGAGGCGAGGTAAGTCCCAAGAAAAGCGGCATGACGAATGTTTTGCATGGGCTGTTACTTATTTGCACTTTGCCTCGAGCCCGTCGTCAGGGCATGTTGGCCAAATAGGTTGGCCAGCCTCCTCTCCCTCAAAACATGTTTCAATGGCCAATTCTTCTATGATAGAGGCATGACACGTCATCCGATTGTTGAGATAGGTCGCGACCTTTGATTGTCACTTGACCTCGCCATCTCTCGCATGATGTTGCTTTTATTCGGTTGCTTGGCCTGTCGTGCACGGTGGCAGTCATCTCCTCCAGCTGAAAGGTGCCATCCATTGGAGCCCTACCGTGGAAAGTGGGATCAAACTAACGTACTTAGGGTTTCATAGGGTGATACGAGGCGCGATCGGTTCTCGGCTCCCACGAAAGCAAACAGCTCGGCAGTGATCAAAGATGATCAGACAAGACAGGCTTGACTTCCAATGGAGTGGTGTGAGTTCGCGAGATGTCAGCAAGAAAGAGAGGTCGCAAGAGCCTACTCGTACTGTCTGTCATTCTAGCCAGTCGAATAGTCATGGCCGGTAGACAGGCGTCTAAGCCGTCAAGGGCATGCAGTTGCGCAGCTTGTACACCTGCGATGGATTCAACGGTCAACTCCAACAAAGAAGGGGGTTCACCTCCGCCCACGACGGTAAGACTGCTGCACCAACCCGGCAAAGTGCCCTTTTCGACATTCTGACTGTCGATTCCAGGTGCAATGATACCAGAAGCGGATGGCCTTACACTCTCCCTGGCCTGCTTCTCAACGGCATGCTCAATTTGCTGATTTGTTCTACTTACGCTGGCCTTCACAGGTCGAAGCTGTACGACCGCGGTATGGCCGAGATTTGCCAGCCTTATTTTCCACACCGGTCTCGTTGCCTTGCGCCGGGGGGGGGGGGTATATATTACCTGCGCCACGGCTACACCCTGGCGCACTGGCAAGCATCGTAACCCCCTCGTGGCTACGATTGCAGGAAGGGAGATGCAGGTATTGAACGGGCACTAAATCAGTCCCAAGTATTGCCACTATCGGTCTGCAGCCGTGCAACTTTTCTGCGACCGATGCCGGGGGCCCGGCGGTGTGCGGAGTCCTGGGCTGTAGATGGTGCGGTGGCGCGCGGTGAGGAAAACGCAAGGCGACCGTCTCACCGAGGCATCACGCGTCGATCTTCGGCTTCTGTGATCACCGGCGCAGCATGAGTTATGGGACCTGCTTTGAGACATATCCCAACCGAGGGAAATGAAGTTGATGAGGATGCAAAGCGATCGGACGGCCGACGGGCGAAGCGAGCTTGAGACCGCATCCTCCGCATCTCCCGCATCTTCCGCATCTTCCACTTCTTGCGTTTCTTCGGCTGAAGCGAACTAGGATACAGTCTACTCCGTGCGGCATCAGGTCATCTGCGACGTGTCGTCCCAGTTGGGTCAACAAGGATCGGACAGCACCAGATGATCAGCCTGCGGTCGATCTGCTTTGGGTTGTCATAACATTCACGGGCTGGTCCCCTTCCCCATGCTCGCCAAGGCTTTTTTCTTCTTTTTTATCGCGATGCCAGGTGCTGGCACCGATCGGACGGACAAATGCACGTCGGATCACAGACATCAGTCAACCTCTGCACTCCGTGGCACGTCAAGTCAATGGGCGCATTCGGATTCGGACAGCTCATATTTTCCTTTCTTTTTCTGCCTTCTTTCTCTTCCTTTGTGGGGGTCTTCTGTTTGTTAGACGGGAAGAATCGCGAAACTAGTACGGCCGAGCTTGCAGCCCGCTTGTTTCGCTCCAAGGATGGTGTACGACATCAAAACAGCAGGCCCAGACAAACGGACGAGCCAAGCCTCGAGACATTTCCTCCCGCCCCAGTGGCCTCGGTTCCCATTCCTGTCCCATTTGGGCGATAGTACGCAGCACTTTACCAGCTGGAAGGACCGACCCCCCTGCCGAACAGGTAGGCGGGAGGTGAGCAAAGGCGGGGAGGGGATGCGGGCGATAGATGACCCGGCGCATGATTACGATTACGACCACGGCTGCGACGCTTGCTTTCATCAGTTCTGAAAGGGCTCGCACGGTGGGCGCGTGAACCCCGGGTCATAAATGCCCGTCGGCCCCCACGCAGCAATGCGAGGCCGAGGCGTGTGACGTATCCACCTCCGTATCCAGTGCGGCGGCCAGGGAAGAAGACTCGGGTTAGCTGCCTTCTTGATAAGCTCGCACATACACCCATCCAATGCATGGGTTAAGAATATGTTCCTGGGTTGCCAGGTTGGTCGCTATCACCTCCCCCCCATGATTACTTCGTACTAGGGTAGTACGAAGCACGCATGGTCCATCGTCCTGCAAGGGCCGGGGGGGGCCAGTGTTATGGGTCCTCATGGAGAGTCCCATTCAGACTCGTACGCCATACATAACGTCTTAAGGACTGGTATGGTATTTCGGGGTATGCGAGGGACCGGGAGGCAAGGGGTTCTCCGGGGCTCGTGTCTGCATCAGCACCAATATCAGGACAACTCTTTCGACGCCATGCACGTTCCTCTGCAGATGATGCGATGATACTTAAGGTCCTGGACTTTGACTAATTGCAGATTCACCCGGACACCGCGTGATCCGTGTGTTTGGCGAGGGATTCCGCCATGTCGGCGGAGGGAAAAGCAGGGGTTGTGATTGTGATTGGGGTTGGAGTTGGAGTTGGAGTTGGAGCTGGGGGGGATTCTTTTGTCCAAAGCAACATAGGGGGTACGGGGTACATTTAGGCTCGAGCGCAGCTACGGATACGCGTACAAGGTACCGTTATGCGTACATATGCGTAATAAGAATAGCCCTGACATGGGCCATTGATCAGGCCCGGCGCGCTGGCTCGACGGGCGGGAAGAGAAGGGAAGGGAAGGGGCGTGCCTTGCGGGAGGAATAGGTATCTAAACTCGTCGATCCTGGTCCAAAACAAAAAGGGGGGGGGGGTAAGTGGAAAGGAAAAAGAACATGGTTTCGTCAAGGCCAAGCCAGGGCCCAGGGGTCGCAGCAGGAAAGGTCGCAAAAGGCCTGCCCAGGATCAAGGGCCGCAGCGCCGGGAGGGTCTGGAGAGGGTTTGATTGAGGGTTCGATGGTACCTTTTGCGGTTGCCATTTTCGCTACCCGCACTACGCGCGCACTTGCTACTACGGGCACTTACGACTGACTGACTGCGCGCGCTGCGATAAGAGAAGGGCCAAGGCGAGGTGGGTTTAGCGAGGTGGGTTTAGCGAGGTGAGGCGACGCGACGCGTGACGCGAGGTGAGGTAAGGTGAAGTGAGGTCCGCCGAGGTGAGTGCAGATAAGGGAGAGACAGATAATGGGGTACGTCTCAGACATGTATAGGTACAGTACACATAGGGGCGCGTTGGTTTCGTTTTACCAGGCTGGCGAACGACGAAGGGGTGGTGTAAGCGCCTGGCAGGGAAGAAAGACGAAGGATGCTTTAGTTGCAGGAACAACAGGGCAGGGCAGGGCAGGGCAGGGCAGGACAGGACAGGACAGGACAGGACAGGACAGGACAGGACAGGGGATCAAACCCCCAGGACTCTGAGCTGGCGTTTCTGTTTCTACTCTGCGGCCTGCCCTGCCCTGTTGGGGTAGCTGCTGGGAGTGTTACACGACATCCCCAGGCTTCCAGTTAATCGAAGGGGTGTGTGTGTGTGTGAAAGAGAGAGAGAGAGAGAGAGAGAGAAAGCCCTTGTTGCTTTCCCTTTCCTACCTTTTCCCCATTGCAGTCAGTCTTACCGCATATCTGATATGCCGTTGACCTCATGACATGCTGGCAGCGAAGTCGTGCATGTTTTTGGACGAAAAAGGGCATCACGGAGATGGAACGGCCGCCCTCGCGCATTTTCGCCCACGTTGGCGCATTTTCGGTATTTTTGGTTGTTGCCTGTTCTCGTCGTCCTTGTGCTTGTCCTCGTTACCGTCGTCGGTCGTTGCCGTCGATCGTCTCCACGCCTCGTTTAGACGGCGGATTGGCATGCAGCAAGGAGCTGATTAATTACGATGGGAATTGGACTGGGTGATTGGATGGAAATAGGGAACGGAGTTAGTTACAGCGTAAAGACACAGGCACACAGGCACAGATTAGGCGTGGAGCATGGGCCAGTTGATTGTTATTGTCCGACCGTTTTGCTTCTCTCTCTGAATCCCCCATCCCCTGTCCGGAGAATTTCGAAACAATGGCGTCCGTGGGTGTCAGCCTCGTCACGTCGAAAAAGGGGAACAATTGAATCATGAAATGAAAATGAAAAAGCAAGGTGAGGCGTTCCTACTGTACTAGCCAGGGGCCCGAGACCTGGTATGGAATGGAGTTAAGGTCGGAGCCAGAACCGGGGATATGGGTTCAGACGGATCGGCGTTTTGCGGGGGATTTCTACGGATAGTGGGTGGCGCGCTGTGTGTGTGTGTGTGTGTGTGTGATCCCGTTGCGTTGTCACTTACGAGTCTGGGCGGAGCACCGAGGAAGAGGTACGGAGACGGCTGGGACCGGGGTGGGAGGGGTTGAGGCGGGTTGGCGAGGCGGAGGCGGAGGAGGAGGAGTGATCCACATATTCCGTACTCATAATTACAATGTACTCATTACAATGTACTCACGTATTATCATCACAATCACTGTTGCAGGGGACAAAAACAACCACAACCAGGGGCCGGGGGAGAGGAGAATGCCAAGAGGTGAAGGGACATTGACGGCGAGACGAGGACAACGGCGGACGGCAACGATATGCCATAAGGTCAGGTGAGCGGTGAGCTTACGTATTTCGGCATGTAGGTGAACGGTGAAAGGGCGGCTTGCATACCAAGATTCATCTAATTGAGCGACAGAAGTGAGTGAATATGCAGAATACCTAGCTAGCTTAGCTACCTAGCTTAGCTAGCTACAACGTACCTAGCCCCCGACATGCATGCATGCATGCATTGATTGCATGGATGGGGTTGAGTAGCGCAGCCTTTGATATGGAGAGATCTGCTGGGATGATAGGGGGTGTCTACATACCGTTGTATTTGGGTTGTTATTTTGGGTGGGTGAGGAAGAGGGGGCGGCCGGCCGGCAATGGGCGCGAACGGTGGATAAGGGACAAGGGGTGGTGGAGGCATTAGGGCGGCTAGGAGAGAGACGGAACCATGTTTTCTGTTAGGGGATGTGATTGAGGGGGAAGGGTGTCTCTGGTCAAGGTCAAGGTCAAGGTCAAGGTCAAGGTCAAGGTCAAGGTCAAGGTCAAGGTCAAGGTCAAGGTCAAGGTCAAGGTCAAGGCTATGATGTTGGTGCTCGCCGTTGCCTTGTCGGTCTGTTTGACGGTTGCATTGCCTCGTGAGTACGAAATCGTTCCTCTGATATTGTGCTGCAAAGTACGGATACTTAGCACGCTATAGCCATCGCGTTATTACTAAGGTATATTACTATTTTTACTATGACTAAGGTATATCCCCTGTTACGGTACTGCGTACTGCGTACTGTGTACTGTGTACGGGGTACTTGGTATATTAATGGCTGTGCCGTGTCTGGCATGCTACCAACCTGACCAGCCTCGCCTGACCCCGGCAAGCGATATGCAATGCTATCTAAGTCTCCATGCATGGCACCCTCCATGCAGTGAGCCGCGCGATGGAAGGGGCAGAGAGGGAGGGGAAAGTTTGGATGTCGATTTGAAATCCGTTCCTCTCCATCTGGGCATTTGTGGGAAATTGGCAACGGGCGGGGCAGACGGGGCGCGCGCACGCCGCACGGAGGTGACATCGGGGTTGGTGAGGCGGGCTGTGGTGCTGGTGGTGTGGTTCAAAATGTCCAGTCCGTTTCGCTATGCCCCCCTCCCTCCTCGGTGGTTGAGCTCGGTCAACTAGAAGGGGATCGCGGGAAGTTCCAAGTGCGGAGAGCATGAATGCCGGTGTGCATCGGAATACTGATCTTGATTGTGTTCCCTCGATGAGCCATCCATACTTGCACTTCGATTGCGTAGACTGTAAGTGGTTGGGAGTCGGGACTTGTCTGAGGCCCATGGTGTATGTTGTATGTAGCCTTCACCCCACCTCCCCTCTGTCTTCTCCGGACCACTGATATGATATCAGATGATCAACTTGATATCTTTCAGTGTGTGTGGCTCGCTGTCAGGTCCGTCCACGCGGCATGTCACGCATGTGCTACGTGTGCATTGGAAACGAGATGGTGCCATCAGGCAATCCTCCAAAGACCGTGAGTAAGCGAGTAGGTTGTCTGGAGCCAGGCAGAGAAGAACTGGCGATTTCTCTGGCTGTCGTCGAGTTGAATAATAAGTGCTCGAGTTTTTTGCTCTTTTTAAGGTACAGATATGATATATGATTATATCTACATCTGGGTAGATGCAAGCAGGTTCCCTTCCCTCTGACGCCGCCCCCCATGGGGTGAGAGAAAAGGAGGAAAGGATTGTGGCAGGAGGCGGGAAGGGGGTGGCCCTAGGGAGAAGTACTTGAGAGTACTTGAGAGTACATAACGTCTGAGGACTCGATACCTCAACTGTCTTGCAAGGGAAACATGCTGAAGACGAGACGAGGCTGTGTAGATCCTCTTCGGCTTACCATGAACTCCGACTTTGGTCCGACATCTGTGTAACTGGGGCTGGGCGTTCGAGCGTGTGAGTCTTTGGAGGGGGAATTATATTCGCGCGAGTGCATGGTTGCTGCAGGTACCTCTTGCGAAGGGCATCCGCTTGAGGAAACACGAGGACGCAAGACTGGCGTAGGGTAGCACGAGGAGAGATGAGGAGATGTAGGGAGGGCGGGACAGATGAGAAGATGCAGGGAGAGTGGGCGAAGGGGGGGAGCATGGCTGTACGAGTCTGTCTCTGTCTCTGTCTCTGTCTCTGTCTATCCCTGCAGACCGAACGGTATCCAAACCTGCAGTTCTGTTCAGTTGTTTGCTCTGGTGGTCTTGACCGGATCTTCCTGTCACCCTCGGTGTAGTTTATGCTTTCATGGCTCATCACTTATGGCTCATCGGGATGGACGGACGAGATGGGAAACATCTTTGGAGGACAGAGCTGCTGCCGGACAACGAAGAGACGAAGGGACAATGAAGAAGACGACAGAACTACGTCAAACAGACAGTCGAGAATGATATGTCTCCGTGTAGGCGGTTCGGGCGAGGACAGTATCGTGTGCGCCCCGGTCTCCCTCCTGTCGCCTGCCCTTTCCTTCTCCCTCATCTTTGTCTTGTCTTCATGTTTCTTCTGCCCTGCGGATACTTCCGCCTGCCCTCTCCCGGTCCGTTCTTTGATGCACACTTCCCCTTTTGCCTTTTGCCCTCGAAATTCATCGGACAGACACGGAGCGGGAAAGCAAGCTTGACGGGTATCGACAGGGGACGACGGGATAGCTCTCTCGCTCTGTCATGTCGTCATGTCGTCATGTCGTGTCACCACAACCTTCTACACAGGGAAATGGAACGTCGCACGCCAAGGACTTTGCATTGCGATTTGACTGTGGTATGTCTGGTCTGTCTTGGATATAGTTGCGTAGTTGCACACATCTGACTGCCTTGCCTGCTTGGCCTCCCTACCTGCAAACCAGACCCCTGACGGGGAGTTGTGCTGTGCATTCGGAGGGGATGGTAGTTAGATGTAAGGCAGAGTAGTTTGGTTCATGGACTTTTGGCCACGTCGTACGGCGGCGCAAAATCTAAGACATGAGACACGCGGGCGCATCTCGATAGCCAGCATGATGTGAGGGGTGGCCAAGATGGCATCGAACGAGAGCGAAGCCAGTGGCATGGGACGTCGGTGTAAATGTAGTAGTAGTGTTGGTGTTGCGCTGTGCTGCGTCTGCTGTGGAACGGCGTGTCATTTTGAAAAGGAAAAAAAAAAAAATTCCCCCGTCAAAGGAAAAGGGGGGAATACAGAGCAGAACACGGCCCCCAAGGCGGCCGAAGGGGCCTTGGCCTTCTTGACGGAGAAGCAGAAGACACGGATATCCGAAGTAAGATCCATCATCGGACAAAACGGACCACGGAAGGCGTCATGAAGGACCGACGGTGAGCAGCGAGCAGTGAGCAGCGAGCAGTGCAAGGGATGCACAGCGGAGAGAAGAGTCAGTTTGATAGGCACGAGGAGAAGAGGCCGCAGAAGCCAGCGAGATCGGAGACCAAACAAACCGTCACGGGGGCCTACCATCCATCACCTCAACTCTCCGTCCTGTTGTGAGTTGTGAAGCCTTGATTTGCGCCAACGAACGTTCCCATGCACCTCGACAGAAGGGGATCCCCCGTTGTCGGCGAGACTCATCGGACGACAACGACGAAGACGACCACCACGGCAATGTCCGATTCAAGGTAACACAGGGGCGCCCATCGTACATATTTGCTTTGTCTTGGCTTTCGCAACGTCCACCGACCTTCTGTTGCCGAGGAGGTCAGGTCGGGCAACCTCTTCCCTCTTCCCTCTTCCCTCTTTCCACTCCCCCCCCCTTCTCTCTCTCTCTCTGTCAGCCTCTGATTGCTCCCCTCGACTTGCGCCACATGCTCCTCTTTTTGTTGTCTGGTTGTTTCCCCGGCGACATCACCCCCTGGTCTTTCGGGGAGAGGTGAAGCGAGTCGACTTTTGTTCTCTGAACAACGACAAGATCCAACATGCGAGTGGTAAGCACCAACTTCTTGGTAAGCCCTCCCCGTCTATATTAGAACAACAGAAGACAGGCAGGGTAGGGGACATACGCGTATGAAAAGTCGTGGTATATTTGCAGCGACAACAGGCCGCATGCATAGTATAATGTAGGCTTTGAACGGGGGATCAGCAACGCCCGTGCTCGCCATCGCCCTGTTATGTACGCCGAAAGAAATAAGCAGAAATAAGTTACAAGCTGGTATCCGAATTTTCCCCGTTCTCCCTCTCTCGTACCAGTCGCTGGGTGAGTAGGTAAGTCTCTATCCCCTACTCTCTCGATTCACCTCCATTCCCATGCAGTCAACGGAGCGATGGGCGTTGGTTGCCATCCTCTTGTCAAAACCGGCGGGATATATGCTCAATAATGACGAAGAAGAAGAGAAGAAAAAAAAAGGCATCGCATCTTCAGATCATAGGGGCTACCGGGGCGAAACGGATCCCGAGACCGGGGCCGTCGTATGAGGCGACACGGCGCTCCCACCAGCATCAGCCGGCCCGGAAGGAAGTTCAGAAATCTCAAACGGCGTCCCCGACCCCGCAAGTTCGGAAACAGGCTTATTGTCCTGCACCGCCATCTCGTACACAGGTTGCTGCGGCTGCTGCTGCTGGAGGGGAGGCGAAGCGGCGTAAGCCATCGGCGGCGACTGCTGCTGCTGCGTCTGGGTGTAGTGCTGCTGGGGCGAGTACCCCGGCTGCGGCGGGTAGGGCTGCTGGGCCTGCGGGGCGTAGTAGCCCGCGGCGTTGACCATCGGGGACGGGGACGTCGTCGCGCTGGGGACCTGCTGGGTGTACGAGTGGACGCGGGCGGAGCCGTGGGTTTCCTTCATCGGCACGGGGCTGTAGCTGGGTTGCGGGGCGAAACCGGTTCCGGTGGCGGCGGCGCCGCCGGGGCCGGATGGTTTGCCGGTCTTGGGGGTGTTCTTCCCCCGCCTCTTGAGGAGGAAGAAGGCGCCGATGCCGATGAGGGCTAGGCCTCCTACCACGCCGACGACGATGCCGATGATGGCGCCGGTCGAGATGCCGCCGCCGTCGGACGAGGATTCCGGCTGATCAGAGGGTGAGTTGCCGCTGCCGCTGCGGCTGCGGCTGGGTATGCTTGAACTTGCGGCGCTGATGGCACCGGATAGAGGGTGGACGGCCAGGATGTCGAGGTCCTCTGGTCTCCATCGGATTTGTATGGCCGGAACTGTCGTGGTCCACACATCATCATTTACGGTGTAGCTCATGGTAGCCCAGAAGGTGATCCCGCTTGTGTCCTCGGAACATGCGAAGTTTCTAGAGGAGAAGAGAGGGGTTGTCAGCTGAGATGTGATCGAGGGAATAGTCAGGAGAGGAACGACAAGTGAAGAAGAAAAAAAGACGAAAAACAAGACGAAAAAAAGAAGAAAAAAGAAGAAAAAAGAAGAAAAAAGAAGAAAAAAGAAGAAAAAAGGGGTCACCCACTTCGGAACGCAAGCGGCTGCGGTCTGTTCAGCTAATATGTCCTCGAAATTGACGCTCCCCGAAGTCTTCGTACAGCCGACGGTATAGTCTGAAGGGCACACGCCAGGGGAATAATATCCGTCGTAGTACCAGGCCTCCGTCCACGCGGGCGGCGCGCACGTCTCGTGATACCCTGCCCCCTCGCCAGCGTTCCAGGGGACGATGGTCGAGCATCCGGATGGCGCCGTCCAGGGCTCAGTCATGGGAACAGCCCATCTCTCGCCGTCGCTTGAAGCACCCAAGCCCGTGGCAAGCGTCACGGTGGAGGTCATGGTGTGGTTATCGGCCGGGAAAGAAGAAGAAGAAGAGGAGGAGGAGGATCGAGGGTGCCAACGTCGAGAGTTGGGAGAAAGAGCTTCGTCGCTTTGTGGTGTCCGGCCAGCCAATGTTTTTCGAGTGGCCTATCGCCTAATGGGCTAATTGCCAATGACTGAGACGCCGGGGGGAAACGAGCGAGGGCACAAGGCGCGATGCGCGATGTGCTGTATTAGGCCCAGTCAAATCGATAGGCGAAAGAGAACACACGCGCGCGCAGTAGTTCGTCGGAGAGGAGAAACCCACGTCAATAAATCAATAAAGATCAAATATTAAGAACAACAAAACCAGAGGGTCGTTTAGACAGAAGAAAATATGAAAAACAAGAGTCGAAAAGGAGTTTTGAAAATCAGAGTCCCAAGGTTCGCGAGGAGAGCACAGAGAGAAAAGATTTACTCGCGGTATACGGGAAAAGGGGGAGTGGGGAGAGAGTAAGAATAGGCAATATGCACGGATGGATGATTCGAGGGTGGACAGGCGGGCGAGAGATGAGACGACCGAAACAAGAGACCGAAGAGGAAATTTGAGTAAGAGGAATAAGAGAGAGAGAGAGAGAGAGGAATAGAGATGGACAGGAAGAGGAAGAGAAAGAGAAGACAGCGGATGGATAAGACGATACGAGACAAATCGAATCCTTCCAGGGGTCAGGGCGGGCGGTACTGAAGAATCCCGGGGGAAAACCAAAACATGGGAAGAGTAGAAAAGGGTAGGGGTCCAGGGGTTGGAAGTCAGTGAGAGGAGGAGGGTGAAGAGGGGAGGGCCCATCATCTCGGAATAGCATCTTCTTCAGCCCGAATCAGCCACCCAAAGATCCAGATGTAATGTATGCGCCGGAATTCTCCTTGGGATGCGTTGGATTCGTACACTTAGTTATCCATCCGTACGGAGTAATGCGGATATTATTTCGAAATGTGCACAAATTTGGGAACATGTCTGCACCTCCATGAAGAACCAGCAGGGGTTCGAGACAGCGACCAGCCCTGTGGAGTTGCTGCCCCAGTACGAAAGTAACCAAATCAGTCATCCTCTAGTCCAGACTGACACTAGTCCTGTCAGATTGGACAGGGGTTTGGCGAGGGCCATGTAGATTTGGGAGAAGAAGAAGAGGAGGCCAAGCGATGCCAAGCGAAGACCCGAGGGCGAAGGGCCGAGAACGGTGTGATCGCTTCATCCTTCGTCATAAGAACCCTGGTCCGTGGTTCCGCATTTAGCAAAGGGGCCTCCTGGCTCTCTTCTGATTCGTATTTCCCTCTCACCTCCTTCTTCTCAGTCGAGTCTCGTTCTGATTCCTGGGCTTCCTTTAGCTTCATTTCATGTTCTGTGAGCAGTCGTCGCTCCAAGGGAAGAAAAGAATCATTATACCTTACCGCCGCCGCCGACGTTTCTCAACCTTCTCGACGGCCTGCACTCCTTTGTAACAGCTGTTGAGCTCAGTACCAAGTCAAACGACAAATGCCCAACGCCCAACGCCCAACCCCCCTGTCCCCCCTCTCCCCAGTCGCGACAGACATGCCCCGTAAGCCCTACTGCAAGTGAGTGGAATGAGTGACCCTCATCTGTCCACCCAGGCGGTCGAGACGTCAAGTCAAATCTCGTCAAATCTCATCCACAGTCCGGCCGGAGGAACTTGAAGTCCGACAACCGACAGCTTCAGCTTCGTGGCGGGTTTTGCTTTGCTCGGGGTTTGCTTGTTTGGCCCAAAACGAAAAGGAAGAGAGAAAGGAGCAAAATACCATTAAAAAAAAGAATAAAACGAAGAACAAAAAAAGTAAACATAAAACATACAACACATAACACACATAACAAAAAGGCCATATACAACGTACAGCCCAGTCCTCCCGCGAAATTACCCGAATCCTGTAGGGGTAGATGCGTCGACACAGGGATCGTCCCCTGTGCTGATAAATAATCCTATAATCAGAACAACACCAATCTGTAATAAGGCTGCAGCTCCAAGTAAAAATAAACTCTCGGCCTTCTTTCTCTAGGTACCAAGTTTGTCTGGGGGTATCAGTGAATAAGCGCTCGCTCCTCAACATGTTCAAAAACGTATGTATGTATGCGTAAGGTAGGTAGTCGTGCTCTGAACAGAAAAAAAGGCTGCATCTCCGCTCGCAAATCCCTTTTCAAATCCCATTTTTCTTATTCCTTCTGTTAGGAAACCCGTTAATTAGTCCACCGTGTCGTCGTCTTCCAATGGATCCTTGGAACTAACCGCCGCCCGTGTCGCGACCGGGCTGTGGCTGGCCGTTCGCAGCAACCCGCTGGCGCCACCGCGTCTCCAGTTATTTCCATTCGTCACGAGGTTCAACGTCCGGTGCTCCACGACCGCCGCGACCTCATCCTTCCGACCCGTCTTCGTGACCGCCGTTCCACCACCCTTGCGGACGAGTCGGCTATTCTCGCCGTCGTCCCCCCACTTGTTGCCAACGTCGTCGTCGCGATACTTCTCATCGTCATCGTCATCTTCTTCTTCTTCGTCATCGTCTTCATAATTCTCATCCGTAAGTCCCAACTCATCCTCGAGCGCCCGCCCTTTGCGGTTGAGCCTCTGCATCGACACCGCCTCCTGCGGACCATCCGCGTACAAGTTCGGGTCCCGGCCCAGCACGCGATCCGCCTTGGACGGCATCTTGCGTCCGAAGGGCGAGGGTAAAGGCGACGACCGAGAGGGCGTGGCCGACGGAGACGCGGCCGACGGAGACGCGGCCGACGACGATGACGATCGCTGTGCTTGCGTTTTTTGCGGTTGTAGATAGTGGCGCCCCGCACCAAACTGAGACGGCGACGGCGATGGCGATGGCGACGGCAACGGCAACGACAACGACAACGGCACGCTGGGGGCGTAAAACTGCGGAGGCGCCTCCGCACCCCAACCGGCCGTGACCTCCCTCGCGCGCTGCGCCTCCCGCTCGGCCGCAATGCGTTCCCGCGCCGCCAGCCACTTGGGGCTCGGCTCCCATGACCAGCCGTCTCCCGTGGTGTTGCAGACGGGGACGAACCACAGGAGCGGCGACGGCCCGAACAGGTGCAGCAGGTTGCGCTTGAACCCCAGGTCGAAGGCGCTGGGCAGGTTCTTCGAGTCCTGCTCGTCCAGGTACTCTTCGTAGCGCTTCCGGGCGCGCTGCCGCTCCAGCTCCTCGTACGACATGGCCATGGGTCGTCGCTGGCCGTCCCGGCCGGCCGGGTCCCTGCGCATCTCCTCGCCTTCTTCGGGACGCGTGATGCCCGGGAGCGCGTTGGCGTGCATGTCGATGAGCTGGCGGCCGTACCCGGGAAGCGGCATGCCGCGGATCGTGCGGCTTTCCATGGTCTTGCGGAGGGGAGAGAGGTAGCGGGTCTTCTCGAGGCACTCGATCGTCGTCTGCCCGCGGCCGGCGAGCATGACGTGCCACCCGGTAAAGGCGCCGATGACGACGCCGATGATGCCGGCGACGACGCTCAGGATGATGAGATTGATGGGTAGCAGGGCGTCGACGTAGGTGGTGTTGTTGTCGATGATTTCGACGTAGGTCCAAGCGCCCGCGAGGGCGAAGGAGTAGAAACAGAGCAGAGTGGTGTAGATGAGGAAGAGGAGGAAGGCCTTGTGGTTGCGGAGCCCGACGCATGTAGCCAGCCACGGGCAGTGGTGGTCCATCTTGAGCACACAGCGGCGGCAGCTGGAGCAGTGGTGGGCGCGGTCCGGCTTCCTGGCCTGACATTTCTTGCAGAACCGCATCTCGCCGTTCGACTTGACCGTGAACGAGGTGGCAACCGGGGGTGCTTCCGTCGGAAGCTCGGAATAGCCATACTTGTTGGTGGTGCTGCCGGGGTCGGTGAAGACGGCGGTAGTATATGACCAGTTGAGCAGAGCGTAAATGATGACGGCGCCGATTGAAGTTCCAGTGCCTGTTCCCGTTCCGATATGGTTAGCCTAGCCTGGGACGAGGTGGTCTCCTGGGGCAGAACGCAGAACGCAGAACGCAGATCCAAGCCGGAAAATGGAACGTACCAATCCAAGGCATCTTGGTAGGTAACGAGCCTATGCTCACGTCTACCCAGAGAGCCCATGTCGTGAGGCCATACACCAGCGTAAGGGGCAAGTATGTCGCGAAGAGGCAGCAGCCACGCTCCACTCGTCTGGCCCAACGACGAGCCATGGTGTTGCTATGCTTGTCGGGTCCGTATTCGGAGGGGGAAGGAGATTGAAATGTCGGCAATGAGGATGTAACTAGTTCGACTTGGGAGCTGCCAGACTCCATCAGCTTACGACCGAGGACGACGTGGTATTGACGGTGATGGCGATGTTGATGGTGGAGATCATGGCGTATGGATTGAAGAACGGAAGCAAGTCGTGGTTTGCTGCCCTTTGTCCTTGTTATTCCATCTGACCACCCGGGGCTGTACGACCCTCCTAAAGAACAAAGAGGCACAGGGTCGGTAGGGAGTGGGATTCCCGGAGATGCGAGATGTCCACGGAGTAAGGAGTATGTAAGAATTAGGGAAGACGTGGGTAGGTACGTACGTGTACGTAATCGAGCCAAGAATCCAGGGGTCGATTTGTTGCAGAGTCGAACACTGTACGGAAAGTACATGTACGGAGTAATATTAACCGAAAAATCTCCTGGGGCTTGTGCGTTGGGGCTTGTGAGGCTTGGATAGTGGCTGTGTAATTTGTCAGGCCTGGGTCATCAGTGCGATTATTACCTAATTACGAAGTACGGATACCTCCGATCTCACCGCCTTCTTCCGTCTCCCAGTGCCTGATATCGTGTCTACCCCTAGATACAAGATTAGATGGGAACCTACCTCCCTGCTGTAGAGGTAGGAAATCTTTCGTCGTCAGCCGCCACGCCGCAGCATCTTCACCACTCCTGAGCCGAAATCGGACGATTGTCCCAGTACGTCGCCTGGTCCTCCAACGCCTTGGTCCGGTAGTCAATCATGGCCTGCTGAACCTTGTCCTGGACCATGTTCATACCGTCGGTGGCATCCTTGCTGACCTCGTACTTGACCGTGCTGTCTTCGTGGACGCCGACCGCATCCACCACCCCGGCCGTCAGCTGGTCGATGAAGGGACGGTAGTGCTGCGAGAACCGAAGGTTGCAGCGCTTGCTCTGCGATTCGGCGTGCGCCGTCATGGCCACCACGTCCTTGAACCACTTGAAGCACATGGGGCACTGCAACTTGCGCCGCGCCGTATGCACGCCGGGCTGCTGCAAGTGATCCGTGATGCCCCGCGCCGTCTTGAATGTTTGGCTACGACAATATGTCCCGGTTAGAGTGGTTCGGTGCCCTTGTAAAAAGTGAAGGCAAACGCTGTAAGTAAAAAGGGATGGTAGAGGTATGACATTCACGTACCGGCAGGAGAGTTCAGGACAACGGTAGAGCCCGATAAATGGGTCGCGGTACTTCTCGGCGGCGATAGCCGCATGATGGGAATCATGTATAGAGCGGGACCTCCCAGCGACGACAGCCGTCTGGCCGTATCCCGAGGTGACTTGCATCGTCTTGCCCGTCTCCAGCTGACGGTTCTCGCTGCTGCTGCTACCCACCGGAGGAAACTCCTGTTTAAAGAAGACCTTATTGGCACTCGACTCATTCAGAGGGATGCGGACAGGTCTGGCGTGGGCCGCCTCCCAAGACGTGGTGCCGTGCGTATCGAAAGCCGTGAGGGGGAAGTTGGGCGACGCGCGCTTCTCGAGCTCGTGGGCAAAGGCAAGCTTCTTGATTCGCTTGGCATCAAGCTGCGACTTGCTGATCTTGGGGCATTCGCCATGCTCCAAATGGGCCATGAGACCGGCAGCGCGGATGAAGTGAGCCTTGCATCCGGGGCAGTTAAGGTCCTGCTCTTTGGGATGGGTCTACCCTCGCTGTTAGAGAAACTCCCCATTGCCGGCCAGCAGCCAGCAGCCAGCAGCCAGCTCGATGTGGCATAATGGATGAAGGAGAGCTTTTCCTTACTTACCTGCCGGATGTGGGCATCGCGCCCATCTTTCGTAAGGAACGTGAGGCCACAGATAGAACAGTGGATATGGCTGCCATCTTCAGCAAACTTGATCCGCCGGTGTTCGAAGATGGCATACGCTGACGGAAACACCTCCTCGCACTGATAGCAGTAGTGCCTATCTTCCGGGTCGAAGATCTGAGAAGCCATGGCCGTTGTTTGCTTGACGTGTAGAACAGTGAGAAAAAGAAGATATATCATACAAAATGTGACTCGTGAGAAGAAGGAAGAGAGGGATGAGTAAAACGAGCTGTTGAGGTCGAGGTGAAGCCAACCCTAACACTTGATGGGTAGGTTGGTAAGGTAGTTGCCGTAATGTCCCACTGACTCTCTGAGGAGATGAGTTGGGGGAACCAATTGAATGACCTACCAGGTTGCCATATAATGGTTTATTTCTCTACCTAAGGTACCTACCTTACCTTATTGTTATGTTTCCCATAGCACCGCTTCAATACGGCATACATACCTTAAGGTACGTATTGATGTATTATATCATGGAAAGTGGAAGTTACGATGCCCAACGTAGATCTGCCTGGGAAGGCACCACCATAAGACTTACACCTGAAGGTGAAGAGAAAGGCAGGAACCCCCAACAGGCAGGTCACCAAATGCCTTCCATTTATTCGGGATGTAAATACTCTATTGCTTTGTATTATGTCTTGAACAATTGGTCGTTTTCGTCACTTCGTAAGCACATAAACCCATCAGATGCCCTCGAGTTCACTCCTCGTGACAGTCAGCCATGTAACAAGAGCCGTCGGTTTCTCCTTGGGTCCTCCTTACTGTATTGTCCACCCCAAGACGATGACCCCACTGGAGATCATCTACTGAACCTTTAAGACCCTCGCCTTGCTCTTCTTCTGCACTCTCATAGCCTTCACCCAGTTATCCGTCTCTCTCAGAGCCCGCCGAGGCTCCTTCTTCCTCTTGAGCAAGAACCCCTGAATCTCCGCCGGACTCAGCAACCCGTCGGGTATCTTGGCCCCAAACTCCTCCGCCACGCTCCTCAGCTCCTCGGGTTCGATGACGTCTTCTTCGCCATCCATAGCCGCAAACATGACCTTTTCCCGTCCGCCTGCGCTCTCTTGTGTGTGTCCCTTTCGCAGGCTTCCTTCCGTCTCCGGCCTTATCCCCGTCTCTTCCGCCGCCGCACCCGAGTCGTACATCCGCTCGAAAAGCTCCCTCGCTTGGTTGCCCGTCGCGTTGGTGAATGAGACCTGCAAGTCCACCCTGCCGGGCCGGATCAGCGCTTCGTCCAGGTCCTCGGGCCGGTTCGTCGTCATCACGAGAACCCTGCCTTCCTGCGATGCCACGCCATCGATGGCGTTGAGAAGACCCGAGAGCGATATGCCCCGGCGCTCCTCCTGCGGAAGGGGAGGCGGGAAACCTGGACGGGTCACCGGCGGGAAACGTTGGCTTCCCGTAGGACGAGGCGGGAGTTGTATAGGCGGTTGACCTCGGGGCATTGTATTCGTTCCGTTGACCCTTTTCCCCTTCTTGCCCTTTCCACCTGTTTCGGGATTTCGTGACCGTTTAGCTTCCGCCCCAGCTTCATTTCTCTCGCTTGGGCAGGAAGGGTCGTCAGACTTGGTTCCGTTGAGGATGGGCTCGCTCTTCTTGTCCTCGGCGCCGTTGACTGCTTCCGCGTCTGCCTTTTTCTTTTCGCCCTTGTCCTCCTCTGCTGGTTCTTGGGTTTCGTTCTCCTGATCATCATCGGTATGTTTCTCGTCTGTCTCGTCTGGTTCCTCACTCACCACCTCCTCATCCGGCCTCCGCAGTCCGGCCGCATCTATATCCTCCAGCAACACCACACACCGCCTCGGCAACCCGCTGAACAGCGACCCAAGGTCCTCTTCCGTCAAGGTGGGCTCGAGCAAGCTGATGACGAAGATATCAAGCCCGAACACCCCCGCCAGCGCAAATGACAAGCTCGTCTTGCCTGTTCCGGGCGGGCCGAAGAAAAGGTAACCCCGCCGCAGCGGGATGCCGCGGTTCGCGTACCATCGCGGCGTGGCCGGGTGAAGATACTCGTTCATGTCGGCCAGGATGACGGCCTTCTGCGCGGCGTCAAGCACCACCGTACTCAGAGGCCGGACGGGCCGCACGGCGACGGTGACCCAGCTGTTACGGCCCGGGTATCGACGGGCCATCTGCATCGCCGGCCGCTTAATGGTCGTCCGCGCCACGTGGTCGCTGTAGTAATGCTGCTTTACGGTGCGGAGCAGCGTCTTGATAGGTTCCGGAGACCGGCCGAAGCAAGAGATCACGAGGCTCTCCTCCTTCCCGATCGGCATGTGCTGGGACCCGTTGTTGTCGACAAAGGTTTCCTGACGGCGACGGAGGTGGAAGTAGCGACCTTTATGCCAGAAGCCGTGCAGACCAACGGCTGGGACGAATCGAGGTGCCTATTGTCGTCATTGTGTCAGTTTTCGTGGCACTCGTCATGTTTCTGGACGGGTAAGAAGGGACATGTATAAGCCAGGGGTTATGGAGAGAAATTGGGGAAGAGAAAGCAAACCTACCGCGTTTGCCCTCTGATTAGAGAATTTCAGATACTTTGCCTCTCCTCCCCCGGCAATTCTTCTTAACTGCAACGCTTCAAGCTCGTCGTCATCCTCCCAGGCCGTCTTGGACACTGTCTCGGCCAGGACACTCCGAGAACTGCCCATGAAGTCCTGCACAGCGAGCCACTTCATCATATGCGTGTAGATCTCGTCACTGCTCGGCACGTGGACGGTGCACATCAGGTGGGCGGTCACCAGCTTAGCGACGGCGGAATAGACCTGGCGCGCCAGGCGGTTGAATGCCCAAGCGGCGCCGACGAGGGTGAGAACGAGGGTCGGGTCCAGCCCCAGCCGCGCCCCGAAGAGCTGGTGGAGAAGCGTCAGGGAGCGAATGATGGGGGTGAACTGGCCTCCCAGCAGTGCTGTGAGGGTGTCGAGGAGGGGGTTCTGGTTGTGGTTCTTGCCCACCGTCCCACCTGCCGTATATGTGGCGGCTGTGACGTTGGCATCCAGCCCGTTTGAGGAGACGGATGGTGACGAGGAGCCGTTGAAGCTCCCCATGAGGCCGGCGATGACTTCTTTCAAGTCCATTTTCGCCACCAAGCGACCGGAGTAGGGACTTTATTGAAAGAGCACAGGCAGAGTGAAACAAAGTTCAGATCTAAGGAGGTTAGCACCGGAGGAGGATGGAGGAAATAGGTTGACAAGGTAAGGAAGCCAGATATGTGAATATATTTGTAGGTAAGGTACGGGTGAGAGGCCGGTGACCGGTCGTGCCTGCCTTGCAGGTTGTGATGCAGGGTATTGCCTAAGGTAGTGCCTACGAGGTCCGTAAACTCCGTTAGGTAAGGTACCTTAAGGTAAATTAGGCAGCAAAGTGGAAAAAAGTTACACCAGCTAGTCGACCAGAATGACCAGAAGGCTGCAACTTTCATAAAAAGTTGACTGCATAAGGTAGGTAGACGACGACAGGCATTATTTATCGTATACTTTGTTTTTAGGTCGGGTCTCTGAGAGGAGGAAATTTGGAAAGGCAGAGGAAAGGGAATGACGGATCAAGACTTGGGAGGCCAATTCAAGTGTGGTATGCACACTAATTACTCACCGCCAAGCGGACTGAAGCCGACACAAAAATATAGGAAGTGTAGCTAGTACACATCGGTCTTTAGGGATAACCGCCCACTATTCGGCACCTATGACCCTTGGCTCTGGAGGTGGCCTCCCTTATTTCCGAAGTATTCACAGCTAGTCGTATAATTCCTGCAAAATACCGACAACTCTGGTTTGATAAACAAACTGCATTCGTTTTCATACTTTGCATCTATGTTCTAATCGCTATAAGCCCGGCGTTCAAATAAACGGTTTTATTCAGGTCGATTAACGGCTCTGGAGTGCTTGGGACATTGGACATCGTACCTGGTACCTTACCTACCTACCTAGGTACCTACCTGTATGTAGGGCTACCTTAGGTGCCTGACCTTATGATTACGTCCTAGGGACCCAAGTACCACATGCCATGGTGTACCTATACCGCCAGAATTCTCACATCATAACATAATCAAAACAATCAATTCCCATCTCGCTAAAGCAGCAGCGTCGCCTTAATAACTAGGTTATTTGTTTCCTCCTCTTCCTCCTACTATAAAAAAGGGGAAACTATTCACCCCTGCGGCAGCCTGGGACGGCTGGCATAATATCGGCGGTTAGATAAAGGTACCTGGTATTGTTGCTCCACTTTACACTGTGGGGCTGATAAGATAAGGGAGGCATTTGACATCTGTACTCCGTAAGGTACCCGTACTTGGCTCGCCAGGGACCTATGATGTCATAGCCCCTCCTCAGTTCCATGTCCTAGGTCCTGACATGCTTCGTCAGTACGAGGTGTCCAGGCACTACAGCTCCAAATTATATATATACATGTATAATACTCCGTGTCCAGGTGTTAACAACTACGAAGCTGTCAACTTGGAACAATTAATAGTCGGCAGAATTATTATTAGCCTATGGTAACATGACCCCTGTGGGCGGGCATAGGCGAATAGCCTCCTCCTTTTCCATGTCGTTGTCGTCGTTTTCGTTCTTCGTCGCCGTCCTTACTATTATCAAGGTTGTTGTTATTGTTTAAGGCGTAAGACTGTTCTGGATTCGACCCTCTTCACTAATTTAATCCCCCAACATCCTGTCGCGATCCTCCTGGTTCATGACCGCATACATGAGCCGAACCCATTCGTCTTGACCAACTCCCTCCCAATGCTTCAACACCTTCTTGGTCGCAGAATACAATTCGTTCACGTCGGGTGAGAAGTAACCCTTAAAATCCACAGTTTCATCGCATTCCGCCAGCCATTTGAGCAGGTATTTGATATCAAGCTCATCCATGTGAAACCTCATGACCGAACTCGGTCGGGTGCTGCCGATAAAGTATACGCATCGTTTGAGTTTCGTCAGAATCAAGACCCCGGGAGGCAGGATTGGGATGTTCGCTGTAAGCATGTTAGATATAGGACACACGGACACCTGGGGGATCTGATCTTAGGATGGGGGCGAAAAGAGATAGGTACTCACTGTCGCCTGGTAGGTAAACATCCAGCACGGGGGGGAGGCCGAGCTGCCCGACGAGGAGGATTTCAACTCGAACACGCAACTCGGGTCGGTTGGACGGCGTGAAGAAAAGCTTAAAGCCATCCACAGAGAAGCGTGCATCCTGTTCCGTCAAGAGGCCTCGCACCTCGGTGCCATTAGACATGTGGACCTCGACATCGATGTCTTCAGTCTCCCGGAGATGGCCAAGAAGGTTGAGGGCGAATCCTCCGATGAATGCGTGGGCGATGCCGCGTTCGGTCAGAATGTCCGACAGGGCCGTTGCGGCCTGTGTTCGAGCTTCCAGGGGAGTCATGTTGAGCGGAGCGATTAGAAATTTAGAATATAATTGTGCTGGCTTCGGACGCGGAAGACGTGTGTGCTGTCAGCGCTGGATGTAAAGATGAAGCAGTCTAAGAAGGGCGAGGTTCCGTATATGCGACGTGTGGCAAGAAGTGTTCTGGTCATCAAGACAAGGAAGTCCCCCAAGGAAGGTACGACCTACACCTGGAGGGACTCGAGGGAAGTACGACCCCTTTTGCCTTGGGGCGAAACGAGATTTTGTGGTATTTTGACGGCTTGGGGGCGGGTATACCCCTTTGAACATAGAAGCATCTCTACCTTACAACTACTTTTCGGTACGGCGTAGGCGTCCTTTGCTCTAGGTCTCTTTGACAGAGATATTCAGGCATTACAAAATATCATCATCATTGTAGAACCGCTTGAAGGCTGAAGTCAGAGCGGGACAGACATCGACTCGCTCAGAATTCAAGTACGACTGTTCACATTCTCTTGGTAAGGTGGATACTGTATTTTTGCATTCTCTGGGTAAGGTAACTCGTCACAGTGTTTCTTTGCAGTAACAACTTGAATCAGGGCCTAGATTCAAGTGTGTCTGCATCTTCTCCCGCTTGCCAAGGTAGGTCATCGTAGCCCTTCTTCGCAGTAGCACATTGAATCAGAGTCTCTCTCATCCACTCCTCGTCAGGCCTAAAGACCCATTTTCTTATTTCTGCCCCGGCATTCTCTATCTCTCGGACCTCCTTGTCTGACAGAGGCACATCATTCGAAGGTATGACTAGGTAAGATCCTTCGTAGCTCATGTCGAACAGACTGTATCCGAGCACGCTAGCAAGTCCTTCGAGAAGAGCTCCACGGACCCAACTCGAACGTGTCTGGCGAGCAGCCATACGCACCAAAGCAGCGCACGTCGCAGGAAGGGGCACCGTCATGGTGTTACGAGGTAGAGCGGGAATCTCGGGCCGGGAGCGTTCCCCAGCCGGGATCGGCAGCAGCTCGTCGCGCGTGATTCCAGTCCAGGACATCGGCACAAAAACGAGCCTAGGCAATGACGGTCCATAGCCACAGGGGTAAGGAGGAGAATCATCGAGACGGTAGCGAACTGCCCGATGACAGAACTCGCACTCGTATATTCGTGGTAACGACTCCTCATCTGCAGGACACAGCCCTGTATCGACAGCGAGACCGCAGGCTTCCTCCAACTGGTCATCTGGGACTAGGAAGAAAAGGCTCTGCCGATTGTTAGACTTCTTATTTATTACGGTTGAGAATTTGAGAGATGATGTTTGTCGACTTGCACTATCACCCGCGAGAGGATAACCTAATCGGATCTTGAGGCTGACCTCCCATTCAACAAGGAGAAGCTGGGACGTCTCCAGACGTTGCAAAAGCTCGGCAACGCGGTCTTCCAGATATGTCATGGCGGGGGCTGGTGAATTACGTGTAGGAAGAGAAGCTGGCCCTCAATACTTAGAAGGGTGTGACCGTGTGTGTTTGATGAGCAAGATGCCCATTCCCAAAACAGGAAGTTTATTTAGGGAGTGTATAAATAGCAGGCATGTTTGGATATCCAGCAGGTAGAATATGCAAAGCAGAGGAAGTTTCTTTTACTTAGAAACGACCTACAAAAACATTTACATATTCTACCTGCTGGATATCCAAACATGCATGCTATTTATACACTCTCTTGTTTTATGTTCTGTGTGTTTTCAGGTTAGATGTTTGATGTCACCGACCGTCAGAGAAAAGCCACACTTTCTTCATCTTGGAGACGTGATTGTCAAACCCAGAGCAAATTTGCAAGGGTGCTTGCCTCAGAATATCAGTTCAGTTGGACCGTATTCACTTCTCATCGTCATCGACATAAGATCACACCACGATGCTATGCTTGAAAATGGAATATAAATACCCCTCCCTCTGCATGCCATGTATACTATCCGGGAAACTTACTTCATCTCCTCTTGTACCCGAAAGAAAAATCAGGAGCAAACCAGTTGACAAAAGACAGAAAACCCCAAACCACTCTACATTTCTTCACCGTCACCCTAAGAAAAAAATGCCGAAGCAAGAAATGAGCAAATCGGATGCCTCCAGAATCCAGTCGGGCCAGGTAAGCCAACTAGTGGTGCAATTGGTTTCTGTAACTCCTTGGATTCATTCTAATGATAATCTATCGCGAAGGCCAAGGCTGGTGGTGACATGAGCTCTCATGGATTCGCCGCTCGTGCCCAGGGTGCAGCCGATCGGCATGCCGCGGCAGCCCAACAGTCAGCCGCGACTTCACACCAGGGCATCGGCCACTCTGCGGAAGGCAAAGATTCGTCCGGCTCGAAGAAGTAATCGTCCTCTGTACGGATGTTGAGTCTTTGCTTTGTTGTTACGGGAAGGCTGGAAGTTGAGCAGATGCAGAAAATCGGGGAGGAGGCCTTTCGCGGAGATTCGTGGTAGGAATTCGGGTAGGATATGAATACAATATTTGTGTGCAGAGTTCTCAAAATGTATATCCGTATGAATGTGCGATATCCGATACACTGGGAACACACCCGGAAGTACATGGTGTATACTTCCTCATCCGGGTTACAACTTATGGGTATGACGTACCCGATCGGGTCGTTCCCGTGGTGGGGCCGGTAGTAGCGTCGGCTTTGGACGGACTCCTCTCGGGCTAAAGACGGAGTGACCGCACATAGCATCCCTACACAAACTGGAAACGGCTCGTGCCAATAGCATTTGCCGTTTGATCGTTGTATTACCTTGGTGCTTTTGGAGACCTTTACCTCTTTTTTCCTTTGCTTCTTTTTTTTTTCTTCGTCTGTCTCAGCCTCACACGTTTCCTCGTTTATCAAAAGCCCTCGATCCGCTTCGCGTGGGGCCGGCTTCGTCATTGTGCACGCATCGAACCGCCCTCCACCAATCACTGTCCAACATCCAGGCTTCTCGAGCTTCTCGACTCCAAAAACAATGAGCGAGCTTGCGCGGGGGCTCGGCGACCAAGATCCAAGGCACTGCGCAGGCTTACAACGTACAGCTGGTCGAGATGTTCTATCACCTGCATCAATGCCCGTACGAGTTCTGAGACACCGGGCAGCTCCCTTCAAGCGGGGCGGCTGCACTGCATGCTCTCCCCGCGCATTCTCCCCCTGACGGTCTGAACTCCGAATGGATACTTGTCTCGGATGGACCCGCCTAGCGGATCTCAGTGTCGTACAAAATGCTTTTCATACGTGATGTTCGCGTACGCAAGTTGGATAGGGCAGAATGGACTCGACCGGCATTGTTCTTTATTCCGAATCATCGGTCGTGTCTCACACACATCGCGAGACCCATCACGATTCATGAGTCGTGACAACTCCAGGGCAGGGGAGCTTACCAACTTGCGACTGCATTTGGTGACTTCATGGTCTCTAGCCTCGGCCTCGGAGCTTTCAGGTGACGATCTTCTCCCGTTTCATCACCTTGGAACTTGACATCGTCTCTCGTGGTTGTCCGAAGAAGTCCCGAGGTGTGGCCTAGGCTGCGCCGCGATGCCTTGAAAAGTTGGAACTTGGTGCTGCATGGCCCTGATCCGGCGATGGCGCACAGCATCCCCAGTCTTAACCTGTCTGATATACCAGCGAGAGCTACATTCGGTTATTGACTTTTGCATCCTAACCCAATCACAGTGTGCCTGGCCCGCGTCATCTGATATCAGACGAGTCCAACCCATCCATCCCTGATTCCCTAGCTAGCGCGATGGTGCCCACAAACAGATATATACCCTGAATAGCTACAACAATAGCACCCAGCCTACAGGCTCTGGTATTTCCACATTTCCAGTCGCGTTCTTGGGCACTGGGCACATGCAGAAGTAGTTTGGATGGGGTTGATAAGTGGGCATCTGACATGGACATGGCCATCAGTGTAAATATATCACGATGTGGGAACGGAGGAGAGGAGGTATAAAGGGAGCCACCCTCGGTATGGACTTCCTGTGACCATGTCCTCGAACACATGTTATATGATTGTTGTCTTCTGTCTCTCCAGCCGGGTGAAAGCATGTTCAACTCCGCATTCTTCATGTTCAGGCTCGTCCTAGCCGTAGCCACTCTGGCTTCGGTCTCTCTCGCAGACACATGTGATGACGTCACCGCCCTCGGCGGGATCGAAGTCGTCAGCCACCGCCTTTCACTGCAATACATCCGTGAGCAGAAGCAGTACTGGTCCACAGCGGCCGGGGACTTGAAGCCCAGCTGTCTCCTCTACCCACAGACCACGGACGAGTTGGTCGCCATCGTGTCTATCCTCCGAGATAACAACGAGACCTTCGCCGTCAAATCCGGGGGCCATAACCCGAACAACTACTTCTCCAGTGTGCACGGGGGTCCTTTGATTTCTACTGCGAAGCTGAACCAGGTCACGCTGGACCCTGAGGCCGAGACCGTCCGGGTCGGGCCGGGAAATCGCTGGGAGGACGTTTCCGAGGCGCTGCAACGCACCGGCTACTCCGCCGTCGGAGGCCGCATCGGAAATGTTGGTGTTGGAGGATATATACTTGGAGGTGAGTCTCACTTTGCCCTTGTCCCTACGATGGGGAGGGAGGCGGCCATAAATTGTAATCAACACCACCACCCTCCCCAACTTCCACACCAACAGCAACAAAGACAAAACAAATAAATATGGCCAAGACGCTCTCTCTCTCTCTCTAACTCGCGGGGTTTCTTCCCAGGTGGCCTGAGCTTCATGAGCACACAGTACGGCTGGGCCGCCAACTCCGTCCTCGAATTCGAACTCGTCCTGCCCAACGCAACGGTCATCAGCGTCACCGACTCCTCCAGCCCGGACCTCTTCCGCGCGCTCAAGGGTGGCGGCAACGCCTACGGCGTCGTGGCCTCCTTCCTCCTGCAGGCCTACCCCCAGGGCGAGGTCTGGGGCGGGGTCCTCACCTACCTGTCCACACCAAAAACCGACGCCGCCATGCTTCGCGCCATCCGCGAATTCACCGAGCACTACCCCGACGAAAAAGCCGCCATCATCCCCACCGCGATCCTCACCGCGGGCGGGGCCCTCAACATCTGGATCCTCTTCGTATACTACAACGGCCCCTCGCCGCCCGCGGGCACCTTCGACGCCTTCGCCGCCCTGCAACCCTTCGCCAACACGGCCCGCACGCAGAGCTACCACAGCCTGGTGACGTCCAACAACTTCGCCGTGGTGGAGGGCAGCGTCTACCACATCGGCACCGAGACCATGCCGCTCCCGGACGCGGCGAACGTGGCGGTCCTGGACGACATCTACGAGCACTGGAAGCAGGTGCGCAGCAGCATCCTGCTCGTGCCCGGCATGGTGGGCAACGTCGCCTTCCAGCCCCTCCCGAGGGGGATGGCACGCATTGCGCGCGAGAAGGGCGGGGATTTGCTCGACCTCGACGATAGCGTCGATCGGGTCGTGCTCGCGATTACGGTGAGCCACCTTTTGGACGTCAATAGCCCGAGGATACAGGATGCCTTGCGGAGCGGGTATAGTGGGATGAGGGAGATTGTTTTGCAGGCTACGCGCGAGGGACGGCTTCCCGAGGCGTATCTGCCGCTCTTCATGAACGATGGGTTTTACGAACAGGATTACTTTGGAAGGTTGAGTCTTGAGATGGCAGAGTTGGCGGCAAGGGTGCAGGAGGAGGTGGACCCGAGTGGCATGTTCAGGAATAGAACGGGAGGATTCAAACCCTGAACGACTGCGTGGGTGTTGAAGTGAAGTTAGACTAAGGTGTCTGTCTTGATAGGTTGGAACCTGTAGGGCTGTAAACTCTCAGGTCTCAACTCTCAAAGCATGTTTGTAAGGTAAGACGAGTTGGGGTTTGTAAGAAAAAGGGGGGGTGTTGTTTTTCTTTTACTTTTTCTTTTCCACTTTAATGCAGCCTTCACAAACATGTTGCCAAGATCATTGATTCATTTTGTGTTAAAGACTGGGCGTTATGTATTTTGTTTGTAGCACATAATAATAATTAGCCATAAGCCCTCAGGGGGTTTGTGCTCTACTTAACCAGAAAAGACCTTAGCCAAACAACTTAGAAGACTATCCCGGTTTCCGCGACATTAAGACCAAGCCTTTTCAGTATTCGTTTGTACTTACCAGTGTTTGGTCTGTATTAAGCGACGTGCAAACGCCAACGGTCATTTCAACCTCTGTCCTTGAGGACGTGCCTGTCAGCATGCTGCGTCTCGGCCAGGACCAGGAGTGCTACGACTCCATCAAGTGGTGGACCGTGGGATACCGAGACGGCGCCGACTACCACAAGGGGGACAAAGCTGCCTTCCCTTCTTTGAGAAGCAAGAGAACTTTTTTTATGCTAAATGACAATCACAACACTGGGCAGCGAGCAGGAGGAGCTCCATCGGCGACGCGAAAAAAAAAACCGGCAACAGATAACAAGAGTATGGTCTTATGTATCGGCATATATGTACAGTAGATGCAAGATGGATCGGCCGACCGATATGTTCGTTGGCGCTCAGCTAGATGAAAAGCTTCTTGCCATGGTACTTCGTCTCCTGCGCGTACAGATGAGACGTCGTAGCGGCATCCACATCAGTTCGTTCCGGGAACCCGTCGAAGGAGACGGCATAATGAGCAACGGAATGAGCCACCAGCTGTGAACAGGAAAGGTCAGCAGATGGCTTCTTGGGACGCTAGACAGAAGAAAAAAAACAAAAAAAAAATTGACGGGCATACCTTGGTGTTAAGCTCCCAAGCGGTCATATTGACATTACTGACATCGTCGCAAAGCTGGTGGTAGCAAGGGTCGTACCATTCGCCCGCCCGACCGCCGAACATGTCAACCTCCTCCTCCGTCTTGATTCCCTCGGCGCCGGTGGCAATGCCTCCGCCAGGAATGCCATTGCGGATGAAACCGTCGTAGTCGCTCCGGCCGTCAAAGGGAATGAAGGTGTAGTTGAGATCATGGCTCTCGTACCAGTCCTCATAGAGCTTGCGCAGCTCCCCGGAACCAACCGGATTGGCCTCGTTGGTGGCGTTGTAGATTTGGAAGGCGAAGTTGGGGCTGGCCATCATGTCGTAGTCCATGAAGAGGCGGATCTTCCTGTTCTCTTCCGGGGAAAGAACGGAGACGTAGTAATCGGAACCGAGGAGACCTTCCTCCTCGGCGGACCACCACGCAAAGCGGACGCAGTTGTTGACGCGAAAGTTGGTGAGCTGGGTGGCGACCTCGAGGAGAGTCAGGGAGCCGGAACCGTCGTCGTTGATGCCAGGACCTTCGGCGACGCTATCGCTATGGCCGCCGAGCATGACGCAGTTGTCCGGGTCGCCCTCCACGGTCTGCGCGATAATATTGGTCGTCTCGATCGATTCGACCACGGCGTCGATGTAGGCTATGGCATCCACCGTCTCGCCGTCGCGGAGCTTGTCGAGGTAGGGCTGGGCGTCGTCACCACCAAGACCAAACGTGGCAACGTGATCGGGAGAGGGGGTGCCGAGGGTGCCGTGAACGGTTTCGCTCTCGTAGTTGTAGATGACGGCAGCAACGGCGCCCTTCTTGCCGGCGTTCTCCGACTTGGTGCCGAAGGGGCAGGTGCCGCGGCGGATGAAGGCGATGTTCCCGGTCAGGTCGGACGGATAGTCGGAGAGGTGGCAGCCGTCATTGTCAACAAGAATCAGGTCCCCGTGAACGGGCTGCTTGTCCTTGGTCGGGGGTGTCAGGCTCATGGGCGCGGCTGACTTGGGAACGTCGGTACCCAGGACCAGGCGCGACTCGAAAACATTGCCGGTGACGGCGGGGAATGACTGATTGGAGAGCTTGTAATAGTCGCCCAGGTCGGCGAGAGTGGAGTAGATATACGACAGCGTTCCCAGGTGGCCTGGTGGAAAGTCAAGAGGGTCAACGGTCTACTTCTATGAAAGAACGAGTAGAGAACGAGTAAAAGAGGGCGGAAACCTGCACACCTTCACTTCCAATGACCCGGGTGGGATGATTATACTCCGGTTCTCCAAGCTTGGCGATTTCGTAGAGGTGTTCTGCACGGGCAAGGAGATTATCCGCTTTGATGAGCTTCTGTAAGGCCTCGGTGTCTACCAAGGGCTTCTTGTTTGATGTGATGGGCGGTTGAGGTGGTTGAAGTTCAACGTTGCTAAGCATGGGGGCTTGAGCAGCGTCATCCTGGGCGTAGGCAGGAAGGACACCCGCCAAGATGGCGAGACGGAACGTGTTGCGCATGACGAGAATGGGGCGTCCCTCGAGGAATTGAGAGGAAAGATGACAGAAAGCGTGAAGGATGAATAAGAGGAGGATGAGAAGAAGAAGACGACGATGTCAGGGACTCGAGGGAGGGGTGAGTCTTGGGAGACGACGGCATGACTCGAAAGCAGGAACGAAGGAAGCTCCGAAGCTCCGTTGTTGCGGAAACAGCTACCCAGGGGCAAACAGGAAGCGATAGAGCTGATAAGCGACATGGAGTACCTGAGTAATTACCTAAGGTACGCAACTGAGAAGCGATCGGCCCCGCATATTGCGCTAGACTTATTTGGACTTGAGGTCCACGATGAAAGACCGTTTGGTTGGTCGAGTCGCGTGACGAGCCGACAGTTCTGGCTCCGATCCAGCAGTTGTGCCATAACGGTGTACACTACCTTACTAACGGCTCTCAATGTACATGTACAAACTGTGAACCATGGTAGACTCGTTCCTACCGAGTACGGATACCTACATGCGCCGTACAGGTACACTTACACGGCAGGTGTCATGTGTGCTTGACCGGTTCACCTAATTATGCAGGGACGGACAGGGGGTTCGGTACTGGATATTAAGCGTCCATACTCGACATTATGCCTCCATTATACCCCTTATACAGCACCGATTTGACCACAAATACGGTCTAGAAAAAAAATCACATGGACTGAAAATACTGAAAATACCCAATTTGAGGTCATTACAGCCAAAAGTGTGCTAGTAGGGTGGAGAAGCATACACATAAAACACCGCCCCCCAGTCTAGGGACCAAATATCTCGACAGACTCCATCACCAACTGCCGAGACACCTACGTGAGACTATTCCTACACTGCACTGCTTTGTCGATCTCGCCCCCAACGTCTAGGAATACCGACGCCCGTCTTATTGATGCTTCAGTATTTGTCAAACCGTCGTCCTTGATGGTAATTCCGTTCTATCATTGCTGTCTTTCTACATCACGATCACGGGACCCTGCCCAAAAAAATTCGCTTCACGACGCTTCGGCTTGACCGTCATCCGCCCTAGCCCGCACCACTCACCACCATCTCGGTCCTCCGGTTCTGCAGCCGTCCTCCAATGCGGTCCTGGAGACCTTGGGAGACGGACACGCAACCCCCAGCCCCCAGCCATCCCAATACTCTTGGTCCAAAACCTCTCCCTCAAGCCACCACGCTGTTGAGCATTGTACGGTCCCGTTACTCCTCGTCCCTCGTCACTCCCCCCCGGGGCCTTGGCATCCGTTGAAAATCCTGCTAATGAGAAGTTGTCTCTGAAATTTTGCAGGCCTCTCTGCTCGAACCCTCAGGAAATGAGAATCGTCCCGTCCACGCCATCAAGACTTCCTCCAGGACTGTACCTCCTCCACCTCTCCCGTCGATACTCTGTAGACCAGTTCTTCATCCTCCCGGCGCAAGTCCCTACTCCACCAACGTAACCCCGACAAGCACTGCCGCCGCCTACACTCCGGGCACGACCACCTGTACTCCGACGACACCCTACTACACTCCAACGCCCACCTCTCCTCCGACGTCAACAACCTACACATATGCCCCTTTGACAACAACCACGTCGAGGAAACGCAAATCGGACGTCTTCGAAGAACACACAACCACAACCACAACCAGAACCACAACCACAGCCACAGCCACAGCCACAGCCACAGCCACCATCACAGGCCACCCTCACCTTTACGTCTACGACGACGACCCTCGCCTCAACGACACGCTCGGCTGGGAATCCTGCGACCAGATCCGCGTCCGGATCCGCAACATCATCCAGTCAGGCACCATGCGGGTAGGCGAGTTCCAAGCCACCATCAACTGCTCCGCGGCGTCGTACCAGCGGTTCATGAAGCAGAGCGGGCCCGAAGCCGGCGTGGGGAGCGACGTCTACTACGGCGCCTGCCGCTTCTTCCGCAAACGCGAGCTGCAGGGCCTCCACCAGCCCACGCCGGCCAAGCGGGCCCGGCGCGACGAGGACCTGGACGACGACCTGGACGTCTCCGGGATCATCCTCCCGGGCGAGCCGGAGGGCGCCGTCCGCGTCCACGACACGTGCGACGAGGTGCGCCGCCACATCCACGCCCTGCTCCGCCGCCCGGGCATCCGCCAGGTCGACTTCCTCCGCGCCATCGCCAAGAGCTTCCCCGCCCCGCGCAAGATCCAGTCCAAGCAGCTGCACGACTTCCTCGCCAAGAAGGGCGCCACCGCGGGGAACACGTCCTGCGTCTACTACGGCGCCTACGTCTTCTTCGAGAAGCGACGCCTCAGGGACGGCCGTCCCAAGTCGAAGATGCGGCTGGAGATGGAGTCGATTCACCCCGCTGGCATGAACACCACCGACATTATGAACATTTACGTCGGTCCCCTTGGGCCCGTGCCTGTTGAGGATGAGTATGGCCGTGTTGTCAGCGCCCGGCCCATCTCGCGACCGTTTATACGCAAGAAGACCGTGAATTAGCACCTCACTTTTCCCTGCATCACCACTTTTTACCTTTGGAATGCCCAAACCAAACGCTCACATCAGTCCCCTTGCAAAAGAAATACCCATTTATACCTATGCTTTTTATTCTTATATACCCTCATAATGCTTTCTTACTTTCTTCTTTTCTTCCCGGGCTGGGCGCCACATATCCCTTCCGCTTTGTTTTCTTCGTCGCTTATTTCCTGTCATATATTAGAGGGTCGCATCACTGCGTGTGAAGTACACGGAAAAGTTGTACTGGAATCTATCTGTCATGATAGAGGGACAGCGAAAAGTATCACTTTAGAACTAATTAATCAGCTCGGACTTGCTAATGCTTCCGTTGCTTCAGAACTTTCACGGCGGCTACCGATGTAGGGGCTAACACGGCGTCTAATAGAGAGTTTCATGCCACAACAACCCTGGTTTCTCCCGCGAGGTGATGGGCTCTGCCGATTATGAGTCGATTAGGCTTCGTCATATTGTAACCGGCGATCTTCGGAACTTATCCGAAAGGTACTCAACTTGCGTCTTAACCATGTTCAAAAGGCTTATCTAACCCCTGCTTATCACTGAGCGATTTGAACTCTTGAGTCGCACTTATATGGCTTTCAGACTATAAGGTACTCAACAACTGTAGGTACTGAGCTTCTAGACTACACTCTAGTCTTGGTCACACTCATAATTAATGGCCACTTACATTATACTTGCTCCAAAAGACATATCATCATGCTCATCCCTTTTATTTGGCTTGATTAAAAGTTTTCAAATGCATTTCTGTGGCGTAGAGTCCAAATCAGGGGCTTGGATCTGCAGGGCCCAGGTAGCCACTCGAGACCAAAATCGGCGCTTCCCTGCAGCGACACGTGAAGTAACACTGCATCTATCTGCATATCTGGTCCACCTGCCTGCAGACAGAAAAAGCCCTCGGTTGGCCTTTCCTATCAAAACATTTCTGCAGGCCTCCAATGCCCATCCAGTTTCTGCCTGACCTCCTGAATCCCGATTACCCCGCCATACCTGTCAGCGGTGAGCGGTGAGCCTCAACCATCTTTATCCTCTCCCGCCGCCGCCGTGATCAAACACTCCCAACTCCCAACTCCCGTGTGCAGGCTGCAGTGATGCACCACCTGCCCGGCACGGACGATTCTGAAATCACTCCACCAGTTTTCTCTCAACGTTACACGCCTGCTTTACATCCTATCGGCCTGCCACCCGCGTCCCCTATTCACCGCAACCTGCCATGTCTTTCCTAGACGTGAGCCGGCTAGCCACCAAGCTAGGCCTCTTCAATATTCCCGACGACCCTGATGAGCCCATACAAGGTCAGCGACATGTTCCACTACACTCCTTTACATTTCCGTTTCCCATCCCATGTCCTGTTGTTGACAGGAAGATCAAGTGAGTCCTGATTAACAAAGACCAGGCCACAAGGACTACGGATACACGCAAGACGACTCCTACGGCAGCGGTTACTCTGGCGCCCCTCCTAAGGGATATACAGGCGGTCCGCAAGACGGAGAGGAAGAATACCAACAATCACACCCGGACTACTCCACCAGCGACCCCACCCGCACCGGTGCAGCACCCGACGCCTCAAATGCCGCCGGGCCGGGAAGACGCTACGGCGACGATGAGGACAGCCTGGTAGACGACGACGACGACGGCGGCGACGAAGAGGACGAGAGAAGAAAGCACCCGTCCGACGAGCCGCCAGTCCCCGAAGGCTGGCTCGCGCGCTTCGATGACCGGCACGGCGAGTGGTACTTTGTCAACAAAGTGACCGGTCTGTCGCAGTGGCAACGCCCTATCCGGTCGGCGTACGATGCGTACCCGAATGACGAAGGACAACGACCGGCTGCCACGGGAGAAGAGGACCAGGAAAGGGGTCATGGTGGCTACCCGACCGGCGAGTCGCGGGGCTACTGGGATCATTCCTCCCAAGCTCAGCAGAGCCGACAGAATACGGGCGGACAGGGCCACTACGGACACGGCGGTGGCCCGCACTATGGATATGACCAGTATCGGGGACACGAAAGCGCGTATGGACAGGGCCAATACAGGGCCTACGGATATGATGATACTGGGGAGGTGGAGAAGCAGAAGAAGAAGAGTGGAAAGTATGGAAAGGTCCTGCTGGGCGCAGCGGGAGGTCTTGCCGTCGGTGCACTAGGCGGTGTGCTGCTTGCGAACGCCCTTGGTACGTTCTCTTTGCCCATCGATTTCTTTCAACTCCTCGTCTTTTCTTTTCGCCGAGTCCCAGACTCCCATCATTTCCTTTCTTGCACATTTTACCCTTGTTTGGAGAGGTCATCTCAGGTCCGCTAATACTATTCAGCATCCGATGATGAGGACGAGGGAGACGCCGAGGCTTCCACACAGGACCGCAACTTCGAAGAGGGCTATGCAGAGGATCGCGGGTTCGCGTCGCAATATGCGGAGGTGGAATCTGAGCCGGAGCCGGAGCCCGAACCCGAACCCGAACCCGAACCCGAGCTAGAAGAGGACGAGGATGAGGAAGACGGAGGTGGCGACGTTGAGGAGGCAAGCTCAAGCTCAAGCAGTTCATCCAGTAGCGATGACTCTGAAGAGGAGGAGGAGGAGCCAGAAGCGGAACCAGAGGAGGAAATTGCCGATGAGGAATCAGAAAGCAGCAGCGATGAGGAGGAAGAGGAGGAGTCACATAACGAGGATTCCGACGAAAACGATGATGAGTATGATTAGAAGTCGGAAAATATGAATGCGGCGAGATATTGAAGACTCTGAGAGATTATGAAAGACGAGGTACAAACATGGGGAGACTAGGCCGCTACCGTCTTGAGTTTCGTGATACCACCTGAGAACATGTCCCAACAGGCCGCCATGCAATGCAAGGAGATAGACAGGCCCGGCTCTGAGTCGCCCATGAATAGGAGCAGAATAGCCTGGAATGGTATTTTCTTCGTCTTATTAAAAAGAAGGTAGATTTGAAGAGGAGGTGAACGAGACACAACTGAACCTTAAGCTTCCTTCGCGCTTCGATATGTATACCCGCTGAGCAATCCTGTCTGTTCTTGGTGGCTGTCGGTGTGTCACCGTCCCCACACCGCGGGATGATCGACCTCTTGCATCGGCAGCTATTCCCGATCTAGAGATTAGTAAATGTCCACCCACTTACCAGTTCGCGTCCATTTGACATTGCCATCGTCTTGCTGTCTACCTAGGTGCTATACGGTGACCATATCTCACAACTTATATTCTCGACTAGGAAGTTCATACGACGCGTCGCTTCCAAAATGATGCCGATTACGACCGCGAAACTGAGCAAATTGGTGGTCAAAGTCATGCAGGTTGAAGCTAAGGAAAAGTAATACCTAATCCACAACTCCTAACCCATTCCCGAACCTTCGTGTTTACACATAAGTTCTTGCTGTATCCCGAGATTCCCCCATAACTGTACCAGAATCAGAAAGAAAAACCCCCAATAATCATTCATTCTGTCGTCGAGATTATCCATACTGTCGTTTTAGTCCGATGACCGCTTTTGCATGCTCATCCGCCCATGTCCGAACATCGCCAATCCGTGTCTCCCGAGGATGTAGGTAAAAGAAGGGAGGGGGACGAAAGAAATTTAAAACCTCATTTCTTCAAGAGTCAGTCCTCTTCCTCCTCCTTCACGACAACCGCCGAAGACTTCTCCCCATTCTTCTCGCCTGCCTCCTTGTTTCCATTGGCCCCAATCTTCTCATTCGTCCCCTTCATGAACGCCCCGTCGTAGCCGTGATCGGCAGGAGAATGTGACGCGAGCGCCCAAAGCCTCTTAGCGACCACGAAACTCCCTGCAGCCCAGACCCAGACAAGAAGCCCGATGGACGAGGTCAGGAACAGGGTGGGCACGAGGACAAGCAGGGCGATGCCGATCCAGAAGAGCGAGAATACGATAGCGGCGCCGAGGGCCAGGGTCGCGAGCGAGAGCGCAAAGACGGCGAAGGTTACGAGAGGGAGGAAGGAGAAGAGAAGTTGGAAGAGAAGGAAGGCCTATGAGTTGCCGTGTTCCCCGGGCTTTGTTAGCGTTGGACAGTCCCACCAGTCTTTTGAAATCCGTCGACTCAGAAAGAGGGAAGGGGAGGAGAAAGGCGTAGTACGTACGAAGAAGAGAGGACGCTCTTGAGCAAAGTCGAGCGTCGCGGCGTAGAGGTTCTGGCGCGTGGAGGGGCTGATGACGCGGTCGAGCTGGCGGCGGCTGAAGGCACGGATACCGCGAGCATCGTCCTCGGCGTTCTGCTTGTTATATGACGTGGGCGCCATGACGTGATGAGGCGGAGAGTAGAGCGTGACTGGCGATAAAGGGACGCCGAATGGCTTGCTGACCGGTTCGTGACTTTGAAAGTTGATGACGACGCTGGTCGATGGGAACGGTGGTATCGTCTGGGTGTTTTATTGTTCGAGCTTCATCCGTCTCCAGCTTCGTTCGTAGAGGAACTGAGGGGGAATGATGTACGTTGCACGCCGTCAATTGTTGTTGGTGTAGTGTAGTACGGACCGATTTCGTGTTGAGAGCGCAATCACGACGTCACTGACAATCTACGGGTTTCATTATCAGCTCAGCCACGGTCGTCACGTGATTACCCAAGGTATCAGCTTACCTAAGGTATCAGCCCTCAACCACCCCTGTGTCCATGTCCATGATCCCGCACTTCAGACATTCATGTACGGTTCACTTCTACATACCCCGTAGTCAACGATCGACATCGCCATCCGACAGTCAAGAAGCGAATGCCTCACCTCAAGGAGGCTGTTTTGAATAACTACAACAACTAGTCGGTCTAACGTGCAGAGCCAGAGCATCCCGTCTCCGAGCCCACTCCCTCTATAAATGCAAGAAGGGGAATGCCAATCCTACGCTGATGCCCTAAAACTGAATATATGATCCACCTCCGCCCCTGAACCCGTACAAATGAACAAGAGTGTGTGCTGTGAAATGATGTTTCCAGAAGAAACACTCGGTCCTCTCATGGGGCAGCGAGACGAAGCCACACCAAATCCTAGACGAACCGCACCTCGTCGAATAAGCTGGCCCTCACCTGCACCAGAGCCGCCAGCTCCAACAAGAAGCTCTGGAATATGAGAACATTAGTGATGACATGCGACACGGATGCCATCCGCGCCGTCTCCTCCCCTTCCTCCCCTTCCTCGTCTCGCTCGCCGTCTTCGGCCGACTCCCCTAGCTCACCATCCTTATCCCGCGTCATACCGTCCTCGCCTTCTCCGCTCTCAGCTTCCTCCTCCTCACCCCCCACATCGTCTTCTTGCGGATCATCATCCTTGGGAGGCGGGATATGCGGTGTCGCCTGCTCCGCCCCCGACGTCTGCTGCTGCTCCCGCTCCAGTCTCAGCGGTATCGCTTCCACATTATGCGGGATCCCCACCCGCCTCGACAGGATACTCTGATCCACGACAGTGAACGCAGCCATCTGATTCGCGACCACATCCTCCTGCGTCGCGATCCTCATGCTGCCGCTGCCGGGCGATATGCTACGCATCCGTTCCCCGCCTTTCGCCGGACCTTCGTACACGTGAGGCGGGTAATCCTTGGGCGGGGGCGTCGGTCGTCCCGTCGGGGTGGCAACGCCGTGACTCCCCCCGCCAGCCAGAGATCCGGCCCCGGGAGTCGGGCTTGCGGCGCCGGATCCACGGTGGTGCTGCTGCTCTTTGGCACCGCGGGGACTGTTGGTCCCCCGGCCAGGGGTGCCGAGATCGGACAGGAGACGCTGTGCGAATCCCTCGATGCCCGAGGGTCGCGCCGGCGACGCGCTGCGCGAAAGCGCATCGGGGCTCGCCCCGTCGGGCGTGAGAGTCGACCCTTGTTGGTGAGGAGTCGGTTTACGATTCGGGCGCGGCGTCGCTGGCACTTGCGCTGCGTCGGTTGTATGAAACGCCTCTCGTCGCTGCTGAAGAAGATCGTCAAACCGGGGGATGCATCCGCGATACTCTGATACCTGGTTGCAGAGCTTCTGTAGAAGGGTCAGGAAACGCGGCAAGGTCGGCGGTGCCCATATCGGTCGTCTTTGGCAGTCCTTGATTGCCTGGATCTTTTGCAGCTCGGCCGCTGACGAGAACTCGGCGTCAACGGGTGAGCCCCCGGGGGAAGTGGGGGTTGGACTCGTCGGAGAGGTGGAGTCGGCGGGTTGCTCATCATATGTATATTTTTGCGGATTTCGGAGAAGCCAACCTTCCACGGTCATGTACCCACAAGTGGCCAAGTTCACAATCGTCTCCGTGAGCGACAGGTTGGTATCGACGGGGTTCAGGAAGAACGTCTCCAACAGGTCCAGCAGAGTGTTTAGCAGCGGGTCATCCGGACGTAACGTGTGCTCACGGACGCTGCGGGGAGCACCCGGCAAACCGTCGGGAATGGCCGGCAGCTGGTGGTTGTGGATGGAGAGCCTGGGTGCGACCAATTTTAACGAACAGGGGTGGCTCTCTAACCGGGCCATAGTGTCTTTCAAAATGTTTTCATACACCTCGTCGAAGTTGTCACGGCCGCCAATGCAGCCCACCAGATTGACGAAAAAGTCAACTTCTTGCTCATGCGCGCCCACCGTCCGATGCGCTCTTTCTCCCACAACGCCCTCTGTCCGCAAAATGGTCATGACGGCGTAGCGGTGATGCCTTTTGAGAATGGCCGATACGAGCTGCAGGGTGACGTGGATGGTTTGTTGGTTTTGTGACCGTAGACAGGCAAGAATCAGGTCAACGAGGTTAAACAAGAGAGGCGTCGCCGTCAAGTCCGACTGGGTCTGAGCCAGCATCGAGGCAAGGTCCATCGACTTGCGCTTGCGGGCATCGCTTATTGTCGTCTTATCGTCCGCCGAATCAGGCGGGGTGCGGTCTGAGAGTCCGAGGAGGTAATGAAGAATGAGATGGACCATATCAGGGTGATCTAGGGACTCGAGAATCCGTCGCAAATAGGTCAGAACCGCCACGGAGGAGCCGCCATCTATATCAGACGATTCGAGAAGCGAGGGATACCTAAACTTGTCAGCGGCTCCGAGTAGGCCTTCGGGGCCAAGTGGTGGATCGTGCAGAGGGGGGTACCTACAACAGCTGCTGCAGGAAGATAACCTGGAAATGCTCGAGGAGTGTCTGCTTGATCTCGACAGACTTGCAATGCTCCAATACATCCTGCCAGAAGAGAAGGTGGGAAAGGAAGGTCTGCAGGTGTAGTTGAAACTCGGCAGAGCAGGAGCTGACAATCTCCTGGTTAGAGACGGGATGTTGGTAGTCGGAGAGGGCGAGAACGGGAGGAAGATCGTGGGGAAGATGGTCGATGACGAGCTTGCGGCTTAGCTGGCTGTATAAAGCTCCCAGGCCGGTGGCCATGAGGGTGGAGAGATCGCTTTCGACGATCCATTGTTCGAGTGACTCGGAGCTTGCGGCAGCCTCGATGATGTATAGGAGACCGGTGCGAGCAAAATCGCCGACTTTGCCCTCTTGGTGAATGTAGTCCATCAGGATGTAGAAAAGGGGGAAGTCTTGCTTCTGGGTACGGCCGACAAAGTTCTTGCGCTTGTCCTGGGCCGTCGATTGAGGATCTGTGCGTCCGTCGTCGCGATCTCGCTGGGGCTCGAACCATGCCGGGAGGATAGAGCGATCCATGCGGATCTTCGTCGTAATGCTGAAGGCGAGCTCAACTACCTCGGCTTCTGTGTCCGAGCCAAGGCGTATGCTGTTGAGCCCGGTGATGCGGACGAGGAAGTTGGTCACGCTCGCCGAGAAACTAGGAGTGGAGACGAAAGACTCCTCGTCTGTCTCAACGAGGGTAGCGAAAAGATTGACGGTCTCCTTGATAATCCATTCATTGTACGAGGTGGTCGCGATCTTGCCGATGGGGACGTATATTTGCTTCTTGGCGGCGTATTGGATGCAAGGATGGGGTAGAGGTTTCCGCGCTTCGTCGCTTAAGATGTTGGTGAGTTCGTGAAGACGTATTTCGATGGCTTCGGCACGATCGTCGTCTTGGGCGAGGTTCGACGCGGTCCTCCACAAATGCTGAGGCGTTTCGAGTCAGTACGAACATGCCGTCTCGTCTCTCCCCAGCCAGGTGGCCTAGGTGACCCTCGTAGTTGTAGGTTCGGGGAAGAACGCATCTGCATACCAGTACATGGTTGAATTCCTTATCGAAGCGGTGAAGCCGCTTGGCCGGGTTCTTCGCATCATCTCTCCTCGAGTTGCCCGACGAAAGCGATGTGCCTAGGAGGCGCGTCCACTGGAAAAGAAGACTGATGTTAGATACGTGGTCCAACGGGGCGGATGGCCAAAAGGACCTCTTCAGAACGGACTTACAAAGTCCATGATGTCTCTGGAGGCATCTCTGAGCCAGATGGTAGACAGGGCTGCATGAGGTTGTTTAAAAGGGAAATGAAGCTTCGGGGGCGCACCTAGGGCGGGGGAAGGCCCGACGCATGAAGCTAGAAGACACCAGTGTCGCGAATATGGAGATTTTGTCTGAGGTATGGATGGTAAGGTACTGATGGAACTTAGCTCTAGGTACGTACCGGACCACCTGAACGAACGCTACCTTACCTTATCGCAAAGACCCGTTATCAGTGAGCATATTAGAGCGGAGATATTAGTGGGACATCACCAGCCACACCTGAGGAATTGTACTTCCTCCCCTTTTCCACATCACTCCCCCTTTGACCTCCTTTTTGTACCTTACACTACGTCTGGATACAGATCCTACTGAAACTAATGGGAATTAAATCACTGGTTACCAACACTGAAACTGGAGTCCGAAGGACCAAGTATTGATAAATCAATCAACTATCAAGATATGACAAAGAAAGAACGGCTATGGGGACCTCTTTTACAATGACCTGCCACCATGCCGACGCTCTGCTGATGCACTATGTGTAACATCAGAATCCATACACCATACCATCAGGATGCTTGTCGAGAAAAGCATGTCCAAACTCAAGAACAGAGAAGAAAACCACCCGCTTGGTCCCTTGAAGACGGCGCCTCAAAGCTCCTTGAGCATGACGCGATCCCTCTGGATACCACCGCCGACATCAAAGCCGCAATACCCAACCTTCCTATACCCAAATCTCTCGTAGATCTTTCTGGCCGTCGTGTTCCCCTCCCAGACACTCAACCAGAGGTGCCTGAATCCTTGGGCCCGAGCCTCACTCTCCACCCAACTGGCGAGGCGCCTCCCCACGCCCTTGCGGTGGAACGCGGTGTCGATATAGAGGCGCTGCAGCTCGGCAGTGTCCGGGAGGTGGGACACGCACGGCTCGAGACTGCTGCTGCCGCGGGTCAGGACGCTGAACCCGACGACGGCTCCGTTGTCGAGGGTGGCGAGGAACACGTCCTTCTGGGGGTTGGAGATGTCCTTGGTTACCGCGCGTACGCTGTAGGTCTCTTCGATATAGGATTGGATATGCCGTGGGGGTACCGCGTGGCCGTAGGTGGTGGCGAAGACGGCTGCACCGAGCTTGGCCACCGCCTCGGCGTCCTCGGGGGTTGCTTTGCGGAGTGATATTGATAGGGGGGACTCAGTGGAGATGACCATGTTGCAGCGATATAAAAGAAGGGAGACGGGTGTGTGTGTGTGTGTGTGTGTGTCGTTTCTTTCTCGACTATGCAGTTTTCTTGCGGAGGAGAAAACTAGGTAGGTGAAAGTGAGAGATGTGTACGGAGTAGGGAGTATATAAATGGGAAAATGGGTCAATTGTTGCAGTATTCCAAGACGCAGCTTCATATAGTCCGGCAGGGTGGTTTTCTGTGTTTAACGTTCGAGTGGCTGTCTTCAAACTTTCCTCGCGAGCTCTTATAATAAATACACATTGAAGGTTATACCGGACAGTTTTACTGGTTTCCATCGGAGGATGGAGATCCGACCAAAGCTTGAACCTGTGGCGTAAGTTAAAGGACGCCAGAGATTGAAGATGGACTTCGTAGCAATCGTTCAGTGACTGTTAGTTTCCGAGATGTTGAGGGCATCGAAGACAAAAAGGACGGCCAATTAGATGGAAGTCTTTGTGAACTTGTCGCCCCGTAGACCAGAATACGACCCGCCACACTACAGCCTAAAGAAAGGGTTATACGAGGTGACGCATAGCACAGCCTGATCACCGAGCCGATACAGTTTTACCCGTGGAAGCTTACATAGTCTAGAAGACCGTGATTACTCGTAGAAGACTGTTATAATCCGTAGCGCGTGGTCGTTATGGTCGTACATTGTAGTCGTGAGCCCAGACCTTCCACAGCTTGTCTGACGCCCTTTTCCACTTTGGACACTGAGTTGGTCGTGTATATTGACCGGTCCTACAGTCAACAAGCCATGTACAAGATCACGTCCTTGACCACGACTGCGGGCAATCGGACATGTAGGAAGACGGTCGTCATATTTTACAAGTGTCAGCTTAACACGAACGAAAGGAGACAAATGCCGGGCACCTATTCAGGCGTAGTTGGCAGCATGTAGCTGTATTACCTCTAAACTCCCGTTACAGCTCTCCACCATCCTTGGAAGCGACGTTGTACACAGTCATACAGTACCTTACAAGTACAGGCCTTCGGGTTCGCTCTCCTGCTTCGTGCGCAGTACCCTCTCCCTCGCGGCCCGGAAATCGGCCATCTGGACGCGCATGCGCCTCTCGCGGAGGGCCATGAGACCAGCCTCGGAGCAGATGGCCTTGATGTCGGCACCCGACAGGTCATCCTTGGCGGAAATGAACTCCTCCAGGTCGACGTCCGGGTTGAGCGACATCTTGGAGGTGTGGAGCGTGAAAATCTTGCGCTTCGTGTTCTGGTCGGGGTTCTCGAACAGAATCTTGCGATCGATTCGGCCAGGTCGGATGAGCGCAGGGTCGAGCGTTTCTATCTTGTTCGTGGCCATGATCACCTTGACGTCGCCGCGGTCGTCGAAACCGTCGAGCTGGTTGAGCAGTTCCAACATGGTTCGCTGAATTTCTCGTTCGCCGCCTGAAGTCGATTCGTATCGTTTGGTGCCGATGGCATCAATCTCGTCGATGAAGACGATCGAGGGAGCGTTCTCTGCGGCAACCTACACGACGGAAAAAAAAAGAAGAAAAAAAGGAAGCGTCAGATATTGTTTCCCTCAAAATCGTTACATGCCAAGGGCGATAATTCATACCTGGAACAGCTGCCGGACCAAACGAGGGCCATCGCCGAGGTATTTCTGAATCAGCTCACTGCCTACTATGCGCAGGAAAGTGGCCGAAGTCTGGTTCGCCACGGCCTTGGCCAGCAGTGTCTTGCCCGTTCCAGGGGCACCGTAGAGGATGACACCCTTGGGGGGCTTGATGCCCATCTCCTCGTAGAGCTCGGGGTGTAGCAGGGGTAGCTCGACCGATTCGCGGACTTCCTGGATCTGATTCTCGAGACCACCAATGTCGGCGTAGGATTCGGTGGGGGCTTTGTCGAGTTTCATGACGCTGACCAGGGGATCGGTGTCATCGGTCAGAACGCCCACAACGCTGACACTCTTGTGGTGTAGCAAGACGCTGGCGCCGGGCTCGAGGAGGTCCTTGTCGACGAAGCTCATAATGCTCACGTAGTACTCGGGCCCGGTAGTGCTACTGACGATGGCGTGGTCGTCGTCAATCATCTCCTCCAGGGTGCCGACGCCCATGGGGCTGCCGCGCATGTCATCGACGCGGCTTCGCTCGTCGGCAAGACGGTCGAGCTCGTTTTCGGGGTTGACAGATGATCCCTCCTTCGCAGCCTTGGCCTTCCTCAGACGCTCCTGGTTCTCGACATATTCCTCCTCCAGGATCAGATGGTCGTGGATGCGCTGCATTCGAAGTAGACGTAATTTACATCTACTGGTAGGGAAAACGGCGGGAAGCTTGGCAGCAGCGCTGGTACCACCTGCCTTTCTCTTCTTGCGGCCAACGCGGGTAGTTGGGCGAGGAGGCGGCTCGTACTTGGGCTTCTGCTTCTGCGGAGGGGGGTTAGTTGCATGTCAGAATCGTCGGCAGAGCTAGGTCTGGTCATGCAGAGAGTCTGGCGTAGAGATAACTGGCGTACCTTCTTATCCTTGTCTTCCCGACCCTCGCCTCCACCACCCATTCCAGATTGATTTTGACCCTGCGGTTGCTTGTGGTTAGCTTGGGGAGAGCTTCAGCGGTAGTTGCGGAGCTTTCGTACCATAGTGCCTGATGGGAGCTCGGGGAGCTCTGGATATGTTTTTTTTTTTCGGACAGATGACTGAGTGAAATAGAGGTTGGCCGCCGAAGTCGATTGGCAAGAGATGAATTAATGGAGGGAACCGACCTGGGTTCCGGGCGGATAGCGAGGATGCTGATAGTAGGAAAGGGAAGGATGTTGATGGGGCGGCTCAGCAAGACTAGATGGCAAGCTCACTCCGTCCACATCACCTCTGACCTCAAGGCGTCAAAGGAACGCGACATCCGTGGCTTAAGGCTAATCTAGATTAGGTATAGACACCCACGTGACCAGCTCATAGCTTGCTGATTCATCACTTTGCAAGTTATAGGGAAAGTAGTACTCCATACTTTGTACTTTCTCCCAGAACTGTGACTATCGTATGTTCAAGGTGTGTGTGAACTCTCAGCTGCGGCGGGGCAGCCACCTCCAAGGGTACCTACGTACCAACCTTACCTATCGTCCCAGCTTATTGTTAGAGCCATATTGCTTGAACACTGCGTTATACCCACCAAGAAGAGGGTAGACCTGCCCATAACATTCTTGCCACCTTTTGGTTCCTGAATTCAGATCCTTTATTTCTAACATCATCACTTTTTGGTATTTTATTGACTTTCCGGAGGTGATCTCTGTTCACGTCACCGAGCATAAACCCCACCGAGGCCGAGCACTCTCCTGGATAACAACTTTCGATAACCACCGTGAACAACCATGTCGAGTCCAAGGGAGCGTCGTATTCTGAAAGAACTGGCTGATATTGAGGCCGACAGAGACAAGTCGGGTGTCTATGCCCAGCCCGTTAGTGAACAAAATGTGCTGCACCTCAAGGGCACCATTACCGGCCCCCCCGATACACCTTATGCCGGCGGCCGCTACATCGTTGACATTGTCATTCCGGGAAACTACCCTTTCAAGTCTCCGATAATGAAGTTCGAGACGAAAGTTTGGCATCCCAACGTTAGCAGTCAAACTGTTTGTCAACCCAGCATATCCCCTTCATTCCATTCCTACCCCTCTTCCGCTTCCCCTCGCAACCCCCACTGGCTCTGTCTCATCGTCTCCCTATCCGAGTACTCCGGCAATGGCTGACAGTTGTTACCCCTTTCTACCTGTTAGGGCGCTATTTGTCTCGACACCCTCGGCACCGGGTGGTCCCCCGTCCAGACCGTGAAGACGGCCCTGCTCTCCCTTCGCATGCTTCTCGAGTTCCCCAACCCTAAAGATCCGCAAGATGCCGAAGTGGCCAAGATGATGATGTCGCGCCCCGAAGACTTCGCGCAGAAGGCGCACGAATGGGCCGTCGTCCACGCGTCTGCGCCTCCTAATCCATCGCTTGACAAAAGTCGCTACCGTCGTGACTGCAGCCCAGAGAAGGCAGCCATCGATGAGAGCCGGTACGTCGGATGACATGGCAAAAAATAAAATTAATCATAATAATCATAAAAATACACGAGAGGAGTAGGCAGGGGAGGAAAAGCTAACATGGGCGTGTTCTACAGATACCAAGGCTACAATAGGGATCTTGTGGAGCGATTTGCCAGCATGGGGTTCGAAGTCGAAACCGTCGTGGACGCTTTCAACTACGTCGGCATAGATCGCAACAACGGACAGGACTACGAGCTCGAGGAAGCTTACATTGGCGACATTACCGCCCGTCTTTTTAACGAGCACTAGCTTCTCCTCGAATCACCCTGTTTTGACAAGCAGCATTAGGCGAGCTGCGGGTTGGGCAAATGGGATTGTCCCAGATGGGACGGGATTTCTATTAACATGCATTGCGTCGGAAGGGAAACGTGGTAAGGAAACTGGGCGTGTCGTTTTTCTGTTCTTTCTATTGCCATTTTCTCGTTCGGTATTTATTTTCCCCCGCTTTTTCTTCTATGGCGTTTAGGGGGTAGGTAATATGATTCTCGTAAACTCATGCTGCATCACTTTGACATCTTCTGGCCTCGTATGTCGGCAAAGCCTTGGCTTTCGACACGCTAAACACAACGGCAGCTGTCCATAATGTATTACAACATCCTTCCTGTATCATCAACAAGCCAAGGAACAGTGTCCGAGATCAACGACAAGCAGTATACACGATATGATTCCAGATGCTGAAACGTGGCTGCGAGAATGTGCATCTCGCCCCGAGCCTTGCCCTGTCTGTGCATGATCGCCACGCCCGCCCAGTCTATTTGGTCCTTGACAATACATTCCGAGGGCGGAAAAGACGAAACGAGAAAAGAATAAAAAAATTAAGCAACAATGTCCTAGGCAGGTAGGCGCAGCTATGCCCGCCTGCCACTAGTCCGATACCCCCACACATCCGCTTCCCCTATGCAAAAAGCAGACAGCAGACAGCAGACGGCTTGTAGAGAACCGTTCCCACTTCTAGAGATACATCCTCTCAAAATCTCCACCTTATGTTCGGGGGGACGTTCTGCTCAGAGCAGGTCGCGGCGCACAAACTCGTCGTACAGGGCCTTGCCGAGACCCGCGGGCGAACGCTCGACAATAACGCCCGCCGCCTCGAGGGCCGCGATCTTGCTGTCGGCACCGCCCTTGCCGCCGGAGACGATGGCGCCGGCGTGACCCATGCGACGGCCGGGCGGGGCGGAGATGCCGGCGATGAAGCTGACGACGGGCTTGCCGCCGGCGACGGTGTTGTTGGCGCGGAGGAAGTCGGCGGCGTCCTCCTCGGCGGAGCCGCCGATCTCGCCGATCATGATGATGCCGTCGGTCTCCTCGTCCTTGAGGAAGACCTTGAGGCAGTCGATGAAGTTGGTGCCGCTGAAGGGGTCGCCGCCGATGCCGACTACGAGGGACTGGCCCAGGCCGGCCTGGGTGGTCTGGTTGACGGCCTCGTAGGTCAGGGTGCCGGAGCGGGAGACGATGCCGATGCGGCCCTGCTTGTGGATGAAGCCGGGCATGATGCCGATCTTGCACCGGCCGGGGGCGATGATGCCGGGGCAGTTGGGGCCGACGAGGCGCGTCTTGGACTGCGTCTTGAGCATGTTGGTGATGCGGACCATGTCTGGAAATTTATGCCGCGTTAGTGAGGGAAGGGGGAGAGGGAGATGAGGGAGGGTGCGTTCGGCGGTCAGTACGGCCGGAAACTTGCGCGAATTCGTACCATGTTGCGGGATGCCTTCTGTAATGCAGACGATAAGGGGGATTTCGGCCTCGATGGCCTCCTCGATACCGGCAGCTGCCACGGGAGGGCTGGGAGGTAAGAGGTAATATTGTTAGCTGTCTTGGAATAGGTCGAAAAAGGTTCGGCATTTCCGTTCGGCGTGGGAGTGCTTACGGGACGAAGATGGCGGTGGCAGTCGCGCCGGTCTCCTTCACGGCATCGCTAACCTTGGCGAAAACGGGGAGGCCCAGATGCTCGCTGCCGGCCTTTTTCGGGTTGGTTCCGCCGACGACCTTGGTACCTATGCGCGTGTCAGACCCCTAACCACCAAGTAGGTCGACCGGCTAGTCGAATGACTCCATGTTTGTTCAGTGTTTCTTTCGTACCGTATTCGATGGCTTGTTGGGCATGGAAACTGCAAATCTCGAGTCAGCTCGGCTTCCATCCTCAAAGAAGTGCGACGCGAGCAAGTAGGAAAAGGGAAAGGAAGGGGGAGGAATGGAACTTACGTTCCCTGCTTTCCGGTGAAACCCTGGAAGAGAACCTTTGTGTCGGCATTGATGCGAAGGTTATCTATGGTCTCCTGGTAAGGGCCGGCGGAGGATACGCTGTAGGCAGCACGACGAGCAGTCTGGCGCAGCAGCTTGCTCGAGGGCCGTAGCTGTCTTGTGATGGCCTGCATTATGACGAAGGGATATATGGAGGACGAAAAGGAGATATCAAAAGCGCGGCACAATCGCAGCGCTGACAATGGCGTTGACGTTTCGGGAGCAGGGGAAAAAAAAGGGAGAACAAAGATGATATCTCCAGCTTATCTCGTCCAAGTACTTCGTAGGCGTCACAAAACCATATAAGCCAAGCAAACTCGAAGATGAAACTGGCGAAAACTTGAGCTTCTGCTATAACCAACACGGTGCTAGCTCGGCCGGGATCCTCCAAATCTCCAGACCTCGAAGGGGGGAAGCAAAAATGTCGGGAAAATTCGTGGCATGTGACGGAAGTATGATATTCCGTCTGGACCCGACTGTCATTCATTGTTACGTTGTAGGTCGGATAGCAACGGCACGTGGGTTCGGTGATGGCTTATTAGTAATCAATGGATGTAGTCGATCTGTATTAGGTAATTACCCCACGTCCCAGTTGCGTTGCCAAATGCCCGCTGCTTCCCCACAATGGATTTTATCGACTGACTGACATTTGATCGACGCACTCACACTCGACACTCAGCGACTGGACAGAGAAAAGCTACGCCCAAAATTTTCTATATCCGTAAAGTCTTCGAACAGAATCACCGCCACTTTGAACCGTATTCTCGACAATAGAACCACCATCGCATAGACACATCCTCGCACACCTTCGGTCCAATCGTCACAACGATACTGGGAGCATCGGATTACGAGGCCGACCCGACGAAGATTCTATTGTCCTATCCATTCCATTACCCTCGCCACGATGGCGACGGCGACGACAACGGCAACGGCAACGGCGACAGTCACGACAAGCCGTCGGACCAAGCCAAAGAAGGAAAATCTACCCCCCGAGAACGAACGGTTCCTTCGCTGCTGCGCCGATGTCGCCAACGCCCTCATCGAAGACCATGAAGCGTCCAAAGACCCCAAGAATCCCCCGCGGAATATCAATCTCAATGGCCTGAGGAATAGACTTTCGAAGAAACACAAACTCGCCAACATCCCGTCTTTGACCGCGATTATCGCCGCCATCCCCGAGCACTACAAGAAATACATTCTTCCAAAGCTTATTGCTAAGCCCATAAGTATGTTCCTCCCCCCAACGACTTCTGGTTCATGGATGATGGCGTAGCTGCAAGATGTGCTGCCATGTACTGACAAAGTTACAGGGACATCATCAGGCATCGCTGTGGTGGCGGTAATGTGTAAGCCCCATCGGTGTCCGCACATCGCCTACACAGGCAACATCTGCGTCTACTGCCCGGGCGGTCCAGATTCGGACTTTGAATACAGCACGCAGTCGTACACCGGCTATGAACCGACATCGATGCGGGCCATCCGGGCGCGATACGATCCCTTCGAACAGGCACGTGGGCGTGTCGACCAACTCAAGTCGCTCGGCCACTCGGTCGATAAAGTGGAATACATCATCATGGGCGGCACGTTCATGTCATTGTCCGAGTCGTATCGGGAGGATTTCATCGCTCAGCTGCACAACGCGCTCAGCGGCTACCAGACATCCAACGTGGACGAGGCGGTGGAGGCGGGCGAAATGAGTAACGTCAAGTGCGTCGGCATCACCATCGAAACCAGGCCCGACTACTGCCTGCAGCCGCATCTATCCGACATGCTACGGTACGGTTGTACGAGGTTGGAAATCGGCGTGCAGTCGCTGTATGAGGACGTGGCGCGGGATACGAACCGAGGACACACGGTGGCGGCCGTCGCAGAGACGTTCTGCCTCGCGAAAGACGCCGGCTACAAGGTGGTCAGCCACATGATGCCGGACCTCCCCAACGTGGGCATGGAGCGGGACATGTACCAGTTCCAGGAGTATTTCGAGAACCCGGCCTTCCGGACCGACGGCCTCAAGATCTACCCGACCCTCGTGATCCGCGGCACGGGCCTCTACGAGCTGTGGCGCACGGGGCGGTACCAGAACTACACGCCGAACGGGCTGGTCGACCTCATCGCCAGGATCCTGGCGCTCATCCCGCCGTGGACGCGCATCTACCGCGTGCAGCGCGACATCCCCATGCCGCTGGTGACGTCGGGCGTGGAGAACGGCAACCTGCGCGAGCTGGCGCTGGCGCGGATGAAGGACTTTGGCACGACGTGCCGCGACGTGCGGACGCGCGAGGTGGGCGTCAACGAGGTGAAGCACAAGATACGGCCCAACCAGATCGAGCTCATCCGGCGCGACTACGCCGCCAACGGCGGGTGGGAGACGTTCCTGGCGTACGAGGACCCGAAGCAGGACATCCTCGTCGCGCTGCTGCGGCTGCGCAAGTGTACCGAGAAGTACACGTTCCGCGAGGAGCTGGCGGGCCAGCCGACGAGTCTCGTGCGCGAGCTGCACGTCTACGGCACGGCGGTCCCGGTGCACGCGCGCGACCCCAAGAAGTTCCAGCACCAGGGTTTCGGGACGCTGTTGATGGAGGAGGCGGAGAGGATAGCGAGGGACGAGCACGGTAGTGATAAGATCAGCGTCATTTCGGGGGTTGGTGTGAGGAGTTATTACGCCAAGCTCGGGTATTGGCTGGACGGACCGTACATGAGTAAATGGTTGGATGGGAGGAGTAAAGAGGGCGGGAAGGGAAGCTAGCCGAGAGAGAAGGGGTGAGAGAAAATGAGAATAAAAAGCAATGCCGGCGAAGGTAGGTATTGTACATCTATAGATGAGGCATGCGGTTGAGTTTCCGGTGAAATGTCCGAGTCAATAGCCAACCTCACTCGTTTTTCGTCGACTTCCCCCCCCCCCCCCCCCCCCCCCCAAATGGAGAAAGTGCACGAGGGAGGTCAAGGCATCCCCACCCGACCAAGCCCATCCTCCCATTCCCGCAAGCAGCGCAAGACACGCTCGCCCGCCTTCTCCCGCAGCGTGCTCTTCTGGAACGGCGTCATCTCGCGCAGGACGTAGTCCGAGACATGGGCCTTTTCGCGGGCGGCGGGGCGTCCGATGCCGACGCTCACCCTGGCCCAGCGCGCGCCGGGGAAGTCGGCGGGGCGCAACGACGCGTTGACGCTCTTGACGCCGTTGTGGCCGCGGTGGCTGCTGGTCCATTTGCGCAGCTTCACGACGCCGAGGTCTTCTTCTAGGTCGTCGTGGATGAGGAGGAGGCTTAGCGGCGGCGGCGGCGGTGACGATGGCGGTGACGGTGACGATGGCGGAGGCGATGCGACGTCGGTGGGAGCACGAGAACCCGAGTCTGGCGTGTAGCGGGAGTTGAGATCGCGGTAGGCGCGTGATACCCAGCGGCCTGAGATGTTCATGAGGGAAGGGGATTGTAGGAGCGCATACTGGGGCCCTATGGATGCGAGGACTGATTTGGAGGCATGGCGTTCGGATGTGAAGGCAGGTTGGGATGGGCCGAGGAGGGGTCGGAGGGCTGTGAGGGCGTGGTGGCCGGCGGAGTGGAGGGTGTTGAGGTAGGGCGCCGGATTACCGAGGCTGATGAGGACGATACGGGGGTGGGTCATTAGAGCTTTGGTTTTGGAGTTTGGGGGTTAGGTTAGAGACGACGAGGGAAAAGTTGGAGGTAGTCAATCTACCTTAGAGTTGTGAGATGAGATGGAGGTTGTGTTGGGTACATAAATGTATGTACCTTAGGACGAGGTGGATATAAAATTTAAAATAAATCTTAAAATAAATTGAAGATCGCGGTCGGATAAATTGGGGTTTTATTATTTTATTATCGACATAGCTCGGCGTTTTATTAGCTGCACCGCCGTGTCACCCAGAACTTCAGCCCCTTTTCCAACGACCGGTGCGACCTTCAAGAGGAAGCACGATTTATATCTCCCGTTTATTTATTTATTCTTCTTTTCATCAGGTTGCACCATCCTATCGCTTGAACCGGCTGCGCTGCCATCTGCGACTATTTAATGTCTAATTCTCTACACAATCAGGCTGTGCAAGGGGCCCCGAGACTGCTTTGTTAATTTTTCATTTATTTTCCTGTCTAATTGTTCAATACGGATACTTGAAGCCATCGCCAGTTGTTGGACATTTGATTTCTCCGAGTCTTGCGGCTTCACCACCCCTTGTCTGAGTTGCACTTACACCTCAAATATCCAGGGGGATTCGCACATTAGTTCTATCTACCAGACCAGTTTCTTATATTATGTAGAGTATATATATGCGTCGCGTCCATTAACACTTCCTACATCACACGCACAAGTCGATGCGCCGCACCCCTCCAACTCCCGCTACAAAAGCAGCCCAAATCAAAAGGTAAACTTCATCAACGCCGGATTCAGAAGGACAGGCAACGCAAAGTGGCATCCCGTCAGCCACGCCAGGGGATAAATCGACGCGAACGTGCTGATGCGCCACTCCCGGGGGAAGAAGAAGACGCCGCAGACCATGAGCCCGGTCATGGCGAAGCAGAAGAGGAACGTGCCCCAGAAGCTGCGGAAGATCTTGGGGATCTCCTGCATGAAGTTGCAGCTCTCGACTTCCTTGGACGTGGCGCCCCATTGGATGTTGATTTCGAAGAAGTGGCAGAGGAGCGCTTTGGAGACGTGCAGGGAGAGGCCGCCTAGGAAGATGGAGAAGAGAGGGACCCATTTGAAATTGTTCCAGACTGGTTTTGTTAGGAAAGACCCTCCATGTTGGGAAGGGGGGGGGGGGATGCAGGGGAAATAACTCACTGGCGCTGATAAAGCCCTGCTCTCCCAACCTGTACCGCAGCACGGCCAAGGCGACGTTGCCAGCCAGGGGGAAAACCACGACAATAGAAACGTAAATCGCAAACGAATCGAGGTAGTACTGGTCGTAGAGACCAAACATCCACCCCGTCAAGAAGTAATTCATCAGCGTGAGCATCCACGAAATGCCAATGGCGTAGTACGTCCCAATATAGGCCAGAATGGTCAGCTTCCGGAACATGTGAATGTTCGAGGAGAGGAACCGTCGGAAAAGCGGCGTGAACGGCCCCCGGACCACCCACAGGCGGAACGGGTGGAAAAGCAGCTCGTTGACCCCGTACGCGTACTTCTCCCACCGCGCCAGCTCGTCGTACACCGTGAGCGAGACGCCCTCCTTGAACCCGTCGCCCGAGTAGGCGCCGAAGCGCAGCGCGTACCCGGACGTCTGCAGGCGCAGCGCCATGTCGAAGTCCTCCGAGACGTGCGACTCGGACCAGAACTTCTCGTAGCCGTCTTCCTCGTCCATGTAGGCCGCCGCGTCTTGCAGGGCCGCCCAGCGGAGGACGGCGTTGTGGCCTACGAAGGGGGGGATGTCGCCGTTTGCCACGGCGAACTTGATGGATGTGTAGATTAGGTTGGTGAACCAGGTGACGCTGATGATGATCGCATGTTAGCCTCGGCCTTTGGTTTTTTTTTTTTCTTTTTCTTTTTTTTTCTTAAAAAAAAAAGGGGGGGGGGGGGGGGTCAGGAAAGTCCTCACGCTTTCTCAAAGAACGAATCCGTCACGTTCATCACCCCCGACGTGTACTGCAGGATGGCAATCTCCGGGGACTGCTCCATCTCACTGACGGCATCGAGGAGACAATCCTCCGGCACTCTCGTATCCGAGTCAATGAGCAGGATATAATCACCCATGCGAATATTCCCCTCCGCCCACGTCCGGCCCTCATCCTCCTCAAGCACCGTGGCCAGCGCCTCCGCGTACGCCTTATCCTCGGCCTCCTGGTCCCACCCAGCCCCGCGCACCACCTGGCTCAATTTCTCTTCGATCCGGTTGCTGACCATGAGCCCGTAGTTCATGTTCGACGCCTTCTTGAAGCGCCCGCGCCGCAGGAACGGCCGCTCGCCGTCCTCGGGCTTGGGGTTGTGCGGCGGCCGCGCGACCCAGCCGATGTTGTGCTCCTCGTAGAAGTCGCGCCGGGCCTGCGCCTCGTGGTCGGGCAGGAGCTGCATGCCGTCGTCGTTGACGAAGATGTTCGCCGTCCCCCCTTGCATCTCGTAGGTCGACATGGCGGCTTTGAGGGAGAGGACCGTCGGGCGGATGACGGGGCCGAGACCTTCCTTGTAGACCGGCATCTGGATCGTCACGTGGGGGCGTGCTTGCATCTCTCGCTTGAGCCGCTGCGGGGGCTTGCCGGAGTAGTTTCGCGAGTTGGACAGGATGTTCGAGATGGGCCCTGCGATCTGGAAGATGTCGCAGACGATGATTTGGAAGAAGAACTGCCGGACGAGTGCAGGTCAGATCAATGCCTTAGTTCTTCCCGATCGTGACGAGGGGCGAGAGGGATCCCTTACCAGGCTGACAAAAAAGGTAAACGGTGACACGGCGATCAAGGCCATCCGTACATAATTTCCGTCGACTGAGCTCTGCATCGAGAGATGCCTCCACCCGAGACCAAGACAGGTGAATGAAAGGGCTAGTGTTATCCCGACCATGAGGGGACTGATCAGCCGGATAGGTCTGGGGTCGACCGGCTGCCCCTTTTCCGGATCCGACGGGTCAACCTCTTCGACCTGGACATGGGGACTGGTTTGCTTCTCCTCCTCGTCCGCCTGCTCTTCCATGTCTTCCTCGTTCCAGATGTGCCGGATGAGGGTCTTCTCAAGGCTCTCCGCCCGCGCGAGAACCTTGTCTGCTTCGTCATCCCAGATCACCATCAGAGGCGGGTCGAGGATGAAGGCGGCGAAGTGATGCTTGTGACACCGAGGCAGATCCGACATTCGCGGCAACACTTGCAATTTCAAGTTTCCGGAGATTGGGACGTAGGGGGGGTTTCCCAACTTGCCCACCGCAGTGATGACTGAGTGGATGACGGGCGTGCTGAGGGTGATGGCGCACTAGAAGTGTTTTTGGGTGAGCACATCGTGAAAAGGGGGGCCCGAGGTAGGACCCAAAAAAAAAAAAAGGGGGGGGGGGTTACGGGAAATAAATAGGGAAAACATGCCACATACGCGAACGTTCAGTTGACACACCATATCGTAAAAGCCGCCTGGGTACTGCCTCAGCTCAGGAGGGGCGCAGACCCATTCGTTCCGGGCCTTCTTCAGCACGGCGCCCTCCCAGGTGTGGTAGGCCGAAGCATACATCCTCCGCAACTGGTCTTGCCACAGACTGTGGACGACCACGTCGGCTCTGAGACCTTCGAGGTCATGTTTCTCGCCGAGTCGCGACGACGATGACGATGCGATGACGGCGGAGACGCCGGAGCTTCCCCTTTTATCGGCCCGCGAGGGAGAGGTGTCGGACGGGGATCCGGGTTGTTCGCGCCGCTTTCCCGATGCCGACTGCGGTGTTTCTGTATCGGGCTTGTCGGGAGTGAAATACCGCTTGAAGGCCTTCATGTTGGGGCCTCTGACAGCCGAAGTTGCCGAACCGTCAAGTCAAGTTGTAGAGAACGGGTGTCCGCCGGGTCACCGAGTCGAATTCACCGGCCGAGAGGAAGCACAGGTAGTCGCGTGGAGACAAAGAACATGATGCCATAGAAAGATGGTGAACGGAAGGGGGGCAGTATATAAGAGAAGGAGAAAAGGGGACTGACTGCATGACGCGACTAGGGGAGGGACATGGCTGGGAAGACTTTTTGCTTCTTGATGGTAGCATTGGAAGAGCAACGCTGCAGGTAGGTAGGCGTCAGGGCTGATGGGGATGGGTTCGATGGATTATGGGAAATGCTATCGGATCTTGCCGCGGAACAGAGCCCGCTCTCTCATGTTTATTACATTGTCTCTCAGTGACAGCCGTCCTTCTCTAATACAGGGGCTTCGAAGCGAATACGGCCAGAACGGTCCAGCGTCAGCTCGGTCTTTCCTATTCTCCCATTGCGTCCGCCGACCAGGCCACTGGGGCGACCAGTCACCGGTGAGGGACTTGCATGGAAGCCAAGCTGGTTGCGGCTTCTGACTGGACACAAGGATGGGATCAAGATGGTGGTGTGAACGTGAATATGGACGTGAACGTGAATGTAAAAGCGAGATAACGAGAGATATGTGGTGTGGAACCATGTGGTGTGGTGGTGGAGGAGAGGCCGCTCGACCATCTGCAATCCATCGATATATGCCTTCTTTGGGAAAATTGGCTTGGCTTGGACTGGCTTGGCGAGCTGATATACCGCTGCAGGAGATGCATACTACTGCGCAGGTGGGCCATGTTGCCTGGCTAAGCAACTTACTTGCTGCCTCTGGGTCCGAACATGAAGATACCGTTGCCACGTAGCGAGCATGAAATCCATACCGAATGTAGATAGGTCGGGCCAATTCAGGAAGGGCAAGGGTGATTAGAGCCAGCCAGTCTTCCTCATCAAGTAGGTAGGAACCTTATGAGCTGCTGTTGCGGTGTGGGAGCCAGGCCATGTGCCCTTTGTGTTAGGAGTAGGGGTTGTTAAAGGGGTGGGGGTGGGGGGGGGGGGGGGTTAACAAAAAAAAAAAAAAAAAGCAGCGAGCTGAGATTTTGGGGGGTTGGAACGAAGCCAGGGAGCCCAGGCACCAAGGTCCAACAGTCGGGGGTCGGGGACCACTCCAAGTTCAACGTGATGGACCCATACGTGTGCAGAATGCATGCGCCTGCGACGCCTGGTATAGACCTACGAAGTAATTAGCAAAGAACGAAACACAAACTCAACTACTGAGCCTTGGCCTCGGGACCGCTGATCCGGCCGGAGCCGGGGCAAGGGTCTTGCACATGGATCATGGTTCTTGGATGATGAACCTATTTATCAAGCGTCGGTAGGGTGTGTGTTGTGCTTCGTTTGATCGCAACGGACTACTGGGATAGATCAAAGGGGAACGCCGTTGCCTCGTACTTCACTCTGTGCTGTTTGTGTCGGGTTGAACCAGATAAGAAACATGAGGTGAAAAGCCAGCTGTTGATGGCCGAGTCATCTTGCCTACCTTACCACTCTTTACTTGACCAAGACAAGGACCGCAATGCATGTCTGGTCTGGCTTGAAGTCTGTCTGGTAAGTTGTAAGTTGTAACATCGTCAGGTGTCAGGGATACGGTCACCCTTCCCTGAATTCTCATCAATACCTAAATTCATCAGCACAGAAGACAGGATTGTGTCTAAGGTCCTGAGTATCCCTATCTCTCAGCCTGTGGTGGAAATGGGGCCTCCGGGGGAGAACCGAGATGGAGACCTGCGCTGGTGCGGTCAAAAGTTGCTAGTCAGCCGTCTTCATTAGGCACAAAGTACCAAGTACTTGGTAATCAGTGCCTTCTCCCCGCCTGCCATTGGCCCGTTGCCAGCGGACATTTCTCTGGTGCCGGGCGTGCCTTGATGCCGAGATCCATGGCGGTCTCGGCGGTAGACTTAGTGACAAGGGTCCAAGGAACAGGCCGAAAAAAAGGAAAACGAGGCGAAGGAGGGTCGACTGCCTTCTTTTCCTTTTTCCTTTTTCCTTTTTTCTTCTTCTTATTGTTCGTTTCCAAAACAACCAAATCTTCGTGTATCTCGGCCCGGTTCGACATTTTAACGTGATGAGACAGGGCTACCTTAGGAACAGGACCGCAGCTACACCACCACATCGACCGCCATTTCAACATTCATCGAGGTTCTTAGCATTCATCGTAGGTACTTCGTATTGTTATGGAATTATCATAAAATGCTTGAAAGAGGAAAACGGTCTTCGCAATGTGGAGCAAATTAGCCTAGAGCGGACGGCAGCTCCTGAAAGAAGGTTTCCGGCCAGTGGGGGGGAGAGACATGGGAGAGACGGGAGACCCCGCGCGGACCGTATTCAAGGAGTGGATAGAGGCGGCTAAGGTATACAACGTACGTTGTATGTAGGTAGTGTATACGTACAATGTATGGTTCGACAAGCGTCCGGACGGGTGGGTGTGGGTGGTATCCATTGATCCTACCATGTACAGGATACCTTACACATGGGCCACCTGAAAATATCCCGGGCTTGGCATGGCCGGCGACGCTTTGTACCTGATGAGTGTGGCTGCGGCACAGGGCGGGCCAGAGCGAGGTGTCCAAGATAAGGGCAATGTTCTGAACAGTCTGGATAAGGTATTCAGCAAGCCCGTTCAGTGTTTAATTAGATGGCCTTCGATGCTTGATAAGGAGGCAGAACATTTGAACGTGTGGGTGCAAGTGAATTCATGGACGGGAGCGGCATCCGTGGACCATAACTACTTCGTAGATCATAGGACTGGCAATATTTAAGACTCACCTGAAGACGGGTAGCGATGTAACCCTACACGGCGACCGGCACCACGGGTGGGGTGACGGGAGGCTTTGTATAAATGTACACGTGTAGTCCGTTTCGTACAGCCAAGCCAGTGCCAGAAGTCTACTCGATACGACACAATTACAATACAGAAAGCATGAAAAATAAAAAATAAAATACAATAAAAAGGAGAGAAAAAGTGATACATGCAGCACTTGCGGTGCCTGGGGTGGGTCTATCCGTACTCCCTTGTCCAAAAGGAATGCATCCATGATAGATGGAAGAGGTTTGTAGGAGTACGGGAGGGTTGATACTAGGTTAGGAGGAACAGTTAGCTCAGGCTGGTGGTGGCTTCCGCAGTCTTGGGCAAGGGCTTACGCCGGCCTGGGCTTTCCCGCCGAACATGTTGGGGGTAAGTGTCCGCATTAAGTAACCTCCTTCGTATACCTAATTGGAGAAGAGCAAACAAATGCAAACATGAAAACACCGACTTCTGATCAAACGAGAAACAGCAAGGGGGAGCAAAGATTTCACTCTATGGCGTCAACGCCACACAGAAAGCCACCGCGACTTGCTGGGATTAATCACCCCATCACCAGAGCTCCCGCCCCCCCCCCCCGACACCCAACAGACACTCCGAGTACCCCGTAGTCCTCCAGTTATCCCCTATAAGCCCGCTGGAGTGTATGGGTGGTAGATGGGCAGGACCCAAGAGCCTCGACCGAATCCATGCAGTCTTGGGTGCCTTACACACACCATTTCTCTTTGTGAAAGATTTTCAGCTAGCTAGTCCCTCCCCTTCTCCTATAACTTTTTTTCTTCTTTTTTCTGGGATCTGACAGGCACCTGTCAATACTTGTATGTAGGATGATGAATGAGCGACTATCAGTTACATGGCTACCATGGATCTGGGTTCCAGGCCAAAACGACGGTTAAATCGTGTCTTATCACGTAAAGAAAGATGTTGCATAAGCCACATAAGGTAGGATACGGATACGGGAACCATAACAGTAAGAAGAAAAAAGGTCTCTGGAACCAAGTTACCAACAATAACAGCTTAGTAAAAGTGATGCAAAGCAGAAATTCCGGCGTGTGAACCAAGTATCACTGGTATAAGCTCTAAAGCATGAATTCCACCAGAGAAGAGTAATAAGAGAGAAAGGGGAAGAGAAAGAGACAAAGGGAAAGGAAACAAAGGGAAAAGAAAAAAAAAAGCAGTTAGCAACTGAACGTTTCGATCGTTCGACCTCCGGGTTATGAGCCCGGCGCGCTTCCGCTGCGCCAAGTTGCTTGTGTTATGCTCCGTCTGACTAATCACAAGCAATGGGAACCTATGACCCTCAAGCTGCCGAGGTCGACAGATGCCGCGCCACGCTAACGTGACTTGGGTGTGGCGCAGCTGTGTCCTGCCTCACTTCTTGGCCGCTGACGTCGTCGCCAGGCGATTGGGCTTCGTCCGCGAAGAACCAACAACACAAGAGAATATTCGTGCCAATCCGATCCAGCATCTCATTCCCTTCCGACTCGACACCGACCACTACACACTACAACCTGCAAACATCCTACTATCGCCGCGATAGACGAACATCAATATTTCCGATCAACTTTAATACATCACACGAGTAGATCACCATACCTAGACCGTTCCCCGCACAGTACTCGCCATGTCTTGGGCAGGTAAGCTGCGAAACGCCTCTCCGCTCGTGTCTCTTCAACCAGAGACTAGCCTCCGTTGTAGGATAGTAGGGCCGCTGACATTCTATGCTATGCAGGCTTCAAGAAGAATGTGAACCGCGCGACGACGCAGGTTATGATGAAGACGGGTCCGTGAATCGTCCTACATCCCCTCCCCCGCCGCACGACCCGATCTCAAAAAGAACAACACCTGACTCTCTATACCAGGGCACGTGGAAAAGACAAACGATCGGGACTATGAAGTCGAAGAGAGGTGCGTGGGTTTATTACCGGTCGGCTACCCGTCATCACCGAGCATCGTGCTAAGATTCGGAACTACAGGCGATTCAAAACTATGGAAGCCGCCGCGTTACGGCTGCAGAAAGAGTCCAAGGGCTACCTAGATTCACTCCGAGGCAAGTCTGCGCAGTTGCGTGTCTATCGGCGTTTCGGCGTGCATTGAGTAACCGAACCGACTTGTAGCTATGACTGCGTCTCAGATGCGCATTGCCGAAACCATAGATGCCTTCTACGGCGACTCCGGTGCCAGGGACGGCGTAAGCAGGAGCTACAAGCAAGCAGTCGAAGACTTGGATGCCGAGACCATCAAGGCCCTCGATGGCCCCTATCGGACGACCGTTCTGGATCCCATCTCCCGTTTTTGCGCCTACTTTCCCGACGTCAACGAATGTACGTCCACACGGCCTCTAAACCTACTGTCTGCCATCCAAGTCCCATCTCTTCTACTAACGAACCTGCGCCTTCCCCCCCACAGGCATTAAGAAGCGCTCTCACAAACTCCTCGACTACGATGCCCTCCGCGCCAAAGTAAAGAAGCTAGTAGACAAGCCCGACAAGGACGTGACGAAGCTGCCCCGCGCCGAGAAGGAAATGGAAATGTCCAAGGCCGCCTACGAACAACTCAACGAACAGCTCTCCACCGAACTCCCCCAACTCATCGACCTCCGCGTACCTTACCTCGACCCCAGCTTTGAGGCCCTCGTCAAGATCCAGCTCCGCTTCTGCGCCGAGGCGTACAGTCGCATGGCCCAGGTGCAGCAATACCTCGACGCCGATACGCGCGAGCAGTACGCCCAGGGCCACCTCGATGCACGTGTCGAACAGGTATTGCAAGAGATACGTGAACTAAGCATCGCTGGCACGGTATAAACCGGCTTTACCCAAAAGAAGAAGACGTGGGGGTGATGGTCGCAGATGTATGATGTCTACGTTGACGGGCGGCTTCAGAGCGTTGGCTATGGTCTTACGGCCGTTACGGATAAGCAAACGGGAGTGGTAATGTTATGGTTAGACCGGTTACCTGGGCCTTTTGAGAAAACACTGGCTGCGGACGACTGTTTTACAAAAGCGTGTTCGGAGCAACACCATCGAAAATCCACTTTGTACAGGAAAAGCTGATGAATAGGCACGCACGTTCCTGAAATTAGGTACCATGTTCCCTACTTCGTGTCATCCCAAGGTCGCCCGGCTGATCCTGGAGGTCCCTAAGCCTGCTCCCCATCACCGCCGTCGGGGACCGCAGGCCGATCGACCAGCGTACTAACCACCAGCTCCGTTCCGTGAGGCGAGAAATAGATCGTCAACGTTCAACCTCTGCCCCACCGTTCCTCCAGTCGTGCGACTCGGGGCTTCCGCGGCCTGCACCGGCCGCTCTTGTTGTGGATAGTTCGGCACGCCCGGCTCCTCGACGTCATCCTCTTCTCCGTGGCCGGCGCGCACAGACCGGATTGCCTCCTGCACCATAGCGGCGTTGGTCATCCTCGTTTCCTTGTCGTCGGCGTGGATCCACACGCCGACGACGCGGCTGCCGTCGTCGGATGTCTGGTCGCCTCCGCTTCCGCTTGCGACTTGGACCGGGTGGTGGGCGTCGCTAGGGGATTCCGGTTCCGGTTCCATGTTAAAGATGTAGATTTCGTCCATGACCTCAAAGTGCGCGACGCGGCTGAGGTCTAGGATCTTGTTCTCGAGGCCCCTGCGGTTGAGGACGAAGAGGCAGGCACCTGGCTTTGCCGCCGCCGCAGGGTCGGGCTGCAACAGACACAGGAAGTAGGTCCCTTCGATGCCGGCGCGATCCCAGGAGGAGGTGGAGGAGTTGAAGGAGTAGACGACGGCGTTGGCGGCGATGCTCAGGATGGTGTGGATGGAGGGTAGGTAGCGCTGGAGGACGGAGAGGTTGAGTTCGGTGTTTGTGCGGTTGATCAGGGCGGGGTTCGGTGGGGGGAGCTGGCTCTGTTGGTTGTCGAGTAGGAGTTGTTGGTGGGCGGCATCGGAATCGTAGTCGGAGGCTTGGCCGTGGCGGTGGGAGTTGGAAGGTTGGCGCCCGTGGGTGCGCTTGCGCGGTGTTGGGCCGACCATTTCGTGGCGCCGAGATTATCCTATCCTGCTCTTTTGCGCAACGACTCGGCGAAGAAAGGTGGGAATGCAGTAGTGCGATTATGGCGAGGGCTATATGTTCGATCCCGCAAATCTGAGCGATCGCCGTGTGGCTCTTCGTACTTCTGTCTGGGAGTCAGGACGTGGGAGCTGGGAAAGCACAGAAGGTATTGGCTGAAGTCGGACAGGGTTTGTGATAGATGAAGTCGCCTCTACTTACATTGAATCCAAAGACGTGACCGCTGAAAATGCGTAAATAGTACTGGGGTATTTCAAAGGTTCGATGCCGAAAGTTGTACAGAGAAGGTTGGGTTTTGGTCAAGGCTTCGTTCGGAGCACTCAGTCCGCCTACATGCCGTAACCTCAAGGTACCTACACGGAGTAGCTTCAAGCCACGAGGGCTGACTGAGGCTGGTTGTACCTTATCTCTTGACTTATCTCTTATCACTTATCATTTACCCCTCCATTCTTCTCCAAGGGCGTGATCACAGGTAGCCCCACAATTTATGATGTACGTACTCTGCACGAGGACTCGGCCGCATAACTATAATCTGCCTGCATTCGCGACTTGATCTGGGGGTTCAATGTTTCCATCTGTCTTCTCATTCTCCCTTGTCTCCCTTTCCTACTCTGTACACTCTACCGATCGACTTTCACCATTTCTTAACTCTCAACATCTCCGTGGTTTTATCTCGCCTGTTACTTTGAATCCACACGCTCCGACTCTCCGTCATATTCTTTCTTCTATCCTCCCGTCCACTGGCATTCCCTCTCCCTTCCCTTCCCGCCTTGTCTTCGCTAATATATTGTTTACCAAACACTGCGCCGTCCCTTTCTAGGCCTTTCAATAACCATGCAACAGCCGATATCTGATTAACAACAAGTGGAAGGCATCGAACTATTGCTTTCCCCCCCTCCAAGTAAACGAACGGCTCTTACCGTAGGCCCCGTGGCGAGTCGACAAGTCCATCTATCATGGCTGTCACCGACCCATCCCAACCCGACAGCTCGACGCCCTCGGACCCTATCGATCTCACATCTACCCCGGTATCCCTCGCTCGCGCCGTCCATGCCCGTCGGTCCGAGTACGTGCGGCCCCACCGAGTTCGCGTCAAGGTTGGCTCCTGGAACGTTGCTGCTTGCCCAGGAACGGACAAGGACCTCGCCAGCTGGTTTGTCGACGGGAAGGGCGTGGATAAAAGCTTGGCCACCCTCGATATCTCCCATACACGGGCTGTCGAGGATGAGTCCTATGGCTCAAAAAGAGCCGGGTCGTCCGAAGATGACGGCAGCGAGGTTCGACTCGTAGGAGGGGACCAGATCGGCCTCTACGTTCTGGGCTTGCAAGAGATTATCGACCTCAACAGAGCCAGGGAGGCCGTCAACCGCATGTACTACGACCCCGGGCCGATGAACAAGTGGAAGGAAGCTTTGGAACGGGCTATGCCACCCGGTTACAGGCTCATCACGGCCGAGCAGATGTCGGGCTTGCTTCTCCTCATATACGCCTCCACCGAAGTGGCAGCAACCGTCAGCAACGTGAGCACCGTACAAGTCGGGACGGGGTTGCTTGGATACCTCGGAAATAAAGGGGCGGTAACGACGCGCATTCTCCTCGGCGAGACCACGCGCATGGTCTTCACCAACTCCCACCTCGCTAGCGGCGCGGAACAGGTTTACCTTGAGAGGAGACTGTGGGATTATGGCCAGGTTCTAGCGCGGACGCAATTCGAACCCATCCGGCTTCCCGGCATGTCGGAAGCAGAATGCCCGTCGGAGAAGATCGGCGACGAGGATTTCGCGTTTTGGTTGGGCGATCTCAACTTTCGTCTCGACGGACTGCCTGGTGATGACATCCGGCGGCTCCTCATGCTTCATTCCCGGGGAGAATACGACCTGACCAAGAAACAACCGTACTTGGAAGGCGAGGAGGGCTTTGTTGTCCAGAGCGCAGATAGTGACGATGACGACGAGTCGACGGTGGAATCATCCACATCCCGGAGTACGGTCGTCGACGAGTCCGATAGCTCTTTGCCCGATCCAGACGATTTCTTGCCCGATCCGCGTGATGATCCCGGATCGCTGCAGGCCACGCTGGACTCGTTGTTGCCTCATGACCAGCTACGCCGTGTCATCAAGCAGAGGAAGGCCTTTCACGACGGCTGGCGGGAAGGTCCCGTCACATTCCTCCCATCCTACAAGTATGACATTGGTACCGTCAGCCTTTTCGACTCGAGCGAGAAACAACGTGCCCCCAGCTGGTGCGACCGCATTCTCTACCGGACAAGGAGAGACCGGGAGGAGTACGAACGGAAAATCAAAGAAGAAGAAGCCGCCAAGGAGAAGGATGCTGAGATGAAGGCCCGCGGCATGGAGGACGCGGCTGACGACGACGATGTGTTGTTCAGCTGCGATCCAGAGGAAGACGCTGAGACGGAGGAGCAACGACCCAAGAAGACATCCAGTTTCGACGAATACGATGACTACAACGAAGATGAGGACGCCGATAATAGGGTACGAGAAGGAGAAAGAGGAGGAGAAGAAGGAGAAGAACAAGTCACCAAGGAAGGGTTCACCGATCAAATACAGCTCGACATATACACCTCCCATCAGCGGATAACATCATCGGACCATAAACCTATAGTTTCTATTTTCACAGTCGACTACAATGCGGTGGTACCCGAGCTCAAGGCAGCGATCCATGCCGAAGTGGCCAAGGAACTCGACCGCGCTGAAAACGAAGGCCGGCCCCTCGTCACGGTGGTAGTGGATTCCCAGGATGGAACCGGCAAGGAGCCGCCAGGTCGACTGGCCGACCAAGGCGAACCGATCGACTTTGGCGAGATCAGCTTCATGGGAAAGCACACGACATACCTGACGATAGCCAACACCGGCCAAGTACCGGCCAAGTTTGCATTTGTTGAGACGCCGTCTATTGTGGATCACGACAGCTCAAGTGCACCACAGTGGCTCAACGCATCTTTCAGGCGACGGGAATCCGATGCGGATGAGACGCAGGAGGATGCGGTGGACCTCGGAGACGAGGTCAAGTTGGAACCCGGCGAGACGCTGAGCGCGGTTCTCGAGGTGATGGTGGACGATCTATGGCACGTTCGAGCGCTGAATGACGGCCGGGCGAAGCTCGAGGACATCCTCGTGCTCCGGGTCCGAGACGGTCGTGACCATTTCATTCCCGTGCAGGCGACGTGGCTGCCTACGTGTTTCGGACGATCCATTGAAGAACTGATCCGGGTCCCGAGCGGCGGCATCCGCGCGTTCGCAAAGGAACGGGAACGGGCGGGTGGTCCAGGCGGTGGTGGTGCCATCTCCTACGACCTCGAGGTGCACAGCGCCGCCCCGAGGGAACTGTTCAAACTCACGGAGATGCTCGAAGCGCTGACGACGCGCGCCCTGGCCGACGCGAGTATGCTCGACCAGGAGGTCGTGCCGGCCGATAAGCCGGGGTGGCCCCTGGACGAGTCCGCCTGGGTGTTCCGAGACGAAGAAGAGCGCCGCGCGCAGAAACTGTCCCTCATCGAGGCGCTCGACACCGACAAACCGCTCGCCGACGCGCTTCCCCTCGACACGCCGTCGCCGCACCGCCTCGAAGTCGTGTCCGAGGTCCTCCTCCTTTTCCTCCGCGGCCTGACCGACGGCATCATCACGGCGCCGTTGTGGGCCAAGATCGAGGTCGCCCTGCCCCAGTTGTCATCCGCGCCTGCGCCTGCGTCGTCGTCATCGTCGTCGTCGTCGTCGTACCCTCTCCGAAGGACCCAGGAAGCCGAAGCCGGAGCGGAGGACGATAAGGAGGCGATCCTCGACATTCTCTCCTCCGCGCCGAACCATAACATCGCCTTTGTCTTCCTCGCGGCCGCCCTGTTCAAGGTGGTTGAGGAGTTGGCGCCGCTGTCGAGGGCGGATGTTGGGGCGTTGACGTCGCCGGTGTCGCCGGTGAAGAGGATCAGTGCGCTTGGGCGGCATAGTCTTGGCTTTCGGCGCAATGGGGGCGGCAGTGGCGGCGGCGGCAACAACGGCAGCAACAGCGGCGGCGGTAACAGTTTGGCCGTCGCCGAGGCGGCGCTGGGGAGACGGAGGGCGAGGGAGAGACGGTTTGCGGAGATTGTGGGGAGGGTGGTGTGTCGGGTCGGGTTGCCGGCTAAGGAGAAGGAGCGGAGGGCTGTGGAGGAGAAGATGAGGTGTGTCGTGGAGATGTTTTTGAGGAAGCCCCTAGATTCTTCGTGAGAAAGTGCCCTTGGGAGAGCTTTTCTTGTTCTGTGTTCACTCTCATCAGCCCAAGTTGGATGCTTGTAGGCTGTGATCAATAGACGGGGATTCTCAACGGTTACGTTTCAGCAAGTACCTGTATCATACACCATGATCGTTTCAACCAGTTTTATGTCTTTCGAGACGAGTTTTCCTCGGTCAGGTGTCGCTGTGTGAGGTCGGGGCAGGGGGGTTTGGGTGACAGACAGTGAGTGAGCCAGGACGAGAGCGGTGTAGGGGGTTTTCGCTCCTCGCTATTTCGTTAGTGGTGCCCATTACCACCAAAGCGTGAAGGAAGTGGGATGAGATACATGTATCCCGTAGTTAAGGCAGTCATTTTGGTTAGGGGACTTCCCATTCGAGTCGGGGAGAGCAGTCGGCAGGCTTGTTTTCCTCCTTTTCAAAGCAAGTTGACGGATGAATGTAGAGCTTCTGGAGGTCAACAATTCCGTGGGGGAATGACAGGCTACAGCTGCTAGTCGCGTACATGGATCATCCAAATTCTACCCACCTTTATTTAGGCTTTCACATCAACGGTGAGGGCCGTCAAATTTCCAACAAGCCTGGCCCTGGAGTTCGCCCAGACCGCCTTCAACACAGCGGAGCCTGCCTCCATCGGGCATAGTATGGATAGATATGGCATTGGCAGGGAATTCCCGGCCTGTGTTGTGAAATCTTCACGCTAATAATAGCGGGCGTTATGCCGTGGTAGATCTGCCGACGGAAAGGTTACTCGGCGACTCGGATCTTTCCGTCCATGTGGCTATCGGTGGCGAGTAGCGGTATCCCGCATCCCCCCCTTCCGGCCTCCGCAAGCGCCTATCCTATTTAGGCCGCGCTGCCGAGGGCGCGTTACTCCGCTAGGAAATCAGCGTCTATGCCTAAAGTCCCGGTATATCGTGAGATCGTGGACACAGGGACGTTAGTGGTGTGAATTAACTAAGGTAGAGGATTCTTAATTAACCCGAATTCCCTCATATTATTAACTCTTTACGAAACCTGCGCCTTAACTATAACTACCACTACTAATACTACTATCTAAGATAAGTAAATTTCTAGGTCTACGGCCACTGCCCCCTAGGCGCCTGCTACGATCTTACGATATACCGGGACTTTGGGCATAGACGCTAATTTCCTAGCCGAGCAACGCCCTTAGTAGCGCGGCCTAAATAGGATAGGCGCTTACGGAGGACCGAAGGGGGGGATACGGGATACCGCCACTTATCGGTGGCTCCCTTTAAGATTTCGGATCCTTACAAAGATCGTCTCTTCGTACAGCACGCACAAAGTACGGGTGACAGCTAACAATACCAATACCTATCCGATCTGACGTGGCGAGTCTGGCCATCTTCTTCCCCCTGCTGGCTTCCTCAACGGTCCAATTCACCTCAAGAACGAACGGGTGCAAAAGAAAGACCCCGAGTCTACCTAGGCTGGCTTGCAAGGACTTGGCTGTACGAAGTACACGAAGTACATCCCCACCTCCGTGAGTCCTCCCGCACCTACTTGGCGGCGGAAGACATCCCGACAACAAATCAGCACTCAGCTGACCTCTGAGCCAAGAGGAACGTACATACATTAGGTATGCACGGAGATGGAGATCTGTCACTCTGCTCCCACGTGTATTGGTGGTTCAGCCATGCGATACATGCTCTTAATTCGGGCCATTCCGAGTGTCTGGATGGCATTGCACGGTTGTCAGTCGAGTCGAGACGACTCGGGAAGGGTATCGGTCTATCCCTTTCCTTTGGAGTGTTTATGGGGGGGGGTTTGAGGCGTTCGCTACCAGGATATCTATGATCTATCCGTACTCAACTTGTCATCGTACACTATTTTTCTTCGCCAGGCTTATGCACGCCTCGCGGCCTCACGCGGTACAGCGCACACGGCCCCGACCAGAATCCTGGTCCTGATTCCTGCGCGAAGCGATTGGGGGCACGAGCCCTATGCCTTGCATTTCATGCCATCTATGTACACTCCAGTATTCATATAATACCTGCAACTAATTAATAGGCATCGTCCGGCATGGCTAGACGAGTGAGTATTAATACTTAGACCTCGTCATCGCCCTATCCCCCGGTGCCTCCTTGGGGACTAATGGTCCTTGATCCCCTCCCTCCTTGGGCGTCCTCCACCCCAAGCTCAGACCGTTCAGAAAGCTAAAGGGGGTTCGGTAACTTCGGTCTTGCAACGAACGCTTTTCGCGCCTTTTCTTTCCGCCCCCCATGTGTCTCTCCTGTCGACCTCCCTGAGTTTCCTTCCCGGCCTGCAGCATCGACTATTGCCTCCCGAAAGATGGGACAGAAGTACGGCTTCTTGATCCCAGACACCTACGTCCCGGAGGTCCCTAACGAGGTCGACATGAACACGTCCAGCATCTTTTGGGGGCTCTCTCTGGGCATCGCCCTCTTCACGGCGGCAAAGGCGGGGAAACAGAGCCTACGGTCATGGAAGCGGTCACGGCGTCTCACGGCGTATGTCTTTATGGTCTGGGCCGTGTGGTGGAGTAGTATGGTCCTGGGCGTGTTGGCGTGGGGGTTTCAGAGACAGTACATCCCTCCAAGGTATGCGATGCCCTGGGTAGTAGTCCTATTGCTGCGCCAATTCCTTTCTACGGACGTGTAATGTCTTTTCTTATTTTCTTTTCCTTTTCTTCTTCTTCTTTTCTTTTTCTTCTTATTTTGTTTTCTACATGGGGATTCCCGTCTGACTCTACGTACAGCTTCGGTTTCTACTTTTGTGTTGGTATGATGGTCAACGTCCCCATCTCCTTCCGCGGCCCCTCCCTCCCTCTTCTCCTCTTTGGACTCTCCGTCTAACACAAACGACCAGCCCTCTTTTGGGCATTCCAGATCCAGTTCCTTCTACAGATCATCATCAACCGTCTGGGATTGTTATTAGCCGTGCGCGGGCGAGCCACGAAACTGAAATGGATCGTCTTCCTTATCATCCTGGCCATCAACATCAGCGTCTTCATCATCTGGATGCCTGCCCGCTTGCAGATCAACGAAACGTGGTACCGCCTTAACGAGATTTGGGATCGATGCGAAAAAGTCATATTCGCCTTTGTCGACGGTTTCTTGAACTTTTACTTTATCTACCTTGTCCGTTCACACCTCATCAGGAACGGCCTGACCAAGTACTATCGTCTGTACTACACGAACTTGGTCCTCATCTTCGCGTCCCTGTCTCTGGATGTAAGAATAAGTTTGGGATAATCAACTGATCTTGCCAACTGATCTTTGCTGACGCACTCCGTCTAGTTCGTCCTCGTCGGCCTCATGTCACTCCGAAGCAGCTTGGTGTATGTCTACGTTTCCTGCAAACCCCTTCACTACCGTTGTCACTTTGAAGAGCGAGTAGACCGTCTCTCTCTCTCTCTCTTTCTGACAAGACACAGATACCTTTCTTTTCATCCGGTCTGCTACCTCCTGAAGCTCCAAATCGAGATGGTGATGGCCGAACTCATCAGAAAACTCGTGCAATCATCGAACGCGAATGCCATCGACAACATATCGTACAAGGTCTCCACGACGGAACCCCAGTCCGGGTCGAGTAGGCCAGCTGTGAGAAACAACACACTGAACAACATCCCCCGGACACATCAGGGGACCTGCATCGGCGGCAACACGACGCACATCTCTGTTGGGGATCGAGAGGACGACGCCGACGGCTTAGAGCTACACGAAAGGGGAGGTGACTTGGAACAAGGCATCCGACAGACCGATTGAGACGAGAGTTGCTACTTCGCCCGCGGATAATGCCGAGAGAGAGCCGGGGAGCGGAAGTAGCTCTAACCGGAAGCTGCACTCTCATGATATTGATGAGCCATTATCTTTGTTCCGTTTCTGCATTTTTTGATTCTTTTCTTATACTTTGGGGTCTCGGTCGGGCCCCCGGGCGTGTGGGAGTTGACTTGATTCGTGCGAAACATCGCAGCCAGGGCAAGCGCGGCGTTCCTTTTGGTTTCATGGTGTTTGGCTTTATGGGAATGGCGAAAGATGACCTGGAAGCGAAGGGATCATATCAGTTTCCTCTCTTGATCAATGTACGAACTGCCTATATACCAATTTTTCTTTTTCTTTTTTTGCTCGCTTCCTATATTCGGGGGAGACCTCGAAGAGAACTTCCCCGGTATCATCAGTGCTTCAGTCTTCGACAAATGGCAAAGACCCATGCCAGGAAACTCTTCCCAAGGGACCGAATAGTCGTTACCTAAGACACCCGTGGCCAACCGTTTAGAGACGGATTTCACTGTCGCGGAAGACTGTCGGGTGAGTCGTAGGTACTTCAGGTTGACATGACAGCTTACCTAAGGTATCTTAGGTATCTAGGTAGGTAAGGTACCTTACCTTAGGTACCTACCCGGGTTTGGGGGGGTATAGGACAGAGCCCGATAACTGGTCAATCTGTCAACAGTCTTAGAACATCATGTCGACAGAAATTTCTCTGTCCTGGCTCTGGTCAGAGCAAAAGTCTCTGTCCGAGCTCTGACCTAGAAACCCCCCCTCCCGGGTAGGTAGGTAGGATGGAATATGGGGAACTGTGCACGCGTCGCGTAAGGTACTTCCGTACTTTGATACTTCGTAAATTGGATGCTTTCCTTTCCTGTTGATTGGTCGGTCGCAACCATCACCGTCATGGGCCACATATCGTATCAAGATACTACCTTAAAAGGTACCTTAGATACTGGAATGGCTGGTGCCCTCTCCTCCAATCAACCGCGAAAATTGAAGCTATTTACCCCGTACAACCACAACCATCATCCCGCCGATACGATGGGCGACGAGCGGCCTTGCGGCTTCGGGCTGCCGCAGCAGCTTTTTGCTTCAAAAGAACAAGGCCACGATGCCCTTATCGCGCACGCCTACGCGAACGGCTACTGCCTAACCAAACACCAACAATACCCCCGAGGCGGCGAGCCGACACGCATCACCTATCGTTGCGCGAAGGGGAGGTCGTACACCCCGCGAGATTCCCAGACCCACGAGACCAAACGCCGGAGGACCGTATCCCAGATGACCGGCTGTCCTTTCAAGGTCAACCTCCGACTTCGCGACCACGGCTGGGTTGCCGAATACATCATACAACACGGCGGACAGCCGATAACGACCCATAACCACGGCTGGATCCCACCTACCGAGTTCCCCCTGTATCGATCCCAGGGGATAGCGGCATACAAGGACGACATCGTCGCCATGCGCAACAGCGGCATGCGGCCCCGCGAGATCATGATAAGGCTCCGGAATCCGGAATCCCCGGAACGACAGCCCTTGGTGGTGACGGTGCACGATATTATGAACCTACTTGCCCGCCATTGTCGCAACGAGCTGGGCGGCAAGATTCCGAAAGAGTGGAAAGAGAAGAAGCCCCGTGGCATCATCCCGCTCAGGCCACAGCCTGTACAGGTGCAGATGGAGGGGGTTCGTGGGGTAGACGGCGGAGCTGCTGGGAGCAGAGTCGACCATGTCGAACAGGCCGACGACGATGTGGATCATGCCGACCACGCCGACCACGCCGACCATGTGGATCACGCAGACCAGGCCGACCGAGCAGAACGCGCCGACCGAGCGGATCGCGCAGAACGCGCAGAACGTGCCGACCACGCCGAACGCGCCGACCACGCCGACCACGCCGACCATGCTAAGCATGCCAAACATGCCAAACGTGCTAAATATGCTAAATATGCCAAACGTGCTAAAACTGCTAAACATGCTAAACACGCGGACCAGGCGGACCGTGCCGATTACGCCGAATATGCCGACTTTGCCGAACACGTCGAGAACGCCGATCATGTTGATTATGCTGGCCATGTCGAGAATGAGCGGGAGGAGAGTCTGGAGACGATGCAGTCATGACGGACACAAGCCACGAACCACGCGCCCAAGTGTGCGCGGTGAGGATGCTTTTCAATATGGGAAGACGACAATGTTGCCAGCCGAGCCGACCCGATACCCCTAATTCGCATGGCAAGCGACGCCTCCTCTTCTTAATCCATGTTGAGGAAGGCGGACGAAAGGAGAAGAGCGGAACCTCTGAAGTGGACATCGTGCTGTAGAACAACAGGCACCAGTCGGAACAATCGACGGTAAGGCCACGAGAAGGGGTTGAAGGGGGTGTCGATGGCATTGAGCCCGAAGCCACCAGGAAGCATATGGCCCGTTCCACCAGAGGAGCTGGGCCGTAATGATAACTCATCTCGACGAGTATATAGAAACGTCATCTCCGATGCCCCTATGTACGGACGAAGGCATTGCGTGAAACAGTGATATACCATCGGGTATCTGAGATTATTAGCGAATTCATCAAGAAATATCCGTCAGCACAAAAATGAAGAAATTATCACACGCATTCAGGGATCAATGGAAACAAGGCAAACGGTTGTGGTTTCTAGGCTTCGCAGAGTGGGACGCTCAAGTCGACCGCCGTTCTGAAGCAACTGGGCTGCTTCCTTTGGCGGAGGAGGCAGGAATACGTATTTGATTTGTGAAATGGAGACTAAAGTCTCGTGATATGACCGTGTTCAAGAGAAGTGCTGTGCTGCATTCAGGGGCCTGGACTTATGTCCTTGACTATGGAGGATCGTTCGTATGACCCCCGACCCGTGGTGGCAGTTTAGGAGATTGCGTTCTTAACACCTCATCTCTTTTATCTCTTCATGTTTTCAATAGACACGCCTGTGGTGCCAGCAAATCGATTTGATCCTCCTTGTACGAGACGTATATCTTCCATCCAAGTCAGGACGCAGGAGGTGCCTGAGATCAAGGACAAATGGCCTTGGACTTTTCGCCTCCACTTCAAGCTCGACTTATCCGAGGTAAACAGACGATACGGGATGCATGCTAGAGGGTCACACTGCAGCAAGTCAATATTTGACCCCGAAACAGACTGCGGTAGGCTGCATTGCCTCGGCTCTGAAGCACTCCTAGACCCACCAGCCTCTGTTTCAATGGTTTCTAGATGCCGTGAGCCTTGTGTATGTTCTTCTACTCTATCGTTAGCATTGCCTGAAAAGGGGAATTAGCTACCCCGAGACTCGAGTTGACCGTACATTTCAGGTTGTTCTCATGTCACAGACCCGCACCCACTCACTCACACCTTGAGAGCCATTCATTCTCCTGAGACCGTCCACGTCCATCAGAACCCAAACTGCTGTGTCTCGGGCAGCAATCAGAGTGACCAAAAAAAAAAAAAGCTCAATCAACGAGGGGCACTACATCTCAGGTTCGCCGCTTCAACGCATTGTTGTAAAGCGAGTATCCATCATGCCGCCCCCGCAATGCTCGCGTGAGACGCCACACAGGTCTTTCAACTCCTTCCTCAGCAGCTCATAGTAATCAAGAAGCCGAGGCAACTCTGGACTTGGCCATTCGTAGGATGAGACACGGAGTTTACTCCTCACGCGTTGGACCACCTCAGCCGCGTAATGTCTCACATGATACGTTGTAATCTGACTACACTGCGATGCAGTATTCAGGCCAGAAACCTGACTCCTAGATCATCATCGTGTACGAAGTGCGGTGTACGGGGTACGTAGTGTACCGTACATACCTTACCTTTAGTCGCCAATGGTTGGCGGAGAAACATCACTGCGAGTTCTCCAAGAGAGCTCAGGAGTCAGGACTCAGGAGCAACCAACTGCGCTAGTAAAATGTACCGAGGCCCAAGTGAACTACCCCGCATTACCCCGTAGGTCTGGCTGTTGGACGGGTAGGCGTTTGATCGTGCTCGTCCTTGTGAAAGTTGCAGTATCAAAGTTGACAAGTCCGTCTGAAAGTTTGGACCGTTTGGGTGTGGGAGGGTGGCAGGACGTCTTCGGGGTCAAGACCCGAACCGGGGAAACTGCAACAGAACTAATGCACGAAGGTGGGAGATTAAAATGAAGCTCTTGATTTCTTGACCGTGACCGGGGAACTTACAAAGGGCGAATCTTGCGAGAAGAAAAAAGAAGGAAAAGAAAAAGAAACTAGACCGTATTCGGGGAATTTTGCGATGTCCCCAAGAAGCCAAGACCCCGCACGCGCGCAAGTGCCGGACGAAGTATGGGGGATTTGCGGGGTACAATCGCGGGGTGGGCGGGTGAGATGCGGGGTGCAGGGGCGCATCGAGACGAAGAAACAAAGCTAGTCGAGAGATCTGCCTCGGCTCAGGGGTTGGACACACACTTACTTTCAGGTCTAAGGTGAGATGTTGGCTTAATTGGGACAATGTTGCGAAACGAACCCCAACTAGGGTGACCTGCTGCCACCCTCTGCTTGGTCTATTTGCAGAGTCGGTGCTGAGCCTCACAACACACCGACCATTAACCATCAACCATCAACCCTCAACCATCAACCCCCAAGCTCCTTCACTCACCTTCGAAACATCGCAAAGGACCCAAGACTTTGCCCAGTCTGCATAGCGCAGCTGGAAGATTGAACTTTGCGGGGAAAGATGCTCCGCTCGCCCAATTCGCAAGGCCTACGAACCTCGGCACAACAGGGATGCCCGTCGAAACTCCAGACTGTACGACTCCACGACGATTTTGGCTGAATGTTCGACGAGAAGTAGAGAATCGACGCTCTGTTGATCGCGATGTGTTCCAGCTCTCGAAAAACTATATGAAGTCGAGTGATCGTCGTCGTTGAAAACAATTCCAGTCCAGGATCTCCAGCTCCAGCTCAAGCCTCAAGCCTCAAGCCTCAACACCGCTCGAATCCACCAGTCCAGTCTGCCGGCAGCTTTTTCGACTTCTCTTCTCAAGCCCAACTTTTCAAAACATCCAAATCAGTCTTCGGTTCCCATAAGCCAAAATGAAGTTCAACAGCGCCCTCCTCTTCCTCGCTAGCACCCTGGTTGCTGGTCTTCCCGTTGCCCCCGAGGTCGACACCGATGTCGTGGCCCGGTCTGACGAGGCCCATCTCATCGAGGCCCGCCAGAGCAACACTCGCAATGATCTCGAGGAGGGCAGCTCCTCGAACTGCCCCGAGGTGATCCTGATCTTCGCCCGCGGCTCCACCGAGTCTGGTAACATGGTAAGGCGAAACGGAAACCCCCTGTGCTATAGCCTATAGCTCTGGTGTTTACCAGGTTCCATGCAAATCACGGCATCGACGCTAATGTGAATCTTGACAACAGGGCAACACTGCCGGACCCGCCCTTGCCCGGGCCATGGAGCGTAATTACGACAACATCTGGATCCAGGGTGTTGGTGGCCCCTACACCGCCGACCTGGCCCCGAACTTCCTCCGCGCGGGCACCAACCAGCAGTCCATCGACGAGGCCAAGAGGCTCTTCACCATGGCCTACACCAAGTGCCCCAACACTCCCGTCGTCACCGCCGGCTACAGGTACGTTTCTTCTTCTTCTTCTTCTTCTTCTTCTTCTTCTTTTTCTTTTGCCCATGAGCTCCTTCCTGGTTCTTGTATCGCCCGGCATATACTGACCAACGACAAACAGCCAAGGTACCGCCGTCGTCGGCAACGCCCTCACCGAGCTTAACCGCACCCCTATCCAGGACCAGGTCGTCGGTGCCGCCCTCTTCGGCTACACCAAGAACCTCCAGAACCTGGGCCGCATCCGCGACTACCCGAGGTCCAACACCGAGGTCTACTGCCAGCTCACCGACGCCGTCTGCTCCGGCACCCTCTTCATTCTGCCCGCCCACTTCCTCTACCTCGACGATGCCGCCATTAGCGCGCCTCGCTTCTTTGCGCGCCAGATCCGCCGCGCTTAAGCGGGCTGCTGCTAGCCTGCTGCGGCGGCGGCCCGCGCTGGGGGCGTTCATAGGGGGCCGGCATTCCCCACGGTTGGAAAATCCGGGGTATCCCGCTGGTTCTTTTCCTTCCCCAGTTGGGTCTTTTCATTTCATGGCTGTACGCTGCTGCTCCGCGGTGTGTTTAGCCTTGGGGCTTTTCTGAACATTTCTTTTTTCCAACTGAAAGTGGTGTTTTCAGTTGCGGCTTGAGGTGGGGGGTGGATTTTGAGAATTCATGTCCCACAATGACTCGTCGGACTTTTCCAGGACTGTTGGATTCTGCGAGCCTTTTTTTGTATCAAGTTGTCTTCACTGTGCACATATCAAATCTACCGGTACATATATGATATTATGGAACAATCGCTGCGTCCTCCCCTGAACATCGTGAATGATTAGCAGTGTGATCTTTGGCGCATGTGGCATTCGAACCGAGCCTCTCGGGCTTTTGTGACCAAGTTGAGAGCGTGAAGTCAACCCAGATATGAAATTGTAACAGAGATGTGTTGATGTGGCCTCATCGCAGAGAGTTCGAACTTGGAAGTTCAGTCCTCAGTGGTTGGAGGCTTGGACTCTCACTCTGGAGCTTGAGAAATGGGAGTGTCCGAGTGACTCGAGTGAGTGCAGCCAGTAAGGGACCTGCAAAAGATGAGAGCAAGGGTTTTTCAAGAGGTGTTCATCCGGGGTTTCGACTCCTGATTTTTTTGAACTTGTCACGCGAAAACAGAGAGAGTCTGCAATGTCCTCAGTGCTCAAGAAAAGATGAGCGTCCGGGCGGGACAAAGGGGAAGTTCATTCTGTAATACCCTAGTTATGTAATCGGTGGCTGGTGCAGTGGCGGTGTTTTGGGCACCGCCACAAGAATCTTTAACTATCAGAGCTAGGGCACCTTAGGTAAGGTCTATGAAGTACGTACCCCATACTTTTCTGGGGAAAGGTCTTTTTCTGGCTCTCTCCCCCAACTCTGCAGCTACAGCTCCCCAGCTCTGCAACTCTGCATCTCTCCATTCTCTCCCACCCTCGCTGCAGCTTTCTCCCCCCCTTGACACGAGCTTCCAGGAGCGCGTGCTGAAGGATCTCTACCATGATGAATCCCGCCTAAACCTCCGAATACGAAAAAGAATCAAGGGAATTCGCTTTCACGATGCTGCTGCCATGCAAACCACCATCGCGAGCTGGCCTCGTCCGCCTGGCATGGGCGCCAGCTCGTCTAGTCCAACCCAGGTCGACGTACCCGCTTCGACGGCTCTATTCCACAGCTACAGGTTCTCCTAGAGCCGCAGAGATACGAGACGTGGTCCATCTCCCTCGGCGGATCACCCCGAAATATCGCGAGCCACCCATGACCACCTCCGGCCTGCTCTCTCTTCAGTGGCCGACGCCCCCTCGAAACATTCTCCTCATGCCCAAGCTCGGGTCCCCCCAAGCTATCAGGTCGACCATCGATTTCGCCAAGCATCTACAGAGCACCTATCCCGACCTGAACCTCATCTTCGAGCCTCGAGTTGCCCAGATGGTCCACGAAGGCGTAAACTTCCCCATCTACACCTGCGACCCCTCCCTCTTCCCCGACAAGATCGACATGATCACGACCCTCGGCGGCGACGGCACCATTCTCCGTGCTGCCAGCCACTTCAGCATGTATTCGTCCGTCCCTCCTATACTGGCCTTCAACTTCGGCACCATCGGGTTCCTGGCCGAGTGGAAGTTCGAGGAATATAAGCGAGCCTGGAGGGAGGCCTACATGTCGGGAAGCGGGGTGCCGGTACGCGACCTCCTCACTCCGCACACGCGGGTCGCTTCCGGCGAGAAATCCGACGAACCGGACCACGACACGGCATCCGGCTGGCACAGTTCGCCGGGCAAGAGCATGGGTCCCAGCCGGGCCGCCAAGATCCTGCTCCGCCACCGGTTGAAAGTCGGCGTGTACGATCCCAACGGGGAGAACATCAACAGCCAACTTTCCCCGACGACCAGGTCCCAGGCGCATCTCCCGGCCTCCAGTCCGGAGGAGGACACCAACACCACGCCGGGCAGCCGCAAAACCGTGCCCCCCGCCATCCACGCCCTGAACGAGATCCTCATCCACCGCGGTCCGAACCCCCACCTCGCCATCATCGACATCTACCTGAACAACCGCTTCCTCACCGAGGCGGTGGCCGACGGCATCCTCCTCAGCAGCCCCACGGGGTCGACGGCGTACAGCCTCAGCGCGGGGGGTTCCATCGTCCACCCGCTCGTCAAGTCGCTCCTCATCACGCCCATCTGCCCGCGCAGCCTCAGCTTCCGCCCGCTCGTGCTCCCGCTCAGCACCAAGGTCACGCTCCGCGTCAGCAACAAGAACCGCGACGGCGAGCTCGAGGTGAGCATCGACGGGAAGCGCAGCACCAGCGTGCCGGTCGGGACCGAGATTCGCGTCGAGGGCGAGAACGTGGGCGAGACGAGCGACGGCAGCTGGAGGGGCGGTGTGCCCTGCGTCATCTGCGGGCCCGGCAAGGGGGATACCACCGACTTTGACGACGATGGCTGGGTGGGAGGTCTTAATGGTCTTTTGATGTTTAACTATCCCATTGGGAGGGGGTAATACAGAATGATACCCGTGGCATTTAATCGATAGGCGTTTGGCATCTCTCATTCATTTCTTCATTTTCTCTCTCTCTCCCCCCCCCCTTCCCTTTTTTTTTTTGTTTTTTTTTGGTTTTCTTTCTTTTTTCTTTTCTATCACAGCACTCATGCTAGACCCATGGGGAACGCTGGGGGGCACCTAGGCTGCAATGCAATATTTCATTGCACCTATCTGCAGCGGCATTATCAGATGGCAAATCGCTGCTGTTGCTGGGTCATCTACTCATCCGTTCACTCTGTACGGAAAGAGGCAGAAGCCGTACATACATGGCGTATCCTTTGCACCCGTCGTCGTCGGGTCTCGTTTTACTTTTACTCAACCCAAATCACAGCGCTCAGCCCATCCTCCTGGTCGAGGGTACCCGCCCGGCCAACGCGAACCGAAGCCACCAGATCCCCCAGCCGCCCCGTCGTCACATTCCTCTCAATGATAGCCACATTGGCGCTCGTCTGGCCACCAACGGCGACGAGGTCACCAGCGGCGTTGATCTGGAGGGTGCGCGGGAAGAAGGAATGCGCCGACGTGATGTCGACAAACGACAGCTCCACGTCCCCGTCTTCCGACGTGCCAATCTCGAAGGTGGCGAGCGAGTCCTCCTGGTCGCCGAAGGAGCGGTCGCGCCGGTTCGACACGTACAGGAAGCCGTCGCGCTGCACGATGGCGGCGGCCTTGGCGCCCTCGGGCGGCTGCACGTTGTCGGGCAAGGTGGAGATGGTCTGGGTGAGGGTCAGCGAGGGGCAGGCGGCCGAGTAGTTGATGGACCAGACGCCGACGGAGTTGCTGATCTCGTTGAGGACGAAGACGGTGGTGCTGCATTCCTCGTGGAAGAGGAGGTGGCGGGGCCCGTCGCCCTCGCTGGTCGCCGCGGCGGGGCATTCGGTCAGGAGGCCCGTGGAGGGGTCGATGGCGTAGATGCGGATCAGGTCGGCGCCCAGGTCGCCGGAGAAGAGGAAGTTGCCTGTCGGGTCCTCGACGACCGAGTGCGGGTGCGGCGCTTCTTGGCGGGGGTTGGGCTTGGGTTGGGACAGCCGGTAGGGGAATTCCTGCAGGGGTCTGGAGGAGGACGTCAGGGGGAGCTGGAATGTCGAGATCTTGGAAGAGCCGCTACATTGGACGGGAAAAAAAATGTCAGTCAGCGGAACACAGCTCCTCTCGCATGAAGACGAAGAAAGAAAGAGACAGAAAGGGGGGGCTGAACGAACTAGTGAGCCAAGGCTAGGAATGCCCGTCCATCATCGCCGCCATAGAGGGTGCTATGCACTTCTGCGCCTCCCGTCACGGCTTGGCCATCCGAGTTCTGCGACAAGCTGCCATCGGCGTGAACAGTGAAGGTGGTCAGGCCGTTGGGGGGCCGCCAGTTGGCCTCGTCCGCGACGTAAAGGGTGTTGCTCTCGCTGTCGAAGTCCAGCCATGCGGGCCAGAAGTTACCCGACCGAGTCTCCGAGCTGATGGACAGCTGGTTGCTATCGGACAAGGTGAGGCTGTAGAGGTTCGCGGTGAAGTGGGAGGCAATCAGCTGGCTCGTACCGAGGACGGTCGAGGCATGGAGCACCCCCGCGGCGAGGGAGTATTTGCTGGGCATGGTTGTCGACTTTCGTTGGGCTGTATTGTACTGTACGATAGGATGCAAAAATAATTAGCGAAAAGCTTCTACGCCTTGGACTTCCCATCAGACCCTCCAGAATATGGCCATGTTCCCTCCCCCCCGTATTATATCATGTTCTTGGCTACTCCAGTCTCCGTTTCAACTGCCGGATGTAAGACAGGGGTCAAGGTCAATATGGCACTCGGCACTAGTATCCCCCCCTGCCGTGAGTCCGGGACTGATCCAGTGGTTCTCTCATCCTAAATAGGCAATTGTCGGAGGACGAAGCCGTGGGATAGCATGCACTTTGTTCACTTTCGTTCACTCTGTTGGTCGGGGCAAGGCACGATTTCGGGTAATTGTCGATCAAACGAGCTGAGGGGGGCTTAATTCATCCGGAAGTCCCTGTTTCTAATATATGGCAACAACATAATGCCAGCATTTTGCTGCCATTTATGTGTGGGGTATAAGCTGGGACTTGTGAGCGCTTTACGATGTGCCGGGTTTGCTGCTGGACCATGTTATTTGACCCGACTGGATCGGTTGAATTCGCTGCATCGAACTGGGCTGCGGAATGGCGGACATCGCGGCACCTTGATTTTTTGTTTGACATGATGGCATCGAGTCGGAGGCATCTGCCATCATGATCACGACATCGCCGACATGACGTCGGGATCCATGATTGTTTGAAGGAGCGGGCACTCGTTTACACGTACTGTCGGCCCGAGGCGACTTTATTACTATAGTCTATGAATAGTATCTGCTCGGGTCGATCCTCTCGTCTAATACGGAGGACGGATAAGGGGTCTCGCTATCCTGAATGAGACCCGAGAGAAACCTGTAAGTTAATCCCAATGTCAGTCCGTCAGATGGTCAGAGTACCAGGCATTGCCCAAAGCTCATCCTATTGAACGACTCCTCAGGTTCCTCAGGTTCCTCAGGTTCCTCAGATTCCTCAGATTCCTCAGCTCCCTCAGCTCCCTCAGCTCCCTCCGCGTCCTCAGCCTCCGCAGCCTCCTCAGTCTCGGTCAACTTGGTCAAGTTGGTCCTTCTTTCCAAGATTTGCTGTACGGTATCCTCAAGAAGACGCCCTATAACACGGTTGTTGTCACTGTGTTGCTTCAACATTTCGTCAATGAGTTTCTGTTGTTGGCTGCCCAACTCTTCCCGTTGCTGACTTATTTCCTGCAGTCTCACAATCGTGCTAAGCTTGAGCAAGGTGCTCCTGAACTCCATATCGTTGATCTTTTCCTCCGTCTCCCTTTTCAGCTCTTCGAGTTGTGCCGCGCGAGGATAATCTCGAAGCGCCTCGGCCAGCTTCTGGGCTGAGTGAAGTAACTGAACGGTTCCCCGCCCCGTCTTTTTCTCCCTGTGCACGGCGGTATTCCTCAGCCTTTTTGCCCGGTTATACACCTTTTGCAGTGAAGACGCTTCGATGCTCAAAGCGTCGGAAGAGATCTCCGAGAGCCTGGGGCCTGTCTTCTGGAAGATGCGACCCCAGTGTGTCAGTTCGGCCGCCGAGGCACATTCCCAGCCCCTCTCTGCAATGGCGTCGGGAAGCCAACGGGTTCCGAAATCGAAGCAGCATTCTTCGAGGATTCGTTGAGTTGCGTTGAGGACGACGTGTTGCGCGTTATAGGGGAGATAACATGGTTGTAGGGACGGCACCGGGATGAATTCGCTTGTTGACTTGATGGGAGCTTCGTCGATTCATGCTCATCTGTCAGCCTTTATATTGCTCGTGTCGAGTAGATTGCTAAAGAGAAAAGAATAACGTACCAGGACTAGCATCATGAGAGGAGTTGGCGGGTGCCTCGGTGTCTCCTGGCCTCTGAGCCTTTGTCTCTCCGCGTACATCCTCTTTCTCTTTCTCCTCCGTCTCGCTGACGTCCTCGCCCCCAGAAAGCTCGTCCAAGCGCGCCTTTGCAGCATCGGCAGCATCTGCTTCGGACTCTTCCGGCTGCGTATCATAATGAGGCGGCGAGGCAGGGAAAAGCGCCGGGAACTCGGCCTTAGCCCGTGTATCCGACTCGAAGATTCTGGCCTCGAGTAGTCTCTTCAAGTTGAGGACAAGCTTGCGTTCCCCGAACGACTGCAAGAGTGGTTGCAGCAAGTCTGCGTTTTTGCGCACAAGATTTTTAATTTTCTTGGGGTTTCTCATCTCAGCAGCTTGACCGCTGAATATCCCCCTGCATAGGCAGTAGATCTCCTGGTCACCAGGAGAGGATTCTGCCATTGTGATTTGAGCTGGTGAATGTCCTGACTGAACCTCGTGATGTGGTTAACTGGAGGAATTTGCGGAGTTTTTCGGATGCAAAATTCGATGGGCTCAAAAAGGATCACACCCGACGGCTATAGCATGAGGGGTAGGTGTATACGTGGGCCCCTTCTTCATGCTGGGAGCACGGCAATCAATCTCTTTTCGTCGGCCTCTTCATCGTCAGGGTAACAGGTCTTTCGAATATGACTCAGTTATACAGGCATACTATGTGGTTCATGCACCAGTGGTAGAAGATTTCAGGATCCCAGGATAGATGCAGATATAGGCGTGTGAATTAACTATTTGATAATTCCCTAGAGTCAGAGACTACTCATTTTATGGCTTTTATTATCTTTCACATTTCTGCTAACTTCAGGTATATATTTATTGCATGTAATATATGAACAAGACTATGGCTGTAACATAATCCTAGCTTCTCGTGAATAAGGTAGTTGTCATAACGCAAATACCTGTCACTGGATTCTCTAATACCTATGTAAGACCTTTGGCCTATGACAGTTTGTGATCAACTTTGCTCCAGCAAACATTATACTTCAGAAGTCAAAGCCAAGGTATTCTGAAGTAAGAAAAAAATTTGAAAGGGGCATAAAGAAGGCACAGGTTGTTCTTCAGTCTATAAGATGTGGTGAGTTAGCCATTAGCTTCACTTTCACTGCCAGTACACTGTGTTCTTTGTCTGGCATTTTAAAGTGGACTTCTTTATAGAGAGCTCCAAGTTGGTCGGCATAAAAGGAGACATCTACGTCTTAATAAAGGAATGAGTATTCTGCCTCGTTGATCTCCATGTCCATCTTGTCGATGAAAGATCTGTGAGATCATAAGGTGAGATGGTCGGATAGGAGAAGAATTAGCGAATATAAGTAAGATAAGAGTCTAAGACAATTACACCTTGAACCTACTGAGTACTCCAGTGCACATACAGAGACATGGACAGCTCTATGATTGTAACCTTGCCATATGGCCTCTTTTGGCTGAAGCAAACTTGGTCTCCGATTCAAACATTCAAGAGGGAAAGTCTTGTAAGGGTTGCTGGTGGTTGGACTTGGGTACCTTGGCTTCAAGCCAGTCGCCAAGGCCCAAGTGTAAAACAGGTATCATAACAAACAGAAGTTTATGGTTCTGTTCGACCATCGATCAGCCAACTTTGACCGGGGGAAACAGTTTGCCCCTCACTGAACGAGTGGGTAGTCTGATGGCCCAAGAGCAAGTTGGCAGTTCAACAGCTGCTAGAAATTAGAATGATCGAGGTTTATTAGGGGGACCCGAAGAGAGGGAAAAGCACGTGCACATGATTAATGATAAGAGTGTCACGTGAGAGGCCAATCCGGATTAGACAGGCGGTGAGCGGCAAAAAGCCCGTTTCTGACACCTCGGTCGGGGTCCCCCGCGTCTGGCGGCGTGGGTCAAGAGGGTTGTCGCTCGATTGGGAATGTCCCGCACCCCCACGGGGCCGGGGTTATTCTTCCAGCTGGCCTCTCTCTGTTGCTGTTGACCTGTCAAATCAGCTTGTCGAACACTTGAACTTCTGCAACGGTTCTCGATCCTTCCAACCCCGTGTCGTCCCTAATACTTTGTACTTTCGACAACGTATAACCTCCGCCCTCCCCCCTCCCCCCTGCCACCACGGCGATCAAGAAAGGCACACGACCCATGACGATACAACAAGACCACGACGAACACGCTGCTGATGCTGCCGCCGCCTACGAGGGGAAGCCGTCGCGCAACGGCTACCCCGCCGAGTCCAAAGGATGCGCTGATGCTGCCCCCCGCTCGTTGCGCGAAGTGTGTTTGGAGTTGAGGGAGAAGATCGATGCTTTCCTAGCAGAGGAGCCGACAACGCCTCTGCTCCGAGACCTTCAGTCACGACTGCGCGTCTCCATGGCCGTAACAGAGGAGGCATTGGAGCGGTATCAGTGTGTTTTTCCTCCCCCGTCCTCGACAAATACAAAATCACTAAACAACCTTTGATTTTACAAGACCGGAAGAGATTTCTTTATCCTATAACGGAGGGAAAGACTGTACGTGCCTTGACAGGATCCGTCCCTCCTTTCCCCCCTCAATCGCTCTTGTGTCTTTCAAACCGGACCGGAAAGCTTACGCCGGATATCTACAGGTCTCGTCCTCCTCCTCATCATTCTCGCCTGCCTCCCCCACCGCTTCCCCTCGCCAAGCAACCCGACCGGCACCGCGACGAACCCCCCGAACACATCCTCCGACCCCGCCGCGCCGTTCCCGGAAAAGGTCCAGGCCGTCTACATCGTCTCCCAACACCCCTTCTCCGAAGTCGACGACTTTGTCGCCTCGTCCGCGCAAGAATACCACCTAGACATCAACCGATACAGCCTCCCGATGAAGCAAGGACTGCAGGCGTATCTAGCGGACCGACCCAGCATACGGGCCATCTTTGTGGGGACGCGGAGGACAGACCCGCATGGCGAGGATTTAAAGCATTTTGACCCGACGGACGCCGGGTGGCCTCCTTTTATGCGGATTCATCCGGTTATTGACTGGCATTATGGTACGTCTGAGAGAAGAGCAGATCTATCCTACTGGTGTCTTTCTTCGTCTCTCCCGGGACTCCGTCTCGGCCTAGAGCCGGACTTTTGCTGTTTCGGACAGACCACTGGCTAACTCTGCACCCTTGAACAGTGGAGATTTGGGCTGTAAGTCTGATATTTATTCTGTGACCGGGCCGCCCCTGGCCGCTCGACTGTCACCATCATGGGAGAGGGAAAGGATGGGGAACGAGTTGAGACTGATGACTACTTCTAGTTCATTCGGCATCTGGGCACTCCGTATTGTCCTCTGTACGACCAGGTGAGTTTGATATCGCAGCCCACGCAGAAAAGAAAATGGACTAACAGTCCGAAAGGGCTACACGAGTCTAGGCGGAAGACGCGATACGCACCCGAATCCCCATTTAAAGAAAGAAGGGGCGAACGGAAAGGAGTTTCGGCCTGCGTACGAGTTGACGGATGATGAGGAAGAACGGCTGGGTCGGGATAGATGAAGCTGATCGCATAGAGAGAGCAGGGTCTGATTGTTTCTCCTTCACTCGCCGCAAACAAAGCAAACGGATTTGGTTGAGCATATTATATATATATCGACATATCTTTGGCATGTCGTCGACTTTTGACTTTGTCGCGACGATTATAGACGATGCCCCCAGGGAAATAGCATTCTTAGAGGAGGGAATGCGGATTTGGTTGTGTGCCCCCCGCATGTTTGCTGAACATTGTCGGCTGTCGCTACTTGGACAGAAAGACCTTTCGAGAAGAGTACCGGTCTTCCGCCACCCCCTATTCGGTCTTCTTAAACCCTTTCTGGATAGATAATCCACTACATCTCCACCACCCGAAATTCTAGGTTTCTTAATGTACACAAATATATCCAAAGAAACAGTACGAGTTACCTCTAGCCTCTAAAAGTCAGCCGAACTACCATAAAACCAACTACCAGCTATAGAGCAGTTAGTAGCGTGGATCTCACGGTCACGGCTAAGAAGAGGTTAACCCCTATACTGTTTCTTTGGATTATGTTTGTGTATATCGAAAAACCTAGGAAACCTACCTAATTTCGGGTGGTGGAGATGTAGTGGATTATCTAATCCAGAAAGGGTTTAAGAAGACCGAATAGGGGGTGGCGGAAGACCGGTACTCTTTCGAGAAGGTCTTCCCCTGATTTGGGAACCGAGATAACGGGAATCGTCAGTGGCCCGTCCCGATATAAAAGTCACGTGGTTCCTGAGTTATTAGACAGGGGTAATTCCAGCAACCGAAGAGATCGGAAATTGCGAAATTTCGAACATTCGAGGGCAATACAAACGGACATGATCATAGCGAGGGTGATCAGGTGAAGATAATGGGAGAGATGTCCCAGGCGTCAAAATGCATACATACCAGTCGTCACTGATACAACTGAAGGAGTCTGAATTCCCCCGAAGCTCGACACTGGCTGGCCCGCCGCCCCCTATAATCTTGTCTGTCTAGCCCCGTTTCGCCCGTTTTTCTAGTGCCAAACAAATGCAGCCCTATTCCTAGAACGGAGACTTCCACGCATGATGGATTACAACGGTGTAATCAAAAAAGCAGTACCGGACCCTCAGCTACCGCGCCGGCAGGGCGACACGAGAAACGTCGGTCTCGACTCTGGTGCAGGAAAGAAAGCTCCGACACCCCCTTGTTTTCCCACCAATATTTTCGTATAATGCATTCGCCAGTGTTACAATGCTTGGACGGATCATTCAGCCGGAATGAGAGCCTCGGGTACGTGACCATATTATCATTCGCTTTGGTACGCTATATTTGCTCTCATATCATGGACTTTTCCCGTCATCCGGCCCTCGCTACTCCGTACAAAACCCCCCCTTTGCTGCCCACGTTGCGAGGTCCATGATCCATATCCATCTGGACTCTTGGAACCGGATCCTTCGACGACTCGTTTGCCTGTTCCCTGTGCAACTTCCCACCCCCGGATTTCAGCATCCTGCACCGTTTCAGCACCCAGCACGATTTGGAGCTTGATCGATAAACTGTAATAATCATGGTGCCGCCCCTGTCAACAGCCCTCAAGCTCGCGCTGAGCGCCGTCCTTTTGGCGGCCACGCCCATCGCGGCTCAGGATTCGCCGGTCACTCGAGTCTGGGAGGGGAAGGAATATGCCTGCAAGTGCTATCCCGGCGACGAATGCTGGCCGCAGCAAAATGCTTGGGGCAGCCTCAACGACACCGTCGACGGGAACCTGCACGTCCACATCCCCCCCGAAGCCGCCTGCCACAACACCTTCGAGGGGCCTCTGGGCACGGTCGAGACGTACGACGCACAGGAGTGTCAGCATGTGATGCAGAATTATGCGGATGAAGAATGGTCGTAAGTTCAAGTGTTGCTCCTAGGAAGAACTTGCTGATCACATCTCTCATGAAGCACCGGGCAGCAAGCTCTTCTTCTGTGGAAGTATTTCACCAACCACACCTGCACGCCGACGAACAACCCGAACGAGCCCTGCACGCTTGGCTACTACGGCGTCTACGTGATCGAGGCCCAGACCACAGACCACATCAAGGCCAGCATCGACTTTGCGCGCGAGAACAACCTCCGCCTCGTGATCCGCAACACGGGCCACGACTTCATCGGCCGCAGCACCGGCTGGGGCGCCCTCATCATCAACACCTTCGGCTTCAAGGACGTCCAGTTCATCGACGCGTGGACCGGCGCCGGCGACTACGACGGCGGCGCCGTCAGGGTAGGCGCCGGCATCCAAGGGCGTGACCTCCTGCGCCAGGCCTTCGCCCACAACGTCGCCGTCGTCACGGGCGAGTGTCCCACCGTCGGCATCGCGGGAGGGCTCGTGGGCGGCGGCGGCCACGGCCCGCTCACCACGCTGCACGGCATGGTGGCCGACAACGCGCTCGAGTTCGACGCCATCACGGCCGAGGGGGAGTTCGTCACCGCCAACGCCGACGAGAACGCCGACCTCTTCTACGCCCTCAAGGGCGGCGGCCCGTCTACCTACGCCGTGGTCACCTCCGCCACCTTCCGGACCTACCCGGAGGAGATGGCGTCCGGCGGCGAGCTGTACATCAACGCCACCGTCCCGGGAACGACGGAGGACCAGGTGTGGGAGGGCGTGCGTATCTTCCACAGCTACGCCAACCACCTCGTCGACCACGGACTGTACGTCTACTACGAGGTGGCGCCCTTCACGCTGCGCATCCGGCCCTACGTGGCCATCGGCAAGACGCGCGAAGAGCTGGACGCCATTGTCGCGCCCATCCTGGCCGACTTGACCGCCGCCGGCGTGCCCTTTACGGCCACGAGCAAGCAGTTCGCCTCCTTCTTCGAGCTGTACATGGATCTGTTCGAGGACGAGGGCGCCGGGGCTTTCGCGCTGACGGGCGGCTGGGCCTTCACGCACGACGACGTGGCGGCGCGCAACGACGACATTGTCGATGCCTTCAAGCTTGTCGTCAGCCCCCGCGAGGACTTGGCGTACACGGGCGTCGTGATCGGCCACTTGTTCAACCCGGGGTACGGATGGCCTTCTGCTGCCGACAGCGCGACGCACCCCAAGTGGCGCAACAGCACCGATTTCGTCATCAGCATCGTCCCTGTGCCGGTTGACGCCAGTCTGGAGAAGAAGGCTGAGCTTCAGGATCTCCTGACCAATACTGTCGATGCTGCGTTGAGGGAGGCTGGCCCGGAGGGGTTCACGTATATCAACGAGTGAGTACACTTGAACATCCACTTGAAGCAGCAAGCCGTCTAACTTGTTCTACAGGGCCGATCCCTACCAGCCAAACTGGCAGGAGGCCTTCTGGGGCGACGTGTATGAGAGGTTGGTCTGCATTCGTCGGAAGTGGGATCCCAACGGTGTCTTCTACTCCATCGCCACACCTGGCACCGAGGATTGGGAGGTGATCGAGTACGGCACCCGTCTGTGCAAGGCCGTGTAACTGTAAATTTGTAGTCTCAAAGCTGCTATTGTGAGACCAGGGTTGCTCTCTGCGAAGATTGGCTTTTTTTTCGCTTCACCTTCTCTTTCTAGGTTTCTTCCTTTGATATCGAATACCATCGTTACGCATCCGGAGTGTCATTCCCCATCTTCCGATGCGTTATCCCCTCCGGCAGCTCATCCTTCTTCTTCTTCTCCTCCTCCTTCGGCTTCTTCTTCTTTATCTTTAACTTCCTTATCTTCTTCTTCGGTTTCTTCTTCTCCTCCTCCTCCGGCTCTACCACCACTACCTCCTCTACTACCTCCACCTCCTCTACCTCCTCCTCCTCCCCCTTCTTCTTCTTCTCTACCACCTCCTCCTCCACCTCCTCCTCCTCCTCCACCACATCATAAGGATCCCCAACGTCCTCGATAGGCGGTCCCTCCCGGTCGAGATAGGGGTCGAATTCGGGCAGAGGATTCCTCTGGTTGATAGCCGCGTGCAGCGAATCGCCAAACTGGCCATTGACGATTCTGGGCTGGGCCCTTATAAATGTCTGTAAGAGGTCCCGCAGCCCCGGGCTGGGCCACCTGTTCCAGCTGACGAGCGGGCTGCGGTACCAGTGGCCGAAGTGGTTCTCGACCTGCTCGATGTCCGGGCGGCGGGCCTGGCGCATGCAGTGCGCCTCGCCAAACCCCTTGTGGTAGACGACGAGGGGGTGCGTGCCGTTCAGGACGTAGAAGTCAAAGTTCTGCGCCTCGACGTAGTCTTTCCCGCACGATGGCGCGACGCGCACGATCCTGCCCTTCTTGATGAAGACGACGACGTTCTCCCAGTCGTGGTTGTGACCGTGTAGGAAGGTTATTGGGTGTCTCTGGTCCTTTTCGAAGTAATATGCGTACCTAGGGACAAGGAGCAAGAGGGGGGTTGTGTTAGTATAGGAGCCAGAGACAGGGGAAAGTGGCGACCACATATAGGTAGAAACGGAATATATATATATATATAACCCGACAGAAGAGTGACAGAAGAAAAAGAAGAAGAAAAGGGAAAAGGGGAAAAAGGGAAACCCACATAATGGCGCACACACCATTATTGCATCGTCGGCGTGCGTACGCGTTGCTGTTCAACAGCTGCTGGCGCCAGCGACAGTTGCCACTGATTTGGCCGCTAGGCTTCGTCGCCCCCCGATTCCGTCTACCCACAATGTTGACGGCAGCCGTATTATAGCAGCTGTCCAGGTCAAAGTCGAGGTATGGCTGGTACTTCAGGTCCATCGGGTCTGCGCTTTCGGGGAGAGGCCTGAGGATCTCGCCGAGGGCCACCAGGGCCCCGAGGAGCCCTACGATGGCGTAGGAAAGGGCGCGCATGGGCGCGGTGGCACTGAAACGGCCAGAATCGTTCTTGTGGTTGATGTCGTCGTTCTCGTTGCTGTCGTCGGTCTCAGTCGCAGACGGGACAACAGTTCGACAGTTCGACCGGTGGGAGATTGTTCGGGAAGACAGAGTTGCAGAGGACGAGAGATCAAAATGAATGACAGGTGGAAGACAACATAATACGAGGTCGGCCACGTTGTTATAACTTATATACATGTAATTTTCAATGTACTTTCTTACCCTTGTTGGTTTTGCCTCGACCTCGTTCGTCGCTTCAGTGGAGTTACCGGGAATGCCATAGCGGGAAACAGGCTCTCGTTACCTCGTATTCCCAAGATAGACACTCTATACGGCGTATTCTGGAGTTGATGCTTTGAGCCACCAAGCCACGCTGGGGGTTGCCAACCACTAAAAGCAAGCCACCAAATGTATCTGGGTGTCTTTAGATCTGTGAAGTTACGTAGTCTAAAAGAGACCCTTGAAATATCCATGGCCCCAGAAGGGACTGCTGGGATGGTCGTGGACCTTGTGGTGAGTTTAGACATTCCCTGCTCTTATCATCATATTATAATTTATCCCCTACTCCGTACCGTGTAAGAAAGCCCAGTAACACAAGCAATCACAATCTTAATGTACAACTTACACCTTGCCTTTCTGAGAGTGGTGACTTGGTAACAGGTAGACTGTACACGTACAGCTACTTCACAGAATATGTACAGTACATGAACGGGATCAAAAGCCACAGGCAAGTGGCAACAACTACCTTAGTAAGAAAGTCCCAATTTAAGGCTGACTCACGAAGTATCATGTATACATACATGCATGGCTAGGGGTATTTACATAGTGACAAGCAAGGGAAGAGAGGAGAGGAAACGGAAGATAGAAGAGCAACACGTACAGGTCAGTGGCGTTAAGGTACTCCTCCCTGCTTGTTCTCAGGGGACCGGGAGCGCGGGTCAGCCAACCGGGGTAGCCGCCTCCAGACACCTCGGCGTTGATGTATGGACCTGGGCGCTGCATATCCGAAGGGGGTTAGCAACCCAGAGCACAGGGATCGGATCAGGTAAAAGGAGAGGCGAGTGGGAGCCATGGAAGGTAATTAAGATGCCGGCGATACCGGTCTTTTGTACACATAGTTCGGCCGATATCCTAGCGAACATGGTCGTATTCACCACAGAAACCTCGGTGTTTCCCCGCACCAATTCCCCCGCATTAGTTCCCCGCACGAAATATCCGTCGGGGTGTATTTGCCTCCCTTATGTCCTTGTGTGTACCTAGGTTCGCAATAACGCCATAAATACAAGGGCCAGCAGTCAAAAATACGCAATCATTAGCAAAAGTAGGTGGTCACGCGTAGACAGTTGACGAGCTGAGCCACCACCGCCTTTCATCGTTGAAGGCAGAATTGGTAGAGATCCAAGGGGGGAACCAGTAGTGTAGGCCATCCAACCGTCCGTGCTCGTCAATCTCCGTCACTGTCGTCGCTGTCATCCACAACGCGGCGGCGGCTGGCCATCCTTCGAGGTCGCGACGCAGCAGGCGCAGCAGGCACGTCGTCCTCCACAGCTCCATCAGCGTTGTTGGCATCTCCTATTGTCTCTTCGTCCTCATCGCTGTCGTCTATTACGAGGGGACGCTTAGCCGGCCGTCGAAACGGCAACGTGGCAGGTGCGCCACCTTCCGAATCGCCACCGGCATGGCTGGAATCATCTGATGCGTCGTCGCTTCCACCGCTGCCCCGAAGCGGCGAGAAGCCCTGGTAGTGGTTGTCGGGATCCCCGTCGGAGGTAAGGTCGACGACCGGGGCGGACAAGCCGGGTTCGTACACGCCGTCGTCGTCTGTTTCGAGTTCATCATCATGAATGCTGCCGTCGTCGATACCCTCGCTCTCGTATTCGTCCCAATCCGTGGCTTCCTCATCGGCGTATCCCAACTGGTCGTCGGTGGGCAAGCCATAGCCGCCGTCGGTCTCGGACTCATCCCCATCCGTGAACTCCCCATCGGCGTATGCCAACTCGTCGCCGGTCGGCAAGCCCCAGCCGTCGTCCGAGTCTGAGAGCTCTCCACCGGCTGCCACCACGTCATGCCGGTACTTCAACTCCGCCTCGTACGATCTGTGGGAGAAGAACATCATGGGCAGGTGCTTGACGCGACGCAGGCAGTCGGCGCGGGAGGGCAAGCCCGCGATCTCCAGTAGCACCTGAATGTGCCAGATCAACCTCTCTGAACCGCTGACGCTCATCGGGCCATCGCTCAACGCGTTGCAGGGTCCTTCAAACTCGCAAGGAACGTCTGCTTTATGCCACCGGTAAATGTAGTCGATAGACATGCCGTATTCTCCTTGCTCAAAGGGAACCATGAAGCGCTCGGTATGGTCGGGGGAGACAGCCCACAGTGCCTTGGCGGTGGAAACATCCTGGTAGTCGACAGAGGTGTAAAAGGTCTTGAGTTCGGTGAAGGCGGATAAAAAGTGCCGGTGGAGGAAGTACGAAGTGGAGTGAGGAACAATGAGTTCGTGCCTGTCTAATTCGCCAAGTTCAACCGCCAGGTTGGCAACCTGGTCGGTGAAGCCAGGAAGAACCGTCATGGAATCCGGACTAAACATCTGACGGTTCGTGATGGAGTGAATGCTGAGGTAGACAATGTCCGTCTCCTTGTTGAAGCGAACGTAGGCGTCCTCATCGTGGCTCTTGAACTTGAGAGAGTCGGGAAATCGCCTCAGGGCCAGTGCGCGGCTCTCGTGGTGCGTGGCCATCAGGCAACGGGTCAAATTCGTTGTATACACTAGAGCCATGGACGCGTCGGGACTCCATCCGGCACGTCCCTCGCAGCTCTCCAAGAAGAAAATGAGCAGACGAGGTCTGCGGGCGAGGTCCGGGCAGAAGAAGGACCAGATGTGGTTCCGCAGCTCAGCGGGTAGCTTCCCGAATAGGTGGAATTGCGCGCCTGTTCCATCGGAGGTGACACTCGAGCCGGACGCCGCGTCGGAATCGTAGCTGCGATCGTCGTCTTCGTGGGCCTCGAGATCAAAGAACCCGGCCTCTTCAACGGCGTCATTCTCCTCCCCTTCGGAATCGGAATCGTCGGAAAGGTCGATGTTGATCGGGCGTCGGGCCGTCATGGTTACTCTATTTTTTTCTATTTTTTTTTCGACGGGAGACTGGTAGTTCGCTTGTGAAAATCTATTAGAATGGGTTCCCTTGAGAAAGAAAGAGTGCTAACAGCTACCTTGATGCAAGAACGACGTTGACGAGGAGACGCGTTGAGGAAGAGACGCGGAAGGAAGAAACTCGGAAACAAGGGGGTTACCCAATGGCTAGGCCAAAAATTGTGAAGTGGACATTCAAGGTAGGTACGTACCTATGATGCACAATGCAGCATGCGGCCTTGGCCCAAACCAACCCCACTTTCTTTCGTCTTAGATAAGCCAAATCAGCACGAAGGCCTTCGTACCTTAGGGACAATAGCCACACGTCATTCCTGTTTATTCCCTTTATTTTTATTTTCATTTCTTTTTTCCCTCTCTTTTCTCTCCCACAACTCTGATCAAACCCTCGTCCAGAATTCATCACACGGCCACAGAGAACTTACAAGGCACCATTTACATCGCTTTCAACGAATCTCCGACATCAATATCAGGCACAATCTTTTTGGACTTTCGCAACTACCATTCGTGGCCCATATTGCTGCTTACACACCTATGCGACGACGTACCAACAAGCGCGCCCTCGCGGCTCCCCATAGAGGAGGATAGCTCGAAGGGTCTCTTATATACTCGAGCTCACTGAAGAAGGCAGCCAGGATGCCAAAACACGTGCCAATTGGCACGGGATATCCGCGCCACTGAGAGTAAGGTAGATCTTACGGGTTGATCTCGGCGGCCGCAAGGAATCGTCGCAGGTAGGGCATGCCACCCTGCTGCCTCTAGCAGGGGGGAAAGGTGAACCGCTTCGTATACATTCAGATTCCCTGCATTAAGTAGAGCTGCTGCTTGAGGTGCTGGTGGTGGACCGTGGTCCACTATCGGTGTATCCCGGTACACCGTCCGGGCCGTCCGGGACTAGAGTGGGCCCGTGGCAATCCATCCGGCGAACGGCAATGGTTTGGCGCTAAGACTAATTAGCGGTTTCCGGCATAATGCCTCAGGAGTCGCCGAGTGGGGACTCGGAATGAAGCCGTTAAGCCGTTTCCTTCCGTTGGATTTAGCTCTGATCCATCAGGTCACAGGTGTCAGAGGCACCCGAATCACAGGCATCACTTCATTAATCACATTCGACTCACTAAAGATTCTTGACCGCAATGAGTTCAGATTGCATATGTTCTCCAATGTCATGACAGACATCTTTGCAGCTATGTACAGATATCCTTCTGATGCTCAGTTCACATATACATCTTGAAAAAAACCGGCATCTTTCGCCCCTCGAGTTTCGTAGCCCTTTAGACTTTAGAGGCTTAGATGCACTGGGAGTACCAGGGGTTCTGCTCACTGCAGGTGCCCTGCGAGCAGCAGGTCGGGCCGTTCCAGCCCTGGCCACCGCACTGACCCCACATAGCCGAGCAGCTGCCGGAAGGAGGAGGATTGGTAGGGGGAGGGTTGGTAGGAGGAGGGTTGGTGGGAGGAGGGTTGGTGGGGGGCGGGTTGCTAGGAGGCGGGTTGCTAGGAGGAGGGCCGCCACCCACGATATCGGAATGCGCATTCCTTGTGAGCATCTGGGCGTACTCGTCGAACCAGGCGCCGGCGATGGGCGCACCCTGCATGCCGCACTGTCCGTCGGACTCGCCGCCGGGCTTGATCCACAGGACGGCATCGACGTTGGAGTTCTGGGTGTTCGTGATGAAGGGTTGGCCGAAGCCGGCCTCGACGTTGCACCACTCGCCCCCGGTCTCTCGGGCACCGTCGATCGCGACGCGGCCTTGGTCGACGATGAACTTGGTGGGGAGGCCGCGCTGGGCCAGGGCGCCGCCGAGGGAAGTCGCATAGCGAGACTCGTCGGCGGAGGGGTTGCCCTCGGTGAAAGGAGGCGGGTTGTTGGTCATGTAGGCGTTGTAGTTCGACACGTTGGTCGAGTAACCACGGATGCGGTTGTTACCGCCGGCCTTCTGCAGGATCCTGCCGACCTCATCGGCGGCTGTATGACATTGTTAGTTTTCGTGGACAAGGCAAAAAAAAAAAAAAAAAAAAAAAAAAAACAGGCACAGATAAAAGACGTAAAGACGTACTGGGTCCGAGGTTGTCCGACCATCCAAGCCATCCACCGTGAGACACATCCAAGTAAAGGTGGATGTTGCTAGCCTGCATCTGCTGGATGGCATAGGCAATGCCGTCCTGGTGAGGAATGCGGGCGTTGGCGCAGAACGGCTGGCTCTGCGCGGTGACCATGTTGCCGAGCGCATCGGGCTCCATCACGACGGCGAACTGGAGGTCGGACGCCGCCTTCAGCTTCTCAGCGAAGGGGTTCACGTACTCCGACCTGTACCGGTTCAGGCCGTTCTGGTTTAGAGACAGCTCACCGGCCGACTCGCCGGCGCTGCAGTCGCGGTCCGGCAGGTTGTAGAGGACCAGGCCGACGATCTGCTGCCCCTCGCCACGGGCCTGGGCGGCACGGGCGTTCTGGATAGCCTCGTCGATCCGGCGGAGCAGGTAGATATTGGCGACCCAGACGAAGGTGCCGACGTGGTTCTGCACATACTGCACCTTGTTGGCGTTGGCGGTGTCGCCGCGGGAGACGAAGGCCAGGCGCGTCTGCTCGAGGGAGGCGCTATAGTTGGGGTTGATGTAGAGCGAACGGCCGGCGAAAGGGTTGGCCGACTGGCGCGGCTCCAGCTCGGGAATGGCCGAAGCGCAGCTCGTGGCGGCGAGGCCGGCGGCAAGGAGGGCGAGGGCAGATCGCATCTTTTCCTTCTTCTTCTCACGTGTTTCGTGTGCTGGAGGAGATGATCGACTGAAGATCTTTATAAGATTAACCCCGGACTTGGCACGACGATCGCGAGAATCGTACCCAGGTTTTCGTGATCAGCGAAGCGCAGGCACCTTTTATGTACTTTCCCCTCGCCAAGTCTTCCTCGCCTTTTAGATGGGGTCTCCCCAGGGGGGATGACCTGGTAGGATGGTGCTCCGAACCATGGGTCGCTTGACTCGCTTCGACGCTTCCGGCCGCAGTCTGTATCAACCGGCATTCGCAGAAACGCGGTACCGGGAACCTCGTGATCTCATCATCTCATTGATCCATATGAAGGAAGCGCACTCCGGCCACAACAAAGTCTTGCCTATTACGGCATATATCTCGGAGGGTATCATGTTGGGATAGACGTCAAGTTGAAGGGCCGAGATAATCCCCGCGAACGCTCGATTATTATCTGCCGACATGCTGGCGAGTAACGAATCCAATGCCGTGGGGAGGCAAGTTCAACCATTTTAGCCGATATCGAAGGCTTCTATTGGAAACCAGTTTTCGGAGATCTGAGATCCGGTTGCTGGTTTGGGAAATGCAACTGTGGGCCTAGCCCTTGGCAGTTGGAACTTGGCCCCCTTCCCAGACAAGTGAGCACCGAGCAGCACTGCAGCAGGATATTGGCAGGTTATGGAGCTCTGGGTTTCACCAGCCCTCGAAGGTCGCCTTTCATTTGCCGTGATTGTTGAACATACAGCGTGTGTGTTTTACTGTACGAGGCCAAGGATCATGCACCGGAGCCTCCCGCTTTAGTCACCGGAGGCTCGGAGCCGGGAACCCGGGATTTGTCCCGGGTTCCCGGGTTCCCGGATTCCTGTCCAATGACGGAACTGGTTGCAATTCGTCTTGGATATGCGTCAGAAGGATATGCAGCTGCAAAAAGCGTTAATGACGTGATGCGGAGAGCATGGACACTAGATACAAATCCATAGACAGAGACCTGACATTTTTCATGAAGTTATGAATTTATATTATTATGCACCTGCGTCTTAGTAATCGATGCACGAAGGACGAAGTCCGAAACGGAAAAAGGCGCCAACAAATAAGTGGGGCGTGGCACGAGTAACAACGGGCACCCAGATATGTTGTATCGGTGGAATTGGCGGCCCGCTACCGCTCAGAGATCACATCCGGGCAATCGCTTACTAATCATTTACTCGCTTATAAAGAGGGACCCCGATTTCCCAAACACGCAATAGCAAATATAGCAGAAAGAGAAAGAGACATCCCTCATCAAACATCAAACAACAGCGTAGGCCGACACGTAGCTCACGCTGAAGTCGTCCGGCTCTTCGACAAGGTTGCTACGATCATAGCGAATGAACTTGAACCTGCATTCGTCCTCGCCCGCACCCCGCTCGGCCGCCAGGGCCTCCAAAGCGGCCATCGTGACCCCGATCGGATGGCGTCCACATACGGTGTTTTTGGTGGCGGCCAAGTTGTCGTAGAACTGCTCGTACTTGCCCGACTTGATGGCTTCGATGGCCAGATCGTCCAGCACCTTGATGGTCTCGTGGATGGGCTTGCCGCTGGGCACGGAGCGGTGGGAGAGCTGACGCAGGGTGCTGTCCGCCTTGGCTTCCGGGCTGTAGGGCCTGTAGCTGAAGTGGTCTCCCCAGTGACAAAAGTCGGAGCTGACAATGAAGGCGTTGGACGGTTCGCGGAGGTAGGGCAGGAGCCAGGACCCCGCCTCGCGCTCGCCGGCTTTGTCGTTGTCCCCCACCAGAATAGGCACGAGGGTGGGGAACTTATCGGGCGAGCCGAAGGCGTTGAGGAGCGACACCCAGAGGAACGGCAGATGCATCTCGAGCGAGTGCTCCCTGTTGTCGTTGGAAGAGGGGATGTCGGGGATATCGTGGTCTCGTCTCAACTTCTCCGTGATCTCCTGATCCACCTCCAGGTTTCCCCACGGGGTCCCATATTTTTTGAAGCTCGTCAAGGCACATCCCCGGAGATAGAACGTGTGTGACGGTCCGAGGAGGAAGACACGCTTGGCTTGGCTGAGATCGAGGCTCTTGTAAGCCCACGCCGCTGTCGGGCCCGAATAGCTGTAGCCAGCATGCCTGTAGCCCATACCCCTGGTTAGCACTCGATGCAACGGCACGTAGCTCAGCCGCTCCAAAGGGACCTGGCAGGTTGGAACTGACGGTGCCATTATGACCCTGGCACGGGGAATAGGAACATCGGAGCCGTCGATTTGATTAGGGACATCCCCGAGAAATCCTTCTAGCTGATCCGAGAGCCTGTTCGCATCACCAAGATACCAGGTGCCTTGCTTGCCGGGTTTTCGGACCTCTCTCGACGACATGATGGACATGCAGCAGCCAATGGTGGACAAAGGGAACAAGTTAACAACGCTATCCGAGTTGGAGTATGTGATCCTTTGATCCCTCGGGTATCGAGTGCAGAGGATTATGGCAGGTTGGACGGAGGAGGGGTAATGGAAGACGAAGGGCAGACGTGGAGTGGGTAGTGGGTACCTTGGTGAAGGCAGGGGGGAGAACCTACAGCGTAGCAGCTCTACGTTGTAGGTATCACTGAACTGGGGGCCGGCCCCGCACAAGCTTGGAGGGGCTGCAGCTTGAGATCGAAGCTTCCCCGATACGTACCCAGTATGATGACGCTTCCAGGTTCTTGGAATCTTATCAGCGTTATCGATTAGCAGCGTCTTGGCAAATGGGTACCCGACCTAAAAGCTTGGATTGAATTCGCGACGAAGCCAGAAAAAAAAAGAAGAAAAAGAAGAAGAAAAAAAGAAAAAAAAAAAAGGATCTTACGAATCGACATTGCCCGACTTTCAACGCCATCGAGTCCACTGTCACTCATTGGCAACCTGTTACAACTACAAAAAGGATCTTCAATCTTCAAGCCAACCTTGACTCGGCTGGCCTGGCGCAGAGGGCCCATCACACGCTCGAATGTTGCGACGCTGCTGTGCCTGTCGAGGACTCCTATCCCGAGCATCGAATCCTCGACAACAGCTTCTATCACCATTATTGCTGCAGCCATGGAATCTACCGACTGCCACGTTGACGCGCCACGCCCGTCGTCCCTACTCCTCGAACAAGCCAAAGGAGCTGTCCCCCGACGAACTATCGAGCGAGTTCAAAGATCTCCGTCAGTACACACAAACACACACCTTTCCAGCCTCCCTTCACCCGGATAGCGGCTGACCGAATGCCACCGGCACAAAAAAAATTAAAAATTTACAGTCTTCTTCCCAACGATGTCTCCGAGAGAGCGCTGGAAACCGGGCGAGACCGAAGTGGTGGTATACGGCTTCATAGGGAAGATCAGGAAAGTCTCCAAGGACCTGGCGTTCGCCAACCTCGAATTGAACAACGGCGAGTACCAGGGCCAGATCTGCGCAAAGGGCGCCGACCTAGCCGACGCTCTGCGTAAGATCCAACCTTATAGCGCCGTCCTAGCTGTCGGGGCCATGACGGACTCATCATCACCCGCCAGGTTCGACATGGAAATCTCCTCCATCCGCTACCTCAACCCATTCCCCAAGGACATCATCGTGTCTTCCGACGCCGTCTTCCCCGCCGAGGCGCGGCACCTGCAGCTGCGATTTCACGACAAGCTCAAAGAGGCGCTGCGGTTCCGCGCCTTCCTCAAGTCGTCGCTGAGCGAGACGATGAACGGGTTGGGGTACCTGGACGTCGAGACGCCGACGCTCTTCAAGTCCACGTCGGAGGGCGCCCGCGAGTTTCTCGTCCCGACCCGCCGCGCCGGCTACGCTTACGCCCTGCCGCAGAGCCCGCAGCAGTATAAGCAGGTGCTGATGGCGTCCGGCCTGGGGGGGTACTACCAGTTTGCGAGGTGCTATCGCGACGAGGACCACCGCGCGGACAGGCAGCCCGAGTTCACGCAGATGGATCTTGAGCGGTCATTCGCCACGGGGGAGACCATCATGGGGGATGTGGAAAAGGTCGTGCAGCGCGCCTGGGACGCCATGAGGGGCGAATACGTCCTCAGGGACGACGGGACCTCTTTTACCCCGGTCAAGAGGACAGCGCAGCAGTCTTTGGATGACAACTCGTCTACTCCTGCCACCTCCGACAAGGTCTCCGAATACCCGCGCATCTCCACGCCTTTCCCGAGGATGACATACGAGGACTGCATGACCTTGTATGGCTCCGACAAGCCGGACCTCCGCATCCCCAACACGATCCTGCGGGTCGACGAGAACCTGAGCCCCGACTTTGTCGGCATGATATCACACTTGGAATCGCCGATAGTGGAGGCCTGGAAGCTTAGCTTGCACGAAGACGTCGACCGGGGAGAGGCCCAAAACTTCCTCCGGGGCTTCATGGAAACCCTGCACAAGAGCTTCCACCAGAACCCCGACGGAGCGCCGCAGGCTCTCGCGTACGACTCGAGCAAGCCGTTGCAAGGGTTCTCGGCCCTCGGGCCCGACGGCCTCCGCGCCCTCCAAGAAGCCGCCACCCCGTCGTCGGGCCTCTCGGATCTGCAGGACGGCGACATGGTCGTGTTCCAAGCGCGCCGGAACCGACCGCACCAGGGCGGGTGGACCAAGCTCGGGGAGTTCCGGGTGGCGCTCTACCAGGCGGCCGTCGAGGCCGGGCTGGTCGAACGAGACGACGCCCGCTTCCGGTTCCTCTGGGTGACCGACTTCCCCATGTTCACGCCGGACGAGGAAGTCGACGTGGGACAGGGCGGGTCGGCCGGGTTCTCGGCGACGCACCACCCTTTCACGGCGCCGCTGGGCCCCGAGGACGTGGACCTGCTCTTCGCCGACCCGCTCCGGGCAAGGGCGGACCACTACGACCTCGTCCTCAACGGCGTCGAGCTCGGGGGCGGCAGCCGGCGTATCCACGTGGCGAAGATGCAGGAGTACGTGTTGCGCGACATCCTGGGGCTGGGCGACACCAAGATGGCCGAGTTCTCGCACCTCCTCAAGGCGCTGCGGGCCGGGTGTCCGCCGCACGCCGGCTTCGCGTTGGGATTCGACCGCTTCGTGGCCGTGCTCAGCGGCGCGAGCTCGGTGCGGGATGTGATCGCGTTCCCCAAAAACAACAAGGGTGTGGATGAGTTTGCGGGAGGGCCAGGTCGTATCTCGAACGAAGCTTTGGAGACATATCACCTTCAGTTCAAGAGACGGAAGTAGGCGAGAGAGATGCGTGCTTCCTCTCTCTGAAATACGGTGCTGTACTATATAATGTTGTACAATCACGGATGCTGTGTATGTATACCCCCACAATGTCACCATGAGTAAAGCGAGAGGTCGTTTGGAGATTGCGGACAAGGGCGGAAGGTCCCAGAAGGTGGAATTAAAAAGGGCGGTAGCTAATTGTACAGCAACACGTTGCCATGAAATGACGGCAATGTTTCCTCAGATACACTGAAACTGAAAACCAAAGAGAACCTCCCCAAACCGTCGGCCATTGCCATTCCTTTCATTTTTCCGGTTCGTGGCTGATTACTTCTCAGACTTCTTCCACTGCCCGGCACCCTCCACGCCCTCGCCGGCAGCGTTAGCGGCGTTCTCGACGCCGGTGCCGATATTCCCGAGAGCGTCGCCGACGGGGCGGCCCGCCGAACCGGTGACGCTGCTGACGGTGTCGCCCACGCCGCGGGTGGCGGCGCCCGTGACGTTGCCAGCGGTGCGCGAGACACCACCCACCGTGTTACCGACCGTCGAGGTTACGAACTTGGCGGCGCCGGTGACGCCTGTGTCGGTTTCGGTCTTGTTCTTGTCGGTCATGATGAAGAAGGTTTTTATTTTATTCTTTCTTTTTGTTTTGTATGTTTGTGTTCTTGGTAGAAGAGTGGTCTCGATGTTTATTGAGGCTGGTCGTGATGGTTGTCCTTGAGGTTGGAGATGTTGTTGTGAAGGGGCAAGGGGGGAAGCGGGGGGACCAGAACATTGGAATCCGAGAAGGGCTTAATTTAAGTACCTTAGGTCAAGTACGTACACGTAGAATACGCAATGCCCTTGAGGAGTGTCGTCACCAGAGATCTACGTGTACACCACCACACAACTTACCTCACAGCGAACTACACGTAATTACGGAGTATCCGTACTTCGCCTTCCCGGACATCATTCAGAGAACCCAGGGAAGGTGCACAGGGAAGTGACGTCATCCGATTGGGAGTCACCGAGGTCGAACATCATCCACCTATCAGCGGTATATAAATCCCCCTTCTTTTGCATCATTCGCGTGGCAATGCGCCTCGACGTCCAAAACTATCGCCATCTAGTGTAGATGATTGCTACGACTACCCGTGCCACGCCCCACTTATATTGGTGAGTGCCAAACGAACCAGAATAAGTGGGGCATGGCACGGGTAAGGGGAAGGTCTAAGAAAGTCAAAGTGCGGAGAAGGCTGCATGTGACAGAATGGTCCCGTAGACAACATTGAATGGAATTGTTGCCAGTAAATCCCCGCTTCCAGTAATACCCTGAGTCTTAACTCCGTAGTTAACGTGCATCTGGTTCCATAACGTAACCGTCACTATATAGCTAGTCTAAACATCGCTACCATCATCAACTAAGCAAAACACGTATCTCCGATCGTATAGTGGCTAGTATGCCAGCTTGTCACGCTGGAGACCGGGGTTCAATTCCCCGTCGGAGAGACTTTTTTTGGTCTCCTTTCTTCTTTTTTCTCTCCTTTTTTCTCTCCTTTTTTTACCCTCTTTTTTTGCGACCTCACGACCTCGCTTTAAAGCCACATTCGTATCCTTTCTCAGTCAACTCGTCACTTGTTCTCATGACCATTTTTATCACCAGGTCTCATTGACCCCCTATCTGATTTGCACACTACAACGTATGTCCGAGAAGCAAAGACACCCCCACGTGCCCGAGGATCTCTGCCCGAATTCCCTGCTTGATATACACTAGTGACACTGTGACGAGCTATCGTCTCTCTTTGCGATCAAGCCCAAGAGGTTTCTTATTCCTCCCCAACATCTCGTCCGCATGAGCACTAGTAATAGCCCCCGTCCATGGAGGAATCGCGCTTGAATCCGCCGGAACCCGCACCCGACAGGCCGGACATACCCGACCCGTAACTTTCACTTCCACGAAGATGAAAAGTAACACCCGTGCGCACAGGACGGTAGCCGCGAACATCCTGAGAGGGCCTCCCTCCCCTGGGCCTGCGCACCTGGTTCCCCCGAGACGATGGCACATTCACATTCCGACCCGCTTCTTTGGCCTCGCTACGCACCGCGTGCTCCCTGCGCAGAGCCTCGATCGCCCACTCGACTTCCTGAAACTGCTCTCGGAAGGCTGGTTGCAGGTAGGAAGGCAAGGTGGCCTCGGTTTCTCCAAACTGTTCCTGTGAAGATGGGTCTAGGTGGGATGGCAAGGCGGGTACGGGTGCAGACTCGTATTCTTCCTTGAGGGATGGTTTGCCTACTTCGTCGTACATGTTGACGTCGCCAGAGTAGACATGATGATCGTCCCTACTGTTCGACACGCTATGCATTAGTCTCTCTCTTATGGCAGCCGTCGATGTTCCCTTGCGTGCCGACTCCTTCTCGACTGGGTTGACTTGCCTGCCATGATTCCCCGTGGCCGCCGTGTCGAGCCAGGCTTCAAGCCTATGGCGGTCTTTCTTGCGCGCCACCCAGTCGTCGGCAGGGTCGTTCTTGACTCGGGGAGTCTTAGTTCTAGTGCTACGTTCTCCATTGGAGGCCGGGGAAAACGGCGTCCAGGTCATTCCCTGCGGCGCGCTGGCCGGGGTTGAACGCGGTTTCTGGGAGAGATGTTAAGACGAGTCCGGGGGGGTCTGAATAGGGCCAGTCCCATTCTTACCTGACGGTTCTTCGGCGTTTCCACAAGCTGGCCGGGTGGCCAACGGTATGGTGAATCCGGCATACTTGTTGGTTTCTTTTCGGATCCACTCAACGAGTTGGAAAGACGGGTTTATGTTTGGGGTGGTGAAGATGGTTTCTGGTGTCTTCTGAGAGGTGTGGGGAAATGCCCTTCGGCCTGTATGTTTGATATTGCCTACCTTCCCAAGGCAGGTGATTTCAAACCATATCTAAGGTATTTTAGGTAGGTAGCTACCATGAGCATGGGCACCTGATCTATGGTCTAAATGAGATGGGGAGGTGACTACTTCCGTTGCTCTTTCCTTTCAGAATCTGAAATGTCTGCCCAGAACAAGCTACCCAGCTACCTGCCTCAAACACTCCCTCAGGCAGGCAAAGGTAGGCAGGGGAAAGGGGGGGCAAGACGGAAGGAAGGCTAAGGTAACCAGCCTAGCCCAGGCACCCAGAAATGCTCCACCCCTTTCCAGGCCTTCCACTTGACTTACGCTCCAGGGGAAAGGGGAATATCGACATCCAGAAAAAGGAGCAGCTCACAGACCGATCACATAGGGCTAAGTGCAACCCTTCCGATTTACTGCTTCAGTGGCAGAAGTCCTGATAATATTATTCTTGTCTCTTTCTGCTTCACCCCTTTCGCCCTCACGGGGCTTTCTTAAGTCAACAACGAGCCCGACAAATACCCAAACTTCCGACGGCGGCCCTTGTCCTGCATCTGATGATCTTACACCAGACACATATGGATGCCTTGCTTCTGACTTCTTGCTGCCCTGGCTGCCACCGCTGTAGGACTCCCTGACATTGCCACTGGGGGCAGTGTACCGCGAGTACCCCGTGCCGCTGTCATAGTAAGTGCTGTTGTTGGGATTGTTGTAATAATAGGAACCGTTCCTGGCGTTCCAAGAACCAAACAATGTCAGCCAAGTCGGGCAACGATATGTAAAGACGTCAAGACGTTAAATGACGGGTCACTCACTGGTTCGAGTAATGGTACGGGTTGGAGTTGGACTCGCTGGGGGCCCCGACCCGGTACGAGTTGCCCTGTTATCCTCTCTCGTCAATACATGAGATGATTTTGATGCATGCAGATACATCTGTCTATTGGGAAGGGACACGAACCTCGCTGTTCACACCGGAGCGCGTGTACGAATTGCCGTTGTTGCCGCTCATCTTGCAAGTCTTCGAGGGACAGTGAGAAAGTGATTTGTGTGTGTTCGGTCTTGAGACGAGAGACGAAGTGAGTTTGGGAGGAAATAGAAGAAAGACGTTTAGGACGAGCGGAGGGGGGCTTACCTGCTTATATATGGCTGTTCTGCTCAAACGCCCGGGCGGCCCTAGCTCGTTTGATTCAAGAATATGGCACCTGAAGCAAACAAGGGTACCCAGCCTTATTGGATATGTCAGATGCCCATAGCCACACCTTATTGAGGTGTGATAAAGCATATTATATTAGACGTGTGGAGTAGGTACCTCGATCCTATATATCCACACTTATTTCCCCTTATTTTTCCTAATAGTCAGATATCCCCGTGAAGTACCACGAACTTCACTTAGATAAATACATATATAATTCCGCGCGTACCTTATTTGTGTTCTGACATCACGACAAACGCCCGGGCGGTCCTTAGCTTGTTTGATTCAAGACTACGGCACCTGAAGCAAACAGGGGTACCCAGACTTATTGGATGCTTCCGGGGTCTGACTGCTCTTGCCCCACTCACAGACTTGACACCAGGAAGCCGTCCTGAACAGAGGTGAACGTTGCTTGTCTGTTTGATGCCTACCATATCTATTTGCAATCCAACTTGACTGGTTGAATCCAACATTGAGACGTCGCTTCAACCAAGTTAGTCTTCGAGATGCGTCTCTAGCGTCCTCCGTCTTCTTCCCCCTCCCCCCCCCCCCCCCCCCCCCCCCCGTTTTTCTACCTTCTATATGGTCCGCAGTCCGCTTGAACGTTATAGATTGGGTGCTGCTAGTCACTCCTTCTTCCCGTTCAACTCCGCCTGGACGCTCGGGTCGTACAGCTCAGTGACGTACTTTTCGGCATCCAACGCAGCCTGGCATCCAGAACCTGTAGCGTTCATTTGATTAGTGTTTTGTGACGGCTGCGACAAGAGGGGTAAAATGGATGGAAAACGCACCTGCACTGGTAATGGCCTGCCTGTACCGCTTATCCTGCACATCCCCGGCCGCAAACACGCCCTCAATGTTCGTGAGCGGCGTCCCGGGCTTGGTGATGACGTAGCCCTCCGAGTCCGTCTCAATCTGCCCCTTCACCAGCTGCGTGGCGGGCTCGTGCCCAATGGCGTAAAAGAGCCCGTTGGCCTCGAGCGTCTCCTCCTGGCCCGTGACGGTGTCCTTGACGACAAGGTGGGTCATGAGGCCCTGCTCGTTGCCCTGGGCCTCCTTGGCCGCGGCGTTGAACCGCACCGTGACCTTGGGGTGGGCCAGCAGCCGCTTGGCCATGATGGCGCTGGCGCGGAGCACGGTGCGCCGCACGAGCACCGTGACGTGGCTGCCGTACTTGGTCAGGAACAGCGCCTCCTCCGCCGCCGAGTCGCCGCCGCCCACCACCACGAGCGGCTTGTTGCGGTAGATGGGCACGGCGCCGTCGCACACCGCGCACGCCGAGATGCCGCTCTGCCAGTACTTGTCCTCGCCCGCGATCCCCAGCCGCCGCGCCGAGGCGCCCGTCGCCAGGATGATCGCGTCCGCCGTGTGCGTCTCGTCCGGCGACCACTCGAGCGAGTACTTGAACGGCCGCGACGAGAGGTCTAGCTTGGACACCGTCTCCGTGACGATCTCCGTGCCGAAGCGCAGGGACTGCTGCCGCATCTTGTCCATGAGCTCCTGGCCCATGATGCCGTCGGGGAAACCGGGGAAGTTCTCGACATCGGTCGTCGTCGTAAGTTGACCGCCGGCCGCGATGCCGTTGGCGAGGAAGCCTTCATATAGGACGGCTGTTGGTGGAGGGGCGAAGTCAGCGCTGTGAAGTGAATTTCCCGTAGTGGGTTTGAGGATGCAAGGCTTGGGTGATAAACGGGAGAATAAACATAAAAAAAAACCACCCGAAGGAAAGAAAAGAAATAGGACGCGCTTACGCTTCAGCTCCGCACGAGCCAGGTAGACCGCAGCGGTATGGGCAGCAGGCCCGGAGCCGATAACTATTGTGCCGCTTGTGTCAGTCTTCCTTTTCCCCTCCCTGCTCGACGCCTCCCCTCCTCCATCGTTGCGACAGAGCATGGGGAAGAATCAGCATCAGAATCAGCCAACGTACTGACAACCTTGCTATGCATCTTTCTTGCGCTCGCACCCAATTCTATAGGTTTCGCCGTGTTCTTCTTGAGAGTGGTCGCTGCAGCTGCCAGGGACAATCCACCCACGCTGGAACGTAGGGTCTGTCGAATCGTCGACGAAAACAGCTTCGCGGTGTTTTTCGCGTTGTCGCCCACGGCCTAGAATGCCTGTGGGTAGGATCGGCGAGGGATGGAAGGGGAAAGAAAACAAAGACCCCCCTGTTCGGTTTGGTGTATCGCGAAATGTACCAGAAACGTCCCTGCGCTGATGCCAAATTGCTTCTACACGTACCGTACGTTATTGAAGAAATGCGAAGATCGGGGTACAAGCAACAGGGGAGCAAGTGTCGACTTTTTGTACCGAGTTACAACGTACTTTTCTCGTCTCATTTGCCCCGCGATCGGAATCTTCATGGTGGGGTAATTTCTCTGGACCCTTGGCTTATTAATAAGCAAACCAGTCTTTCCTCATGGGTTGATTACTCATTTCGGATTAGAAATAGGGGCAAAGGAGGTACGAGAAGAAGTATGAATACCTTAGGGAGAGTCACTCCGTAATACCTATGCCCCCCCTCTATTCCCCTTACGCTGCTATATTAGCATCCTGGCTCAGTACAGTAGACCTATAGCTAAGGTAGTCTAACCCCCCTTCGAATCACCGAGACGACCCATCCTCACCACCATCCCTCTTCCCGAACCGCGCCCCAAACCCGCCCAAGTCCCGTCTAAAGAACTTGCCGAAATTCTTCAGGTTCTCATTCATCGCCTTCTCCGCCTGCTGTCCCACACCCGACGTCACCGCGCCGCTCTTATCCAAACCCCCGGCACCCTGCCCAAGATCCCTCGCCGCGCTCAGCAGCTTCTCACCCAGGCTAGACGCGTCAAACTTGCCCTGCAACCCCGTCATCGCGCTGGCCCCGCTCCCCGCCGCCCCCGACAGCGACGAACCCGCCACGGCACCGGCGCTGCCTCCACCTCCGCCCACGCTCGCCAGGCCGCTGCCCTGACTGCTCAGCAGCGGCGTGAGAAGCGGGCTGCTCTGCGCCAGCTTCCCCTCGTACGTGTTGCTGCCGCGGTGGATCGCGAAGAGCTCCATCAGGTGCGTCTGGTCCTGTTTCCGGACGCCCTTGAGTTCGAGTATCTTCCTGAAGTTGCTGTCGGAGCGGTCCGCGATGTGGATTAGGTAGGCTTGCACCAGGCCCTCTGGCGGCGACGGACGCACTTGGAGCGTCTTGAGGAGAGGGTCGATCCTGTTCATCGTCTGGGTCACCCGTTTGACGTATCCGGCTGGTGGTGGCTGTGGTGGCTGTGGTTGCGGCTGCGGCTGCGGAGTCGCTGATCCCTTGTTGTGGTATAATAGCAAGTTCTCATAGGCCTTGGTCATGATGTATTTGTCCAGAAGCATCTGAGAAGCCGTTGGTTTTCGTTTGGGGAGAAATAGCAAAAGACAGAGCAAAGAAAAGCAAAAGAAATAGCAAACCAAATAGCAAACCAAATAGCAAAAACAAAAAAAAAAGAAAAAAAAAAAAAACACGTACCTGCTCCGCAGCGACCTCGGAGATGGGCTTGCACTGCACAATGTTCGAGATGTACGCCGTCGCCAGATGATCCACCAGATTGTCGCAGAACGCCCGTGCATACTGCGGCTTGAGCAAGATAGCCAACACCTCCTCCGCCTTCTCGTTGACCGCTCTGAGAAGCTCCCCGACATACGCGCTGTGATCGCCCACGCTCTCCATCGTGGCCCAGTTGGTGTTCCTCATCTCCCTCCACGGACCGTCGCACTGCCGCTCCACAGTCCGCACAAGCGCCAACACGGCCGCACTGGCCACGCCGAGAAAGGCGTCTGCTTGCGAGGAGAGGTCGATCTTCTCCTTGAACTCGGCATCGATCCTCTTTTTGATGTTCTGCTCCAGCTGGTTGGCGTTGATGGACCAGAAATCGGCCGTGTTCAAGACCATGATGATATCCTGCAGCGACGGTCCTTGCGCGCCGCCTCTCTGCTGCAGGAAAAACAAGAGAACCTGCTGCGCGTACTCGTCCAGGTACTTCGCCAGCGTCTTCGCGAGATCAAACAGCCTGTCGCCCGTGGAAAGCTTGGCGCATTGGGACAGCGTGAGCTTGTAGAAGTGGAAAAGCTCAATGGCCGAGGGGATGACGGTGTTCGGGGAGAACTCTTCGTCCTCGGGGATGAGCCGAGTTCGGTTCCGGTACTGGGGGATCATGCTCGCGAGCTGCTTATCCTGGTTCTCGATCCATATGCTTAGGTACGGCACGAAAGCGGCCGAGATGGATCCGTGAAAGTTGGACGTCCGGTCGTCGGCAGAACTCAGCGTGTCGATGCTGGCCCGCGGCTCGTTGGCAAAGCGCTTCTCCAAGCCGTGCTCAAAGTCGAGCGTCTCCTGGAGACAGCTGAGCAGCAGGTTGACGTCGAGCTTGGGGCCGTCGGTCCGCCGCATGCTCCGTTCCAGGATCCCCTTGTAGTCCTCCCTCGTGCCGTCGCAAAAGGCCACGGCGAGCAGCTCGTTGACCTTCCAGTGGGGCGGGAAGATGACGGCGTGCTCTTCCTCGTGCGACTTGATCATGCGCTTGAACCAAGCGTACCGCCTCCCAATGTTGTCCAGGCTGCCGGCCTCGTCGTTGCCGCGGAAGAGCTGCCGGTACTCCCGCAGCTCGGTGTTGACGTACCAGGCCGTGAGCCTGGACCGCGCCGTATCGCCCAGCGCGTCCATGACGAGACACGCCTCCACCAGCATGCCCCGCCGCGCGGCCACCTCCCCCTTGGCGAACGCCATCTCAAAGTCCTCGCAGACCTGCTCCAGCAGCACGCGCTGCAGATCGGCCACGCCCCTGCTCAGGGCGGCGATCTGCTCGATGCTGCGGTAGCTGTTGAAGTGCTTCATGAGCTGCAGCACGGCCTGCAGGAGGCTCGCGCACTCGCGGTACTGGCGCGCCTTGGACAGGCTGCGGAGCTGCTCGTAGGCCGTCGTGAGCATCTGGAGCCGCTTGAGGGCCGTCATGCTCAGCGTCAGGTTCCGCTTGGTCCCGTCCAGGCGCTTGATGTCGGCCGTCATGGAGGTGATGTTCTGCTCGGTCTCTATGGCGCGGGACCGCACAGTCTCAATCTTGCGGAACAGCTGGGCGAGCTCGGCCTGGGCGGAATGCATCCGCTCCAGGCTCGAGTCGGCGCCGTAGGCCTGGTTGAGCTCGAGCTCGGTGATTTCGGAAGAGACGTCATCTTTGTGGTCGCGGAGCGTTTGCGAAACTCGGCTGATGGAAGAGACGGTCGAGGGGTGGGAGAAGAGGAGGTTCAGATGGTCGATCGGATCGTAGTCCACTACGCAAACTCGAACAACGTGTTAATAGAGCTGGAGCTTTGCGAATTTTCAGGTTGGGGAATGGTTGGGTTCAGGGCAGCGGCAAAGGGGAGAGAGCAACCTGCATCAAGTGACGTTGGCTCATTCAGCAATCTTGTTCCCATATTCACAAAGGTTCGACTCTTACGAATCACGAATCGTTGTTCGTTCCTTGCAATTGCGGAGCGACGTTCAATCGTCTCCAGGTCGAGGTCGGAGGTCGAAATCGGACGTCTGATGGGGAAGAAGCTTGTGGGTACCTGTTCTCAGGTATCCACTTCCCCAGACACTCTTATCGTCACGTGCGGATAACGACCAGCAGCTAACGGTTCCTCCTCCGTATTACCTAATGCTTTCGGAGTGGTGCTGGACCTTGGGTTCAAGGGTCAACCAAAATGTTGCTGCTTTCTCTCCTCTGCACACACACGCGGACATTTCACCAGGGCAAGACACAGAAGGACTGCCGACTTCGACGCCTGAGTTTTTCACGGCTACAGCCACTGTAATACCTATCATCTGTGAAGATCAAGTCCCGTTTTCCCAACGCATCTCGCCGTCGCGTCACTCTGAGCAGGTAGCTCATCCCTTCGGGCCGAACATGGCCTGACACTCGTTAACCATCCTCGGTGCTACTCCGTAATTACTTTTTGCTTTTTTTTGCGCACCGAACGTCAACCGCCGAGTAACGCGCAGAATAGCCGAATGCAACCATATCATGGACCTCTCCAGGAGTTGAATGCTCCGAGATTCGAACCGATGCCGTGATTCACTGGGCATGCAATGCATTCGGGCTCGAAAAACGGAGCATCAACTCCGACCACAGAGGTATAAGGAATATGGGCCCATTGCTCCCTGCGGATACAACAAATACGACACCACGGTCCAGCGTAGGGCGCAGCAAAAAACGCAAGTCGCAGCGCACTCGTTCGCTAGAGGGTACAGAGCCTACGACCCTATAAATATCATCTACGGTAAATATCCATCTGGACTACTTGCCTACCTAGACCTACCCGCCCATGGTACACGAGGACTTCGTCATCACCGTCTTGTTTCATCCTCGCCAGCTGCATGTAATGGAAATTGGTACTTTCACTCTCACCTGTCGTGAACTTCACATGACAGATGCATGACATGCAGTGGAAAAAAAAAGGGGGCCGTCTGGATGTTATACATATCAACGTACATACATCCTTCGTTCGGCACGGGGGAATTCGATTTGCCGTGACCCTCCCCTCACATCCCCCCAAAACGCCAGACGTCGCCAAGCATGAATAGCCAGAACTGATAGTCCTCGACTTTCGGCAAACTTGTTTGGTTTCAAGTATCCCGGACATTGTCGACACAGGATGCGCATCCAACATATGCCGAGTCTAGGACCTCGGCGAGGCCCGTCCGTCGCCGACAAGGCATAAGAGAAGAGTCTCCACATGTAATGCCTTTTGCAGAACGGACCGTGGTGTAAAAACGTATGAATGAGGTCTCCTGTTTCAGAGACCCAGCAGGAGCTCCTCGACATGCTCAAGAGCTGTGAAGGGCTTGAAAGCCGGCGGCCACCAGGCTTCGTGAGCCTTTCCCGTCAGCTGGCCCGTTCCAGTAGAACAGTCCCTGGAAAGAAAAAAAAAAGATATATCAGCCCAAACCTCCCTCTCATTCATTCATCCTCATCCCTCCCCCCCCCCCCTTAGGTCCACTTACCCCTAATCCTTTTTGCTTGCAGAATTGCGCCTTCGTCTTCACCGTGTCAGGGTTGTCGTATGTCACAAACCCCCCGGTGGCTCCGACGCACTGAGCCGCAATCGCCTTCTTGTCTACAACTTCCTTGGCCCCATCCAGGGGAAGGCTCTTGTACTCGAACGTGCCAGTCTGGTCTCCGCCTGCCCCCTTGAAGTTTTGCCCAGGCCCAGAGGCACCGAGAAAAGAGCGACCGTACAGCGGGATCCCGAACAGAATCTTCATCGAGGGGAACCCTTGCGAGAGGATATATTGCACGGCGTTGGCACCGGACTCCTCGTCTTTCTGCATCGCATAGAGCTGAGAATGGTGGCCGCTTTTAGACATCCAGGGGCCGAAGAAGTCGTAGGCCATGAGATTGATGTAGTCAACGTACTCGGCGCTGCTCTGCAACGGGATATACTGCAGGATTCCCCTGTTGGCAGGGAGAGCCGCAGTCAGGAGGTACTGATCCTCTGGGAGATGGAGTCGCACCGTGGCTAGGAGGGCCAAGAAATCGAGACCCTGTTGAGGATCACATGGGTATTCCCAGACGACTTCAGAAGGATGACCGGAACGGGAAGAGAGAAATACGTCAGCTTTCGTTCGTCTGGCCATGAAAACTTGCACGGGCATGACTGGTTTTCTACGTTTTCCTTTTTTTCTTCTTTTTTCTTCTTTTTTTTTTCACTCACTGTCAATGCCATCCAGCCCGGATGCTTCCACCAAGCCCTTCGCGGAACGGGCAAAATTGTCACGGCATAACGTACTCCCGGCTACAACAGGGAAGACGGCGGACGATCTTCCACCGCCAATGGACAAGAGGACCTGTAAGTGCGGGTGCCTCTGCTTGAGATGCATGAGCGACCCCAACCCGCCCTGTACGCCGTCGACCGGAGCGCCCGCATCGGCCCACTCATCGCTCAGCTGCCCCCCCGAGAAGTCAGTTGCGGGTGTACTTCGCACTTCTTTCTGATGAGCTCACAAAAACACCACCGTCCGGCGATACATTCGCAAAGGCGTAGTACACGTGGTTGGTGTATCCGTAATTCAACGCCCCCGGAGTGTCGCCCTGGTATATGCGTTCGTTCGGGAAGTAGACGGCGTTGGTGTAGGCCAGCTTCGATATGCTCTTGCCTCGGCGCGTTCTGCGGGAGGTTGACGATGAGCTCATCCTGTTGTAGGCCGGCGTCTCATAAGTCGTCCAGACGACGGGTGGGAAAACGAGGACAGATGCGAAATGCTTGGGGTTGCGCCAGAGAACACGACAAACATATGAAACTGAGGCATGTTCCCCCGTCCGACTAAAAGAAAGGGTCAGTCGGGCAGCAAGTGAGTCCGGAAGAAAAAAGAGAAATGAGAGCGTCCGTCGACCATGACGAAGTAGCAGACCGTGGGGCTATTATCTATATGCCCGAGCCAGGGGAAAGTATGAGATTCAGTAGTATTTTTGTAATTAAAAGTACAGTCAGTACGAAGTAGATGGTAAGTAGTACTTTCGTACGGAGCAGGTTGCGACCTTCACTGCCCGGGCCGTGGTGGTGGAGACGCCGGGCACCGAAGATACCAAAATTACAGGTGGGGGGGTCCAGGATGCCACGATATCAGGACGCCACGACGCATGACATAATTTGAGCTGGGGTGCAATGGAGAGCGGGGGTCCAAATACATTACCTACATGGACAGACCTGCAGGGATATGGGCAGGGTCATGGGTGAAACTTGCTAATCCGTCCTAGGACGCGGGAGACATGAGGAGAGCCAGGAAGCGAAATCGTGGTGGAGAGGAACCGAAAATACACATGTGCGAATAAAGCAAGCAGGAAAGAGCCACTTTCTGTGACGGCCATCCCTTGCCCGGGGTGTGGGCGATTTGTATCCATACTTTCGTACATACTTCGTAGGCAAACTCGTATGTATGTAGGGAGTGGATAAATCACAAGTCCCCTCATGGGCCTTGGCTTAAAGGGTCTTCAGCCGAGGCTGCTTCTGGTATTCCGAACCAGAGTACCTTTCGATCCAAAGTACTTTAGAGCTGGAAGTGCCGTGATCGGGAGGCTCAGACACAAATATATCGGTGACCAGTTTTGAGGCGGAAGCTTCTGGCGATGTTCCACCGTGCTCGGCGGCGGCGGCGAATGGCGGGGATACAAGGCACGGCTCAGGACTCAGTTCACTGAATCGTTCGCCCAGTGTTTGCTGCAATTGACTCGACCAGTTGGCGGTGATTGCGTGAAATGCACTTGGTTCCGGGCATCTAATGATCTAAATTCTGAGCGGAAGCGCTTCTTCTTCTCATGATGCGCCGCAAGAGAATTTGCAATCAAATTTTCCTTTTCCGGTCGGATTCGGTGGTCGTTCAAAAGTCTTGTCCAGAAAGCTCGTCGTGGTGGAAGGAGAAGATTCGGGCCGGGATGCCGGATATTCGATTTTCGCAACCAGTGTTGGGGAATGGAACTGATCTCAAAGTGAAACTCGGGTTGACCGTTGACCCAGGTTCCTTTGTTTCTTCGGCAAACAAACGGTACAGGAGCTGTCAACTTCGGACCTGTGGCACCCATGTGGGTTGTGATTTGCGGCTCCAGGGGTTTCTAGAAGGGCGGCGGAAATAGGGGTGCCACCGTGCCACGAGGCTTTTCCACGCCCCAAGGTTCAGCAGCTAACCTCTCTCATCAGAGGGTCATCGCACCAAGACAGCCATGTCAAGTTCTAGCGAACACTCACCGCTTGCGCCCTCGAAATATGAATAAACCGTCCTCTCGCAGGGGGGACTTGCCACTTGGCGCGTTACGGGGGCCTTTGAAGCTGGCTTGACTCACTGCGAGTCGGTCAGGATTCAGGAATTCTGAAGCATAAATTGAAATGGGCGCAGGCGCAGGAGATCTTGTCCGAGCCCCCGCCATTTCAATCAACTTGGGATTGATGGGCGATGAGCGGTGTGTTGGTTTGAGGTTCTGAAGAGGGCGGCCAAGACCAGTGTCTCCCCCGCTAACTGCCGATAGAGGAGCGAGGCGGGCGATTCATAGGTAGGCAGACTATGGTGACTAGGTCGAGTCACCGGGAGAGAGGCCGCCAGGACGTACGAAGTAAGAGAGACCGGACGGCTTGGCTTCCTCTTAGGATCCGCAGTGCAGTGCAGTTTGAGGATCAGACGATTGTCAGTGGAGGCGCCGAAGGTCCCTTGCTCACCTGCATGCCACGTTGGCAGGCGTTGCCCATGCCCCCCCCCCCCCCGGCGGCCCTCCCTCCTGAACAACCACAGGCCGATAAATTGAGAAGGGATAGAGAGGGGCCGATCCGATGACTCGGAGCTGGTGAAGTCGTTGGTGCGGCGAGCATGATACAAATGCCTAATGGCGTGGGAAGACACTTTTGCTGGAAGGGTCAAGAGGGAATCGACATGCAAAATGCAAGCCCGGAATTTGAGGATACAACTCTCAACGAAGGGGCCAAGTGAGGATGAGTACGACGGAAGAGTTCAGGCCTCTACTGACAAAGGCACGTCTTGGGCCGTCGGGCTCATTGACTTTCCGGGAGAAGCGGGGAGGTACCTGACACCTTGATGGAAACTTTCTATGAAGCATGCGCTTCGTACGGAGAAATAATACATACCGTAGTTACCTTTCAATCCAATAGTGATAGGCGTCCCAAGTAGATGGCCCATGTGGGAGGGGAGGGCCAAGGGACCTGATGGAAGTTCGCTTCCTTTCCACGCGGCAGGTAATAAAAGCCAGCGGCAAGGGAGTACTTCGTAGAGATACCTGGGGTGGGACCAAAGGCTCCAAGCCATTCATTCACCGGAGGCATTAACACCGCGCGGAATTCGAGGGGAGGAGTCTCTTTTAAGGTACCGGCGCTGTGCTCGTCGTGCCATTTGAATTAGGCTCCGAAAGGTTGGGTTGCCAGAATAGACCGCCTGATGGCGTCTACGGTCTACCGGTTCGCTAAGGTAGTGACCAACACAGAATGGGCTCGAAAACCCCCAAACGGAGTGGAATGCGTAAACGTAAAAGTACCGACTCTGTATCTATTCGCACGAAGCCGCATGTAGGGCGCAGGCAGAAAAGAAAGAAGAATAAAAAACAAGAATAAAAAAGACGGAGCGCAAAAGAAGGGGTTGGTTGGCGGGGTGGATGAGGGAGGGGGAAGGGAAGGAGCTGCATGTCATTGTGCAGGCTTGGCGGGGGCAGCCCCCCCTTATTGTTACAAGGGATCACCGATCCCACGATTTCATATCATCCACATTTTGGGGGGGTACCTTAATAATCCTTATTCGACGCAACGATCGGCCAGTCACCACACCGCCTTGTACCCGCCCGTCTATCGTGCCCACCGAGTAATACCACTATGGCTTGATATAAGAGATGAATGGGCTACCTTACTCCCTCCATCTACGGAGTACGAGGAAGAAAGAGCCAAGTAAACTAAGTCAACCAAGTAAAGAGGTGTTTACAAAGCGGCAAAGTCATGGTATTTTAAGACATGGCCTGTGACCACCTGGTACTTTCAGTCAGGCTTCTACGGGTTTGTCTTCCCAAGATGTACGCACAAAAGATCAAATCCTAGGCCACTCGGCAAGAGATAGGGCCCCGATTATCTTATTGACGGACCACGATTAGTTGAATCTATGTACCGAGTAGTTCCAAGATCGTACTGATTCATCGCGTATAAAAAAAGTACGTACCTTAGTAAATAAGGTAAGGTAAGGTATAAGCAGGGCTCCCGCTCGCGACGGCACAGCAACCATCTACCTCAGATAACCAACAAAGCCACAGCCGAAACGCGCATCGAGATAGGCGACTAAAAGCACAACGAAGACATCAGTGCGCGTGTTTTGGAGTTAATGCCGGACAACTTCAGCCTAAAACGAACCGGGAAGCTGGGATTTATTTGTATCATGCGGAAGCTAGCCAGAACAAACACTGCCCAAGGTAGGTTAAAGAGAGCATGTGTAGGCTGCCCGTGTCTCGGTTCTCTTCGGTGGACGTTAGCACAACATGTGTGCGCCTCTCGGAAGGATGGGGAGGACTCGGTAGTGATCCGCAGCCACACCCGGCGGTGCCGCGCTCGCGCCTCGCCCGCGCCTTGTCTCCTTATTTGGATTTGGATCTCCGCATGTGGCTGAGGTGCAACCCGAGCGTCAGCTACCTTAGAGAGCAACCTTCGGGGTTTGCACGAAGTAATTAGTTCTTCGTAGGTGCTTCCGCCCGCAAGCCCCTCATACTGTTGATTCTTCGATCACCTGAACCCAGCCAACAAACTCGACAAGCATAAAATTACAGGCCAGCGATCAAAGGCCGTTTGACAATACAATACGGATAAACTCCAACCACGTGAGTCGAGAGGGATCTCCGATACCCGAAGTTCCACAGCATCTCGCGACTCTCGCACCCTAGTTGAGCACTGGCATACGGGCTGCCAGGTGGCAAATTAATGCTCCAGACATGACTAATCAGTCTGTTAATTATCATCCGCCCGTTGCGAGAGCTTCCAGACTACCTCCTGCAAAATACCGTCATCGACAAACAACGCGTCGTCCATCCATTCATTTAGCAAGCAGACGCGAGTATCAATTCCCATTTGAAGAGCTGCGGGTCGTTTACTGCATACGAAGCGAAAATACGTCTATGTAATTGAGCATCAGAGGGCCAGCCTTGCCAGAACACAGGTCGTACCCGGCCGACAACGACATCGACGACATCAAAGCCATCTTCCCATTATCTACCGAGAACACATTCGTATAACCTAAGGTAGTCCAAGAGACGAGCCCGACGATAGATATTGCACTGCATTATTTCGGAGATCATCCTTCCTATTCACCTTCACCTACAATCCGCATCGTTCCCGGCAGCACCGGACAGCAGATCATCGAACAATGGCGATCACGACGACCCATCGCCCAGAGACGACCCAAATCCTCAACCACTCACAACCACCTCGTTCCTTCCCTTTCACCCCCTTCCTCCGCCAGACCCACCGCCATTCTCTCCTCCCTTCCTCCCACGGCGACGGGAACGCAACAACAGCAGCAAACGGCGCCTCGAGCAATGACAACACCACAACAACAACAGCAGGAGGAGGAGGAGGAGGAGGCGGCGGCGGTCGCGGCCCCTCGCTAGTCTGCAAGCACTGGCTCCGCGGCCTCTGCAAAAAGGGCGAGCACTGCGAGTTCCTGCACGAGTACAACCTCCGCAAGATGCCCGAGTGCAACTTCTTCACCCGCAACGGCTACTGCTCCAACGGCGAGGAGTGCCTCTACCTCCACATCGACCCGCAGTCCAAGCTCCCGCCCTGCCCGCACTACGACCAGGGCTTCTGCCCCCTCGGCCCCCGCTGCGCCAAGAAGCACGTCCGCCGAACCATCTGCCTTTTCTACCTTGCCGGCTTTTGCCCCGATGGCCCTGGCTGCAAGGCTGGCGCCCACCCGCGCTGGCGCAACGATCTTGACCGGCCCCGCGCCAAGTCGGAGGTTGCGCGCGAGGAGGGCGAGGTGCGGAGGGAGGAGGATCTCGCTGGTCGTGGCGACGCTGGTGGCCTTGGGCGTGGCAGCTTTGACGGTATGCCGAGGGATGGCAGGGACCGGGATGATCGCGGTCACGGGGATAGGAGATTTGGGCCTGGTGGGCGGGGAGGCAAGTGGAGGGATCGTGGCGGCCCGAGGAGGTTCCGTGGTCGGGGACATTGAGCGAGTCACCGAAACAACGCCGAAAGGACGTCCTGGTGATGCGACCCACACAAAGTCGGGTGCACCGACTCGATCTGTACTACATGATGAAATTTGCTGTTTGAGGCTGGGAAGCCGCCGATTTGCATTGCAGTTCTAGCACAGAACAAAGGAGCGGTCAAGTGTATGTATGTATGTGTAAAACATACCATACTGTAGGGATTCACTTTTGCAATAATACCCAGCATTCGACATCAAGAATCCATTTTATTTCATTATACTAGTCATCAATGATGAAATTTCCCACCCGGAGAGTCGTGATATTTTTGTCCTTTGTAACACCGAAATAAATGACTGCAAGGCCAAAGCGAATGGGAGTGCTACCCCGGAGCCGAGAGCTATTCCCCATCTCGCATATCAACTTGGTAGCTTGCCAAATAAAATTATATACCATGCCAGGTTTTGGCCCCCCCGCGCCACCGGGCGTATTATTACGACTGCTTCCACACGTTGCTCTCCTCATCTTGCGGCACAGCAACAAACTCGTGGCTATCCCCAACATCACTTCCCTCCCGGGAGTTGTCGTACGAGCTCGTCTGCCAGGCCGACAGTTCGTCCACGCGCCGGATGCCCATCATCCAAGCGACGAGACCGCGGGGCACCCAGCGGCCGACGAAGCCGTAGACGCCGGCACCGAGGCCGAGCCGCACGGTGCCGCTGGTGATGGAGCCGTCCATGACGTCGAAGACGGCGGTGTGGAGCTGGCGCAGCGACGTGCCCTTGAGCCCGCGGATGCGGCCGGCCGAAATGGCCGACGTGTTCTGCGTGACGAAGTTGCGGCCGTAGGCGTGGCGAGCGTTTTCCGGCCACATGAGCGTCTCGGTCGCGTCGGCGTCGATGCCGGGCCCTGCGAGGCTCTTCTGGTACGGCGACGCCGACGCCGACGCCAACGAGGCGTGGGGATGTCTCGAGGAGGTGAAGCCGGTAAAGTCGAAGGTGCCCAGCTGCATGTGGGTGACGGGGACCGAGAGCGGTCGGAGCTCGGCGGTCAAGACCTCGGTAAAGGCGGAAAGCGCGGAGCAGACGGTCGCCTCCGGGGCGTGGAACGGCGGGTTGATGGATGAGATGATCGAGGGTGTGAGGACCATGACTTTAGGAGGGTACCACTTCTCGCCGGCGGGGGTGAGACGGGCAGTGAGGAGAGGCAGGAAGGCTTGGATGGTGAGGATGGGGTGGAGAAGATGAGTGTTGAAGAGGTCGGCAAAGCTGGAAGGCGGGATGGTGGCGATGGGCGAGGTCTGGTAGTGGACCGATGGGATGAGGATGACCGACTTGAGCGAGAGGAAGTTGGGCTTCGTCCTCGGTGCAGGTGCGTGTGGAGATTGCAGGTACTGGGCGAATCGTTCAATGGCAACACCGGCCTTGGGAGGCTGTTGTGCATCGGGGTCAGTCAAAACCTATCTGGCTTTCTGGTACAAATTGCGAAGGGCTGTGAAAGGACTCACGTCGGTGACGTCTATGCTCAGTGGCCGGATATCGGGTCTAGCCATACTGTGAACCATAGACTCATCCTCGGCGGCATTACAGACAACAAAAACGATGAAGCCCCTCCTCTCCATATCCAACGCCAGCGACTGGGTTAGCGGGAGCGTCGGGGAACTGGCGATGACGACCACCTCGAGCCGGCCACCATTGCGGGCTCGCTTGGCCCTCCGGGTCTTTCTTCGTAGCCTCCTGCTCTTGTAGCCCTGGTAAAGCACGACGCCGAAGACGGCAACGGCGGCGCCCGTCAAGACCTTATGGCGCGAGATCCAGTCTCGCACTTGTTCGTAGCGGGTCAGGGCGAGGACCTCGATGGGGACCTCGCGGCGAGGAGGCACGGGACGGGCATATTCGGGCAGCCACGTGGCAGAGGCGAGAGTCTCGCGGACCGTGTTGGCGGCTCTGTCGACTTGTGCGTTGATGTGGTCGGCGACATCGTCCGAGTACCGGCGGATATGGTCGGGTAGGGACGAGAGCTGAGTGGGTTCAAATCATGTTAGTTGGCCTGCAAGTAGTTCGCTCGCTCTCACGCCGAGGTTTAGGTTTGGGGGTTCCAGGCAGGTGTTCGAACCAGAACCACCGTCGCTTATTTATGACTTGTGGGTTGGTGCTTACCAAGTCCAAGAACTGCTGGTCGTCGGCAGACATGGTGCCGACAGAATGTAGACAACTGCAAGGCTGAAGAGTTGTGGGATGTCAAAGTGCGAAGTGAAGTGAATGTGAATCAGGGGACAAATTCGAAAGAAAAGGAAATAGGAAGTATAGAAATAAAATGAAAATGAAAATCCAAGCTTGGACATCGGGTTATTGGCTGGATGACGTGGGTGAATGGCCGCCATAGGCAGAACGCGTCCTCCCGTATGTACACAGTATTCTAGTGACGAAAGGACTGTGACGGGGTATCGCCGCTCGGACCACATCCCCCCACATCGTCGTACTCGGCTCCGGTTTGTTGTTTCGGAGGCATCACCACGCTCACCGAGATCTCACCTGAAGATTCTACCTTTGTCCCCGATTATTCATACTTAGTTTAGTACCATACAGTATCCGACTTCGTAGGCTACATCTCACTGTCGCTACGAAGATCAACTTACTCAGGATACAGACTTATGTGTTAACTTATGGGATGCTTGTCGGGATGTATGGGTTGACCGTAATCTCCCTTGTCGGGATCAGGAGAGAGGGATAGGTTTTTTTTTCTATTTGTATGGAAGAAGGCGGTCGTAAGCAATCTAAAACGGAATAAAGGTAATTCGAGTGCTGATCCCGTATAACTTACTAAACACTATTTAAAAAGAGAGACCGGTCAGCAACCCCAGCCTGTTATTGTCAATTCTACCTAAGTTAGGTAGGTAGACTGTAGACGTCCAGCCTACAACGGAGGCCGGAAGGTTTACATACGGCGCCTCGTTCTAGGGCAGGTTTACCTAACTGCCCACCACCTTCCCTCCCCGTATTGATTACAGGTACTGATTGGGACCAGTTTGTGGCGGTCGCAATGCTCGGTATCTGAGCATGGCAGATGGTCAGGAACCACGGAAACAAACGTAAGTGGCTAGCAGCCAGAGCGAGGGCACAGCGCCATCCTCTGGCTTTGTGGAAGCTTCCTCGAGCTTGAACCAAAATACAATAACTAGACGTGAAAAAGAAGCCATGACCCGGAGAACTATGGCGGGACACGTCAACTTCTTGAAATACCCCTAGATGCGCAACATTCTATGAAACCTACAGAACGCAGCAACTCAGTAGGGCGAGGACATTGTTAGGGACCACAACATTGCTAATAGAAGGAAGACGCGTTATGGGATATTATCCACTAAACCCTTCACAGTCGAACTAGCTGACGTCGCTGAGATGTCGGATTCCGAGCAGGATAGTAACCAGGCTCTGGATGCGGCGGGGATCGGTGGACCGCCACCAAGAGCCCCGGGTCCAGCGACTAGAGGGCCAGCAGAACTCCAGGAGGCCGATCCAGGTGCGAACCCTCAGAGAGCTGGGGAGCTTGACGCCTATGAAGACTCTGACGACGACGATGAATTCATGCCATTGCTGGATCGTCTCACGGACGCTCCGACCGTCTACTTACCATGCGGAGGTTCATCGTCCGAGGAAGAAGAAGTTGACGACGATGACCCGATAGTGGTGTCGGACCCCGTCACCGACGCCGAGGTCGTGAACGAACCATCCCCAGATTCGTCCGACGAAAGCAGTTGCACTCCACCTGACGCCCCGAGCCCATCAGCCGGTCAACCCGCAAAACCGAAATCGACAGAGGGGTCTCCCACGCACTCCGGCGAGGAACATGACTCCGAAGAAAGCAGCCACACTCCCCCTGACGCCCCTGGCCCAGCAGTCGGGCAATCCCCAAGCCCGAAATCTGCAGAAGGGTCTACCACGCAAGCCAGCAAGTCCAGCCCCTCTAGGCCCCAATCGCCCGGTCAATCCTCGGATGCTAGAAACGAACCTTTCCCGGAGTACACGGAGCCGGAGGACTTTGTGCCTGGTGAAGTCAGAGAAACGCTTTACCCGCCTGGGTCGCATAACTGGCACCCAGCTTTGGTTAAGTACTGGGAGCGAGAAGCGAGGTACTGGGCCGAACGGGCTGCTGCCGAGCTCCGTGAGAACCTGAGGGCTGCCCTCGAGGAACCTATTTCCCCGGAGGATTCCCAACGGTCAGAGGAGGGGGATCCTAGAGGTTCAGCGAGGGGGGGGGATTCTCAATCTTCAAGGGAGCAGGACGAGCCTGAATCTCCAGAGGGCCAGGGCCCCGTGCATCCAGAGGAGCAGGGGCCTCGGAGTCGCCTGGTAGTCCTGAAGAGCAGGAGCCTCGACATCCAGAGGAACAGGAGCCTGTGCACCTAGAGGAGCAGAAGCCTTGACATCCGGAGGAAGAGGAGTGGGAAATCCTGACGAATGTGCACATCTCAAGCGCTCAACCGTCATCAATACACCAGCGCGCGAAGCCGATTGTCTTTAACACAGGACGACGAGGAGAGCCGTCTGTCTGCGGAAAGGTCGAAGCAGCGTGGTTGCGGAAGTTTTGATGGATTGTCCGAACACGTTGAGCTGAAGCGGGAGGAGTCTTCGTTTCATTTTTGTTGTTCGGTATGAAACAATGCCAGCGTAATAATATTGGTCGAATGAACAAGTCGTTGATGTGTCACAGACAGTCTGCTGAGGCGGCTGATAGAAGTGCTGGCACTCTTCTATGATGTGTCTTTTCCCATGAATAAGCCGGGGTGCCTCGAGCTCACGTTAGGACCGCATCGAAGTCGGGCAGCGGGGTTGGATGTAGGGAATAGGTTAGATGTTGGAACTTAGGTGTAGGTGGTTGACGCGTAAGGATCGCACACGCGGATTGCAAGCAAGCTTCTAGGAAAAATAACTATATAAATAACTATATATAAGTACTATAGCTAAATCCTACTTTGGATTAGCCTAATAACGGATTTCCATAATTAACACGATTCCTTATATAATCCTGCTAGGTTGATCTTGTGATTTCACACGGATATTAGGTCACGTGACAGTGCTGCGCGGGGTTGCTAGACAGCAGTCACACACGGGTTTCTTCTATATCATGTCTCCACAGTGAGATTAGTAGCAACTGGTCGCGTTGCGACACCGCCTTTTGCCATGAGAACTTGTCGCAAGTTTTGGCCCTTGGGACATGGACCGAAGCAGCTGAGTGCCTAGATAGACAGGAGTACCGTAATACGTATGATTACGACTGAAATAGGAGTGCCTGGGGTCTCAACTGGGGTCTCACGGTCTCACCTCGCCGTCTCGCTCACAGGAGTCACAGCTTCCGAGCCAGACATCTCAGCCTAACATAGGAAATCATCTCCCCACCATCACCATCGTCGCAAACAACCCTCAAAGCTTCGGCAGCTTCCCTCACCACTTCCTCGACGGCCTCCTTCCCCGCCTCTTCCTCCACAGCCCGCAGAAACTCCTTCCCCATGAGCCGCACCCACCCCTCGACGCCTCCCTCCCCAGCCTTCGTCGGCCGCCACTCCCTCTCGACCTTCTCAACCTCCCAACCGCGCCCTTCCAGTTGGCGACGCACCCACGCCTCGTCGGGGAAGAACCACGGATCGGCCGCCACAGCCCTCGCCATGCCCACGCGCCGCGCACTCGCCATGAGCAGCGCCGTCCGCATCTCCGCCACGTTGCCGAGCCCGCCCATCTCGAACACGAGCGTCCCGCCCTGGACCAGCCTGTCACGGACGGCCGCGAAGAAAGAAGACGCCGCCGCCGCCGTCTCGGGCCGCAGGATCCAGTGCAGCGCTGCGTTGGAGAAGGCTTTCGTGAATCCGTCGCGGGGGAGGGACGGAGCGCCCGCCAGGGAATTCGCGTCCAGGACTACACCGCACGTTAGTGCATTTTGCCGCAGACGTAGTGTAGTGGCTTTTTTGGGAGAGGGGGACACGTGCCATGGAAGGTGCAGTTTGATTGCACTCCCGCTGCAGCAACCGCCTCGGTGGCCGCCTCGATCATGGCTGGGGAAGCATCGATGCCGTGCAGGAAACCTTTGCCTTGTGCGAGGACATGGCCGAATTCGACGTCTAGCAGGCCGTCGCCACAGCCAATGTCGAGGATGACATCGTCTGGTCCTACGTCGAGCCACTGTACCACTTTTGTAGCGAGTTTCGGTACAAAGGCGGCTGAGTGTTGGTATTCCTAAGATTGGTCTTGTCAGCTGTCAGTCTGTCCGATGCAGATTGCAGATTGCAGATGCAGGCCTGGCACGATGCGACCATTCATCGACGAACCTGAGACGACCAATTGTCGTTCTTCTCTCCAGCCATGATGAAGTTCTTAAGCAGAGTTTGTATAAATGAGCGGGATCAATGCCGTAGAAACTGAATGCCTTAACTGTAAAGTGATAATAAGAAGAAATACCAACTGACGTTCCAGGAGCGGCTTCGGGGTTATTTTATATCTTTTTTAACTCCTCTCGTGCGGAGGTGTCGTGTAAGACAGCACAGGAGGCGCAAGCCGATCTCGGACCATTGGACCGACCCCTGGCTTACAAGGACCGAATGACCGGTTGGGCCCGCCGTTCTGAGTCTTCAACACAGCTCTGGTCCCGTCCGGCAATGATACGCTCCAATATATCCCAAAATTTCATGTCATCGTAATTGATGTGAGTAAAATGTACTAGTCTTCACTGCAGAGTGTTCATGCTAGATGTAACGTGAATCAATGCCCAGTAAAGAACAAAACCCATGTACCACCATCAGTCAATATCCAGGAGCTTATACTTGTCGTCTCCGAGGGCATCCTCTACCCTCTTCATGATAGACAAGACCTTCTCCTCTTCCAGACGACGTCCGACAACCTGTACCCCGACAGGAAGGCCGTGCATGGCCGTCGCATCGTACAACTTGTACGCCCCCCGAGCAACCCCGTTCAACTTGCGAATGTTAAAGTCCTCGGGGAGCTGATCCAAAGCCTTATCAACGTGCGTCACGGGGAGGACGCCGGCGGTGTAGTCGAGCTTTTCCCACTATCCGTCAGTAACCAAGGCGGCCAAGAAGAAAAGGGCAGAGGAGATCTTCCCATAGGGAAGGAAGCAAATGACTTACAAGATTAAACAAGAAAGTATAACCGCAACTGCTCACCGCGTCCTTCATCCCCCCGTGAGGAACAGCCGGGGTAGCATTCGGCGGCGTAATCAGAAAGTCCACTCCCGCCTCCTCCCACCAGTCGAACCAGTCCGACCGGATCGCCTCGCGCCTGGCTACGAGCTGCCAGTTCTCAAACGCGCTCTGCGGCCGCCAGTCGCGCACCAGCCCGGCCCACACGTCGTCGCGCCGCACATACTTGACCCATAGATAGTACAGGTACCGCAGCGGCCCCGGCATGCGCATGAGGAACTCCATCTGCGCCGCGCCGAGATCGTTCCACTCGCCCGTCTGGAAAAACGACCGGAACATCCGGCACCCGTCCGCGTTGAGGGCCAGCGACGCAACCCGTAGCGCCTCGTAAGGGGACGGGGGGTTCACCTCCACAATCTCGTGGCCCTGCTTGCGAAGCGCCGCCTCGACCATCTCGAGGGAACGCCGACACGCCGGGCTCGGGTCGACGACGCCGTCGGTACGCAAGACGCCCACGCGGAGCCGCTCCTTGGCCAGATACTCCGTCGCCATCTCGGCGCGCCACGCTAGCGGGTGGACGGTGTAGTCGTATTTCCATGGCTTCATCTCGACGACGGCGCGCGTGAAGTAGGTCAGGTCGTCCAGCGTGCGAGCCATGGGGCTGTAGACCGACGGCACGCCTTCCTGGCCCGGCATGCTCGTGCGGAAACCGACCTTGGGCCACCGGCCCGTGGAACAGCGCAGCGCGTAGCAGCCCGCGAAGTGGGCGGGAACACGGACGCTGCCCGCGACGTCGGAGCCGATGCCAATGCGGCCGCCCATGGCCAGGAGGGCTGACTCGCCGCCAGTCGAGCCGCCGGGACTGTATTCCTCATTGTGCGGGTTGGTAGAGCGGCCCCAGACGTCGTTGGTCGACTCGAAGGAGAGTAGAGTGACGGGCAAGTTGGTCTTGACGTATGGAACGGCGCCGGCATCCTTGAGTAGGCGGACCACTGGGCCGTCCTGGCCTGTCTTGTTCCCGACTAGTCTCGAGAAGCCAACAGTGGCGTCATAGTCGGCCACGACGATTGTATCCTTGAGTGACACGGGGATGCCGGCAAGGGGACCCTTGAGGTTGATGGAGCCGTCGGTCAGCCACGTCTCGGCAGAGGAGAGCATGACTTCGGTGAGGCAGTTGGTCTTTTCGTGGGCTTTTATGGCCACCTTGCCATATGTTCTGAGGATATCAAGAGGCTCGAGAGATCCCTTGCGAACATCCTCTACCAGCTCCCCGATGGGCTTTTGGACAATCTCACGATCCAGAACGGAAAAGGGGCCATGGTAGGCGGTTAGTGCACGAATCCTCTGGACCCTTTCCGACTGTTTAAATTGACTGTCATGAGGTTAGTGATACCAAGTAAACCATGTTGTCACGACTTGTAAAAGGGCTGCTGTCAGAACAGACCAGTCTCGGCGGTGCTGGAGATAACCGAATGGGAATACCATGGCGCTTCTTTTCAGGTACTGGTTGATATAGATCTATTGGCGTAAATGGAAAAGACGTATTGCAGAGAGCAATAACAACAGCTACCTATGCATTTGTTTTGGAGGGCGGTGAATAAGATGGAGAGAAGGTAGGTGTGAGAAGGTGAGAGAGAGAGAGAGAGAGTCCTACTGAGCGGAAGGAGGTCGGTGTAAACCCGGGGCCCCGCCTTCTTATCACCCGACCTCACTGTTATCGCCCCCTGGCCCGCTGATACCCGCCCCCACCTGGGCGGTGACTCCCGAGTGAGTGTGTCCTGAAACTCGGTAAGCTCGGTGAATCTTAATGCCGGTGGCTTCTCATGTCGATACATCCATCAACTTGAAAGCATAGCCCAGATATGCAACATTATATTATATTCGCATCTCATTTCCATATCAACCTACAACGTCGGTGGTCTCCTCTCGTTCCGATAGTGATCGGCAATCAAGAAAGCCAGTTCCAGGGCTTGCTTTTCGTTCAACCGCGGATCGCAAAAACTCGTGTAGTTTGTCGACAAGTCATCCTCAGCCAGGTTCTCACTACCTCCCAGGCACTCCGTGACCGCGTCGCCCGTGAGCTCCAGGTGTACGCCTCCCAGGTAGCTACCCTGTTCCTTGTGGATCCGTAGCGTCTCCTGCAGCTCCTCGAAGATGTCCCTGAACTTGCGCGTCTTGATTCCACTGCCCGTCGAGAGCGTGTTGCCGTGCATGGGATCGCACTGCCACACCACGCACTGCCGGTATTCGCTGTCCTCCACCGCACGGATGTGTGCCGGCAGCAGCGACCGTACCTTGCCGGCGCCGTAGCGCGTGATGAGCGTGACCTTGCCCGGCTCGCGGTCCGGGTTGAGAGTCCGCAGCAGGGCCAGCAGATCGTCGACGGGTGTGGTGGGGCCGACCTTGACGCCGACGGGGTTGGCGATGCCGCGGAAAAACTCGACGTGTGCGCCGTCAATCTGTCGCGTGCGGTCGCCGATCCACAGAAAATGCGCCGACGTGTTGTAGTACTCTTTCATCGTCGCCGGGCTCTGGCCGTTGAGGTTTGCGCTGGATCCGGGAGGGGGCGGCGTCTCGAGTAATCGGGTAAGGGCCTGTTCGTACTCGAGGAGTAGTCCTTCGTGGCTGGTGAAGAGGTCAACCGTATCGAGCTTCTCGCTCCTGTCGGCTCCTATCGTGCGCAGAAATCGCAGCATGTCTGTCAACGACAGGACGGCTTCGGAGTATTTGCGTTTCAGCTCCGGATCCCGGACATGGCCTAGGCCCCAGTCGAGTGGTCTGTGAAGATCGGCGATGCCGGAGCTGAGGGCCGCTCTAATGTAGTTGAGAGTGGCCGAAGAGTAGTGGTAGGCCCTATCCGTGGTTAGGAGTCAGCAACCCAGATCCTCCAAACACAAGAGCGCCTTCTTCTGCGCCGGGGCAAACACCAACTTAACCAGTCTTTGTGGGTCAATCTCTCTCTCATCGACACTGAACCCGTTCAGGATGTCGCCTCGAAAGGACGGGGTTTCCTTGCCGTCGACGATTTCGGTCGGGCTGGATCTGGGCTTTGCGTACTGGCCCGCCATGCGACCGATGCGGACGACTTTCTTGTCGGCGCCCCAGATGAGAACCAAGCTCATCTGCAAGAGCAGCTTGATCTTCGACTCGATGGCGCTCTGCTCGCAGTACGAGAAGAGTTCAGCGCAGTCTCCTCCCTGGAGCAGGAAGGCCTCCCCCTTCGCACAGTCCCGGAGATGCTGCTTCAAGGCTACGATCTCCTTGGGGTGGACGACGGGGGGTAGCCTGGAGAGCTCCTCTACTGACTTTTTGACGAGGGCTTCATCGGGGTAGCTCGGGGCCTGCTTGATGGGCTTCGAGCGCCACGAGTCTGGTGACCAGTCTGAAGCAGTCATGGTCGCGACTCGTAGGAGCTAATATGGGGGGGGGGGTGGTTCTTGTGAGATGTGAGGTGAGAGATGATGCCCGAAACCAGGCGCCGGATAGGGACCGATGGCAAATTTGAAGGGAAGACTTATGTGTTAAGTTTGTCGGAGAATGAGTACGGGTACCAAGTCGAAAGATGAGAGGGAAGGAATGAGTCATCACAGTCACAGCAACCATTACGGATATATCACTGGCGCTGAAAGTACAAGGGAAACATTGATATTAATTTAATCTGAATATTTTCTTCTATTCTTCTTTGTCCTTGTCGATTTTAATCTTACTTCGTTGTCTTGTCTCGGGCACTTTTGGTAGAACCGGTACCTCAAATGGCGGTATTCTTCGTACCTGTCTCGAACTTCTTCTCTCTCCTCCCTCGGTTTCTGGTGGGACAATCAAGACTAAAGCGGTATCTTCCGGCAGAATGGCGGGGCAAGTCCGAGCTCCTCGCCCAAAATCTGTCTCGATATCGTCACAACTGGAAACCCAGGGGCCTCTCACGAACGAACGAACAGCGGTCAATTCGTCACTGTACCGCATTATCTCTAATACCACTCGAAACCAATCGAATCAAATTAGACACAGCCTCGATTGACAATGTCCGAGAAGCAACCCCCCACCATCGTCGAGGGCGCTACGACAGGGGACGTCGAGGACGAAGTTCCCTCCACAACTGCCAAATCCGCCGAAGATCGCAAGGCCGCCTCAGCACTCGCCTCTCTGGAGGGTGGCGATGACGCTGCGGGCAAGCAGGACGTTGACGCCGAAGCGGCTAAGAAGGCCCTAGGTAGCCTCAGTGCCGCGGACGCACCCGGTGGCGACAAAAAGACCATGGAACTGCCTGTTCGGAACATCAAAGTGGATGCGAGTGATGTTGCGCTGCTGGTGAGTTCCACTCTCGGTTACCCGCCAGCCTGGCCTGTCGTCTGCTTTCTATACGGATAACTCTGGCCAACGGTGCATAAGGAAATGAGAGAGATGGGACACATTGCTGACAGGTGGTGTATCATAGGTTGAGGAGCTTGAGGTTACGAAGCCCAAGGCGACAGAATTACTGAAGACCCATGAAGGAGACGCGGTCAAGGCTATGCGGGCGTTTATTAGCGCGTAATTACGACAGACACGATCATGATCAATGACAGCTCTAAATACCCAGAGTGGAAAAATGCCGCCACCGAAAGAGGCAGGGGTGCGATGGAATGGAGCATGGCGGTTTCGACCTTGGACGGCCCGTTCACGACACCATTGTGCAATTCGAACGAGTTTTATTATGGCGACTAGATATACCCGGTTTTCTGAACATACCATACCTTAGGATCAACTCCTGCAGTATACGTCAGTGGTCTCCTCAGAGTCCATGCCAAATCTCTGCCGTCCCTTACCCCCCTTTATCAAACTCAGGTAACACATAATGCACGGAGTATCGAGGTAGGTCAAGTACTGTTCCGAGTGCATGTCACCTCCAGATCTAGGCATTCCGATCCCCTCCTGCAACGTCATGTACGGAGTAAGCCATTGTGGAAGAATGTCATGTGGGCCGTTGTTATGCGGCCTTGTAATTTTCAATCGGCTTCTTGCTCTTGCGGGTATTATTACGCATTTCCGTCGGCGTCTTCACGGACAGCCGCAGCTTTGCGCAACGGGCGAACCAAACCGCGGATGCAAAAGTCAATTCATGAAATTATATGAGGAACACGAACCACACTTTCGGGTAGTTGTCTTGAACGCGACTTATTTTTAGCCATTCTAAAGGAGAGATGCGAATAGAGCGGTTGCTTGAACCTCACTGGCATCAATTCCCAGTCGGCAGCCGCTAGATTCCATCTTTCACAGTAACGTCTCGTCTGGCTTTACTTCGGGCGGTTGCACAATGCATGATCCTTTCTCGCGTATGTACCAATTCAAGGATAAGACGAAAGCCATTGAGCCAGTCAGCTATTTCTCGGGGTTTACCAAGGTGTACTCCGTAGGTTGGAACTGGACTTCTCCGACGGTCAAAGCAACCCTGCGAGAGGTGTGTACAACGTACAGATAGTTCCCTTCGATGTGTGTGTCCCGAATATGCTGGTGGCTGGGACGCCTTACCGGATCAGGGCAGACCGAGATGTTCGACCTCCTTCGTTGATGAGGGGGTCAATGGAAAAAGGACGCCACTTCGCCGACCATCCATGGGCAAAAAAGCCCAGCAATGTAGTGATTCCAGACCATAGGAGATGCACACGAGCAGAGTGGCGCAACGGCTCGGTGTGACCACCGACGCCGTTTAAGGCATCAGTCGGTGAGAGAACTAAGGCGTAAAGACTGACCTATCTCAGTTGATAGGGAAGGAAAATAGGGCAAAGGAGGGGTACATGAACCCAATATACTTATGAGAAAAAGATGTACGATTGCACCTGCCCGTGATAGTTACGAGCTCATGCCCAACTGGACAGGCGCTGGGCGTGCGTAGTTGCTGCATACACGTGTGTACGCTGTCGCGGATCAAACGATACATAAGAAGTCGAGAGTTAATAATAGCCAGCAAGCCATCGTTCTCCACAAGCCAGTCTCATGGGGACATATGCTCACGGGCTTTTTGGGGGGTAAAATCGCGCAGCGTTGGCATTACGGTACGGAGTAGAGCCTAGGGGTTTCCGCGTGGGGGTGAAGATGTTCTGCATTTCTTGTTGAATTCGGAGAAACATAATAATGGTTTGCTTCAGACGAAGGACGAGTTTTCGGTGAGGAGATCGTTGGGCTCAACATGTAGGTATAGGCATTCGGGTCTATTCGGGGAAAACTCCAGTCACAGCGTGGTATGGACCTTGCAGAGGACGTTGCAGTGTAACGGCGACCTGACCCCTCCCCTTTCCACACCCTTCCTTCTCTGCCCCCTCTCTGGGCGATATGAGGTGGACGCAATATGAGTTGGACCAAGATCTCAAAGTGGGCGGCCTCAGATGCACGGAATGGCGGACGGACGGACGCCATCCAGGTGCGTCATAAGAAAGGGGGGGGGGGGACATCGGGGCCATGGACGTCCGAAAAAGGGGTAACGTCGTCAAGAATGAGTAGGGAGAAAGTGGCTATTGCCATCGTGACCGACTATCCCTCGACGTTCCCGACAACGCATAATAAGGAAATGAGTGGAGTCTGCGTCCATGCCGCGTTGACCGAAACCAAACGTGATCTGGCTGCTACACCGTAGTCACCCATTTGATCGAATTTTCCCCTTCCTCTCCTTTGTATCAGCCCGTCATATTGGTCGTTGGCTCAGGTGGCGTTAAGTAGTCGCGAGTTGGGATTCTGCAGTCTGCAGGTCAACAGTCAAGTCAAGCGCCGAGTTACGTTGTATATCAGATCCCGGAAGCTGGATCACATCAACCGCCACGGGAACGGAAATGAGGGGGTGAGGAGGTGAGGAGGTGAGGGTTGCCGGCTTAACCCCCCCACCAACCGCGACTGGGTATGGTGCAAAACCATTGGACACTAGTGGCCAGCCAGACCGACCGCTGAGCCGAGACAGTGTGACATTGGCATTGATCAGTCGGTGGTCACATCTTTGGGCCCCCTTGTGTTCCTTTCCGCCTTCCCAATCTGGTACATTTAGAGTACGGAGTATGAAGTATATTTGCATAGGGTACATGATGATGAACATAACAGACGGCCTAGAGATAAGAGTTGCAGTGCTAATTAAGGTACCTGAAGGGCTTATGTACCAAGTCGTCGTATGTAAATAGGTAGCCTCAAGATCCCCCGGTGACCCTTTCTTCCCTTCTTTCCTCTCCTCGGTGTCATCCCACGCCCCTCGCAGCTTCCCGGACCTCACATCCGCATCACCCGCATCTGGCCCCTGGTCCCCCCACCCTCTCGACTAGGGGTCGATTTGCAGCCTGTAACGTTTTTATTTCTCTGTGCCGGGTCAAGCGCGTACGAAATACGTTGCGAGATAATTAATTAATTACTCGCATACTTACGTAGCTATTCGTCTCTTCTGGGTAAGAGAACATCAGCATCAGACACAGCTCTAGGCCGTCTCGCCCAGACCGACGTAAACTTCGTGACTCCCGCGATTTCCCCGATATCCGCCCGGCCCTTTGCTAATAAACTGAATCCCCTATGACATTTTTCTCACCACCTTGACCGACTTGAATGTCCCGCATGCGGAGGGGGAACACTTACCCACTTCACCGAGCCAACCCGATAGGCGGGATGAGCTCTGGCCCCCTACTGCCCTGTCCCCATTTGGTGCTGGAGTGGTACGGAGTACAAATATGTCTACCTGGTACGAAGCTGGCAATAGAGAGAAGGCAGACAGCGGCTGGCTGGCTTTGCGCCTCACATGGCAAGACAAGATGGGCAACGAGTTGATATAACGGCGTAAATAAGTGAAGCGTAAATGGATGAAGACCAAGTACGAGCACGGCGACAGCCACCAATGTACCTTAGGTCCTCGGTAAAGGGAAGCGAGAGGTACCTATCCCTCGAGGAAAGAAGCAGGGACCTCGAGTCACGTCACCGCCACCTCGGATTGGTCGCACCTTACCTTGCCTTGCCTTGCCATACTCTCTTGATCGAACCGAACCTGTTTCTCAGAGGACAAAAGTATCCGCATGTACTAATAAGGTAAGTACCTAAGGGAGTAATTATAAAATATAAGTACTTCGTAGTACAGTACCTTAAGGTAGCCAAGCTCGTGGCACACGAGCAAGACGGATACCTACACAGTGTATCCAGAATAGGACGAGAAGAACTGTGACGCGCTTGCGAGACAATAGGTGGAGTCTCCGCGTACCTCTCTATGTTCCTCGCTCGGTGCGCTGTTCTCCGGTTCTCGGTGACCCGCCGGTGCATGGGGCACATCACCCCCTCCCCGGCTCATTCTCTCCTCCTGCTTGATGTCTCGATTTTTTTCTTCTTTTTTTCTTTCTTTTTCCCCTTTTTCCTTTTTTCCCTCGTTCTTTATTACCGTTGGACCTTGGTTCCTCTGGAAACTTTGGCGCCTATGCGAACCGATGCCCTTCCTCTTATTCGTGCACTTCATCCCCCCATTTCTGCTACCAAAACACCCTTAGATCCATCCCTCCCACTTTTTTTCTTCCTTTTTCTTGTCTCTCTCGCCTGTTGAGTATTTGCCTCACCTTACTACACCTTTCACCTTCCACCTCACCTCACCTCACCTCCCATCACCTCAACAAAACGAAAAAAAAAAAGTTCGCCAGACAGTGGCCGATATCATCACAACACTTCGACCATTACACGACACAGTGTGCAGCAAGCATTGGCACATTATATGAAGCACGGCCCAGAACCTCACTTTTTATCACCCTTGTCGCCTTTCTTATAGTCCCTGCTGTAGGACAAGAAAAAGGGGTAGGAGCTCAAAAAAATTTGAAAAGGAACAATAACCATTCAAGGCGCTGCTGGTTGTGTCGCACACCTTATTACCACTTTGACTTTTCTGGCCACCCCTCTTTCTGTCACTGTGCCTTTCGGTGAACCTCGGTGGGGCCCCGAGGTTAAAAGCGTAACGAGGGTACAGCGGGGAACTGGCGCGCCATTGCTGAACCGTACTTGACTTCTCTCCTGATAATGGGCCATCGAGTGCCTCTCTGACAAGCATGCATCCGGCTCCCAATCTACTGGAGGCGCCCCCGAAGACGAGCTCCTCCGATGAGGCCAATCGTGCCGGCTCTGTCTCGCACCAACAACCCTCACCGAGTCCGCAACAGACTCACGACCAGCTGCCACACCACCACCACCCGCAGCAGCATCAACAACAGCAGCACCAGCAACAGCAACAGCAACAACAACAGCACCAGCACCAGCAGCACCAGCAGCACCAGCATCAGCATCATCACCACACGCAAAGTCAGTCGCCGCGACCAACATCAGCAGCACCGGTCGACCTGACCATGTCGCCTCAGCTCCGGGCGACCGGCTTGCCCGCTCACCAGTCAGCCTCAACCTCACCGCCCATAAGAAAGGACACCAATTCGTCCATTTCCACACAGGCCACTATGGTGACCACGGCCTCTGCTGTTACCAATGTGTCAACGGAAACAAACAACACATCGTATAGTGCCGACACCTCTCCTAACTTGACATCCATTTTCCATGTGAAGGATGGGACCGACGTCTCTAACCGGGTTCGCGCGAGCAGGAGGCGAACTGGTCCTTTGTCGCAACAGCAAAGAGAGAAGGCCGCTCTCATCAGGAAGCTCGGCGCATGCGGCGATTGCCGCCGCCGGAGAGTTGCTGTATGTTGTTGTCATCCTCTTTTCCATCTGATTCTTCCTCTTCCTCTTTCCTTTCTATATCTATTTCTTTTCGTTTCTTTTTCTTTTCTTCTTCCTCCCTTTTGCTAACTTGAAATCGCATTCTCAAGTGCCATCCCAGCCATCACAATATGACATGGGAAGACGCCGTCAAGAAATATCACAGATCTCACAGCCCTTCCATTCAGGAACTCGCCCCACTCTCTGCACAACGACCCCTCAGCCCATCCCAAGGCTTGAGCAGCCACAAGTCCATGTTCGCCCAGGATCCGAACGAGATGGACCTCGACCCTCCGGTCGGCCAGCCTGGCCAGGCACGACTCAGCGAAACGCGCATCCGGACCCCGTTGCCCTCAGGCCCCAGGCTGGACAAGCCCACGGTCCTGCCCGGCATCGAAAGCCTGAAGAGCGACCTGCAGACCAACGTTTCTCGAATCCTGTCCAACCCGCACCGCAGCCGGTACGCGAGTGCCCAAGTGCTGCTGCTCTACTGGCAGGACGACCACGATCCTCATGTCGATGCTGCCGTCAAGGAACTGGCCGAAGTCTTTGACCAGTACTACCGTTATACGTTTGAAATCCACACCATTCCGTCCACTTCGGAAAACTGCAAGAGTCCGTGGAGATGGCTGTCGCGCAAGATTACCGACTTTTCCGAGGATCGCGACCAGCGTGACGTTCTCAAAATCGTTTACTACAACGGTCATTCGTATTTGGATGGCCATCGGGAGATGGTCCTTGCTAGGTATGTCGCGCCTTCTCAGCTCTCTTCTCGGAGAGTGATGGGACAAGACATGGGGAAGTGAGGAGGAAACGGAGAAACAGCAAAAAGAGAAAGGGAGAGACAAGAGGGGGGGAGGCGGGAGAGGGAGGGAGAATTGGTTACTGACGAAAAGGCAATAGTACTAGAGACCGGGAAAAGGCCGAGACCATCCGATGGAGCGGCATCCAACAGGTCCTCGAGCAGGCTTGCGGCGACACCCTCATCATCATGGACGCCGCATATTACCCCTCAGCCAAGATGGTCCGCGAGCAAGGCGTCCTCGAACTGATCTCGGCGGCCATCTCCGAAGAGCACTTCAACGAGCTAGAACGCTGCACGTTCACCAAGGTGGTGACGGAGCAGCTCAAGACGCGAGCGTCCCAGCGGTTCATGAATCCGTTCTCGGCGGCCGAGCTGCATTCGAAGCTGCTCTCGAGCTACCCCACCCTCATCCACGATAGATACCCCGAGAAGGAGACCATCACCAGCTTTCCGTCCCCGCTTCACATGCAGATGACGGGCAACGCGCGGCTGCCGTCCATCCTCCTTGCGCCGACCAATATCAGCCCGCTAAGAACGAGCCTTCCGTTTGGCGCGGAAGGTCAGCAACTTAATCTGGTGTTTCGTCTAGGGGACGAACCTGTTGATAACGAGGCTTGGACCGAGTGGCTGCGGATGATGCCTGATGGGGTCAAGGATGTGAGAGTGGAGGGCCCCTTTCGTGCGGGTCGTTAGAAAGATGTTGTTCCGACGGTCTAGGGCGCAGGGAACATATATATCTCCTTTTTTTTTTTTTTTCTCGCTTTCTTCTCTCTCAGATTTACGATTCCCTAGCTGGTTGTTATTTTCGACCTGGGCCGTTCCTAGGGTGGGATACATTCAGTGTTCTGTCTGCATCAGTGTGTTATGTGCGGCAGTTTATGACCGGTCTCACATTCGTGCTGCATTTTGATTGAGCTTGGTGGCCCTCGCGCCCCCTTTTTCGCATGATGTTCTCACGACGTCCGTTTTTACGACTTTTCTAGACGATCATGATGACGGCGAAAGCAATACATGGCTTTTATGGCATGGATGGGGGTTATATATGGTGGGCGGGGGTGGGTTTTTTGGAGTGGCATGAGACGAGTGGTTGCGATTTTGCGGGCGAGCTGTCGACGGGGACAGATTTTGCGTCATATGCTGGGCTGGAGGAGGTTATGGTATGAAGGAAGAAAGGAGAGGAGAGATCGCGAGTCGTTCTGCCGGACGGGAAAGGGTAAGTAGGGTATGGGTGCCGGCAACAGCGGGATATACCAAGGACGCTAATCGCACGAAATATACGGAGATTCTGACCATCTGGTCGACAAGGACGACGGAGAGGAAGCAAGTCGGAAATGAAAATGAAAAATTCATGAGTATGAAATATGGACGGGTGAAGCCATTTTACCATGCATCCATCGCAGACTCGTTAAATTTACAAAGCTACCATCAGCACCGCCACACCCAGCATGGCACTCAACGCCCAGGGGCCGCGGCTCCCCGGCAGCCCAGCAGCCGCGTTCTCCTCGGAGCCGAAATCGGGCCCGATGATGTACGCAGGGTCGTAGTTGCGCACGGGGGCGGTGTCGGTGGAGCCGTCCCAGCAGTAGCGGTCGAAGCAGCGGGCGCAGGCGTCCGGGGCCGACTCGTTGGCCTTCCACCAGGAGCGGCTGAGGACGGCGCAGGCGACGCAGACGGGCCATTCTTCGTCGAGGGTGTTGTTGCCGCGGGTGGCCGAGTTGAAGCCGTTGCGGATGATGGCGTCGCGCTGGCCGAGCGGGTAGGAGGGCTGGAAGGTGGAGACGTTACTGAAGACGGTGTAGGGGGCGTTGGGGACGTAGATGATCAGGGGCGGGACGACGAACAAGTCGTCGTCGTCGTCGTCGTCGTCGTTGATACGGCTGGAGGTGAAGTTGGCGGCGTCGCAGCCGAAGAAGGTGGGGCGGCGGTTGAGGCCTAGGTTGATGAAGGTGTCGGCGTCGGGGACGGCTGGGAAGAGCGTGCCGTTGCCGATTTCGGTGGCGACGCGGTCGTAGGTGGCGCGGAGGGCGGTGCCGTTGGGCCAGCTGTTGTGGGTGTCGGCGGAGGAGTCGACGGCGAAGATGACATCCAGGGCGCGGAAGGGCTGGATGAGAGGGTGCAGGGGGATGTTCTGCAGGTCCTCGCCGCCGTCGACGAGGCTGAGCTGGCGGGCGTCGGCGTTGTGGGACTGGCCGGTGGGGTTCCAGCGGTAGAACGGGTTGGGCTCGTACTGGGCGATGTCGTTCTCGTTCCGGTCCAGGCGGCGCAGGATGGACTCGATGGCGTCGACGACGAAGGAGGGGACGGGGGTGTCCGCGGCGGCGGCGGTGGTGTTTTGCAGGATGATCTGGTTGAAGAGGGAGGAGGAGGTGCCCATGACGAAGCCGATCTGGTCGAAGCCGCGGACGCAGTTGTTGTCGTCGCGGTTGTCGTCGTCGAGGCCGCCGCCGCCGCGGCCCACGGTGCCGTCGGTGAAGTTGGAGGCGAGCCAACGCAGCGGGGCGAAGCCGTAGGTGGTGGGATCCCAGGAGCCGATCTCGAAGGGGTTGAACTCGTAGACGGTGGCGTTGAGGGAGATGATGCGCTCGCCGGGGGCGCGGCCGTCGGCGACGAGGATGGGGAAGGGGGCCTCGGCGTCGCGGAAGTGCGGCGAGTTGGCGATGGAGGAGAAAGTGTAGGCGGGACCGCCGTCGGTGGCGTTGACGAGCTGGTAGGAGAGGGCGCGGCCCCAGTAGTCGGTGATGGAGGTGTCCCAGCCCGCGGCCTTGGCGGAGACTTGGTCGTGGATGGTTCGCCAGTAGTCGATGGTGTTGAGGATGCCGATGCCGGACTCTCGGGGCCCGCGGAGGATGGAGCGGTCGAAGCGCCAGAGGGGCGAGTCCTCGGCCCCACGCTGCAGGGCGGGGACGGTGGAGAAGTTGTTGGCGAAGACGGAACCGACGAGCCAGCCTCCGCCCGAGAGGCCGGCGATGTAGGTGGCGGACTGGAGGAGGCCGGCGACGGCGGTGGCGTGCTCCGCCAAGTCGCGGTTCCGGCTGTCAGCGGCAGTGAGGAAGCCCGCGCCGTTCATGAGGGCGCGGTAACCACCGCCGGAGAAAGCGATGCCGATGTTGGGGAGGGCGGTGGTATTGTCGCGGACGCGGTTGATGTAGGCGGCGGCGTCGAAATCGGGGATAGCGGCGCGGACGAGTAGGTCGCGCATGGGCTCGATGGTGTTGTTGCGACGGCGGCGGACCCACGAGGCCTCATCGTCCGAGAGGCGGTCGGCCAGGCGGATGGAGGGTCGAGTTCGGGGACAGTCGACGATTGCTGGGGCGTAGTCGCCGCTGGGGGAGTCTGGGAGAGCGCGGGGGATCACGTCGAGGGACAAGACCGGGGAGGTTGAGTCGGCAGCCGGGTGAGAGCGAACACCCGGGGCGCCGGTCAATGCCAGACCCAACCATAGTAACGTTCGCGAGACTGTGAGCATTATGGGTATTTCCGAGTTCATAGGGATGTCGTTAAGTAGAAATATGAACCAAATGAGCCGGCGCAGAAACGCCCAGGGTTCCAACCAGGGTTCAGGTACCAAGGAATAAGGACCGTAATATTTCAGTAGCAGGCAGGACAACGAAGAGTAACTGAATTGAAGAGTAGATAGGGAGGTACAAATGAAGATGGAAAAGCGAAGGACAAGAAAAAAAGGCCTCCTAAGTCTGTTGCAGGTAAGGGCGAATGTTCTAAAAGTAAACGAATGGAGAAGAGGTGGTTTAAGAGTTGAAATAGAGAGATAAGAGAAATAGATGTAAGGAGATGGTGAGATGCGGTGAGGCTGAGACGGCTCCCGTATGTACGTACATACTACTTACTTACTGTACCTAAGGTACCCTATTACTTCGTACGCGTGTTGTACGAAGTCCAGGTCCCCAAAAGAAGGAACGAAAAGAATGAAGAGGAAGGTATGAATACAAAGAACGGAGTATTGTGTAGGTACTTTGAAGAAATGAAAATCAGATGAGAAGGTGAACGCCTGGCGGCGTAGGCACCGGGATCCCTCCCTTGGCTTAATATTAATATTATTGGTAGGTATGTATTCGTAGGCTTTGGTATTGGTGCAGAGTACAGTCGGTGGCTGAAAGAACCGAAGCGCTCTATATGGAGTATGACGATATAAACTGCTTCGGTTCTTTTGCCAAGGTACCTTAGTGTACTTCAGTTACAGCAGTCGAGTTGGGCGAAATGTGTACTGAGTAAGGTACTTGGCGCCGGGATCCTCGGCGTCTGGGGGATTACGAAACCAGGGCGCAGCTCGCATAGCCCCACCGACTGTACAAAAGAGTGTCAAAGAAAAACACAAAATATAAGACCGCAAACGTCCATGATGGCGAGCGATGAAGAAGGGGACTGGTTGATTGGAACTTGGTGTACGGTACGTTGTAGCCAGCTTTACTTCCAAATGTCGTTCGTTTTGCTAAGAGTGTGCCGGAACGATGGATAATTCAAAGTCAATTACCTAATCCAAACAAAGCTGGGGACGAAACCGTTCGTGGCGTTTGTTTGTTCACGTGTCTGAGATGAGGGACGAGGAAACTAAATTAAATACTCGTGCAGAGGACGAAAGGGGGAGAAGAAAACAGAGAGACAATAAAAGAACAATCCCGTGTCGTGTCTTTCCCCTGCCATATTGCAACGTTGGTCTTGGACAAGAACATTCCAAGTCCTGAGTGGTAGTTTGATCTGGTCATATATAAGGCGTGACACCGGCACAGAAGAGAGGAAGAGAGAGAGAAGAGAGCGAGACAGCTACATCCTGTGGATAAGCTCCATCTTCGATCATTTCAAGTCTCTAACAATACCCAATATTCGTCTCATTTACGTGTACTTCCCAATCATTCCGAAGAACAAGTAGCAATTAGTGGCACCTTCTGGCATATGACGATGATGTCCTCAACGTCAAAAAGGAAGAGGAATATACACGATACACGATACACCGTCCAAGTCACGCGAAGCTCTGTTATGGGCCCCATCGCGGTAACCGTGTGTTGGCCTGGCAACAGGACAAACATGTCCAAGCTTCCTCCGATCACTAAGCAACTTTGGCCCCGTCAACAAAACAGCTTTCCCCGTCGTGCCTACCAGCACTGTTCGCAACCTTGCACCTTGTCATCAACACCATAAACCTACCCCATCAACGTATCATCTCGCTGCTGCAGAATGTGAATCGACAGCTTTAACTTGGTCCGAAGTTCTCCTTGTTTTACTAACCTAACCCAACAGTGCAGCATATCCTCTTTTTTCCCCTCCATTTTCCTTGTCCATTCTGTCGAGCACGACATCTTTTTTGCTTCCTCCCGTTCACGAAACTGCAAGCAACACCCTTCCGTACATATCATATCTTCCCTGGGAACCTAAACTCAGTCAACATGGATCCTCAGTCTCCCCCCAAACGCATGACCCGAGCTCGTGCTGCCGCAAAGGCAGGCGAGACCGGGTCGTCCAAGACCTCTCGCGTCACCACCGCAGCTTCCAGAGCCAAGGCTGCTGCCTCGGCCGGCCCAGTTAGTAATAAGAGGAAAACTCGCTCGGACGATTGCGAGGTAGAGCCACAAAACAAAGGACGACAGAGACAACAACTGAGACACGAAGAAGAAGAAGAACACAACGAAGCAACCCAGCGACCAGAATCCGCCACACGCCTTACGAGGGCAACTCGAGGCCGGCCTAGGAAGAACCCTGAGCCTGCCACAGCAGAGTCTTCATCATCATCAGCAACAGCAACAGCAACAGCAACAACAACTTCAACTTCCACGTCGGCCACCGCTCCAACCCGCGCCCCTCGCGCCAGGGCCGCCACTCGCAAGACTGTCGTCGAACCTCCTCGTCCAGAGTCGGTCAAGGTTGAGCCTTCCAAGCCCACCACCCGAGGACGGCCGAAGAAAACCCCGGTGTCCGAAGACGCCCCCACGTCCACCGCGCCAGACCCCCCCAAGAAAGCAACGACGCGTTCCCGTACGACCGTCTCATCAACCGCGACTACCATGTCCGCCACGACTACCAAGGAGAAGGTGAAGAAGAAGGTCACCTTCGAAGCACCCGAGAAGGAGAATGTCGATCCCGACGCCAGCAAAAAGTCTGCGTCTGCCGATAAGGCTCCTGCTGCCACTGGTCTTCGCGCTCGCCCGGTGCGCAAAGCCCCGCTGCCGAGGGCCGCCCTTGCCGCTACCAGGGCCGGCTCGACCTCGACCTCGACCTCGGCCGCGGGCCCTGCGAGGGAGCCCAAGGCACCTCTGAGCCCTAAGAAGGTCACTCAGGTGCCATACTCCCGCGACGATTCAGAAGATGAGCTTACCACCATGGAAAAGGCCCCCGTTAGGTCCATGGTCAAAGATCCGGTCAAGCCTCCCGCGAGCGCCCTTTCTTCTTTCAGAAAGCCCAATCTCCGACTCGAGCAGCCAGACTCGGTACCCGAGAAACCCCGGTCCGTCGATGAGAAGGGGGAGGAGGAGCAGGAGCAGGAGCAGGAGGAGGAGGGTCTGCCTCGGAACGCTCTGACCAGCCCAGCTCGTCGCCTTGCCACATCTCCGTCTAAGGAGAAGGAGTCGATGAAGTCGCCCGCCAAACGGGGCGAGGGTCTCACACTCCCCAAGTTGTCTTCTGCCTCGGCTGCAAATCCTAGCTCGGACGCCCACGCCACTCCCTTCAAATCGTCTCTCCTCAACACGCCTGCCAAGCGCCCTCAATCGGCTCTCAAGGGCTTCCACTTGAACCTTCCCTCCGCCAGCCGAAGCGCATCCGACGAGAACGTCTCTGCTCGGAACCCTTCGTTCCTGAAATCACCGGCCAAGCGGCCTCACATGTCCATCCTGCCTCGGCCTTCTCCAACCCCGGAAGAGCCTGTTGTGGAGGAGACCTCGTCTGCTGTGAATAACGCGCTACCTGCCGTCGTGGCTGAACCGTCCGTCGAGATGTCGGAGTCTCCCTCAGAAAAGCCGACTGCCCTGACGTCCTCCGAAAAACTCATGATCGAGGAGCACAGCGAGGAAGCGATGAATCAACTTGCCGATGAACTGGACCTTCGCGAACCTCTCACACTTCACTTCCCCGGCAGGCTGTCTGCAGTTCTCCCCCGCCACGCTGACCCGGCCCTCAAGGACAGACCAGCCATTCTTCACGAGCAATTCGAAGGCCGGGCCGCCCAGTCAGCAGCACCGTCGCCCGAACCGCTTCAGATTTCCTACCAGGAACCATCATCCGCCGAGGTTGTGGATGTCGTTGACCCCATGGTGGTAGATGAGTCGGATTCCCCTTCTCAGACGGCGTCGCAGCCGGCTGATTCTACTACTACCCCTTCTGCCGCACTGTCCCGCTCTCCTCCGAAGGGTGCCTTCGGCCTGCGACAGAGGGATAGGGAGCCCTATCACGATTTGGATTCGGAGCCTGAGGACGACGACGCAACTTGTAAGCTACGAATGAATCATCTGGCCTCAACGACTCCTGCGACCAGGTCATCTCGACGCAGCCTGGCATCATCGGCTCGTGTGCCCACTGCTGGATTCACCCCTCTTGCCCAACAACTCAGCGCCTGGTCCACCGCCAGTCCCGTCAAGACCACCAAGCAGTCTGTAACCCCGGGAGGCTTCGCGTCTCACGGCTCTCGTCCCAAGTCCCCCGAGCTCGAAGTGACGTCTGACGTCGAGCCGTCGCCCGTGAAGAGCACTTTTTTTGAGGACGAGATGACTGTCCGCGCCGAGTCGGAGGCCCAGGAGTCCTTGAACGCCGCCATTGACGCGGTTGACGCAATTGACGCTGGCTTGATGAGTGGCACTGAAGAGCCCGAGTTTGACGACATTATGGTGACCGACGAGGATATGGAACTGGCCGCCGAGGCCGATGAGATGTCCCTCCTGGAACCTGAACAGGTCTACCATGGGGCGAACACCAAGAGCTTTGACGACTCTCTTTCCGATGCGAGCCAGGAATATGGCGATGAGAACGAGATGCCCGTCGACCCTGCCCTGGCCCGTGCCGACACCCGGCCGAGCGTCTCCATTCCCCCCAATACCCCAATGCGCACCCTTCACCGGGAGTTCCATACCGTGTCCAAGGTTCCGCTCAAGCCCGCGGATGACTCGACGCCTCGCCCGAGGAGGAAGCGCGCCGCCAGCATTTCACGTCTGCCCGTCAGCCGCCCGACCCAGGGACTCACTAGGAGCGCCACCGTCATCTCGTACTCTCCAATGAAGAACAACAAGATTGACGACGGGCAGGAAGACCCTGGATCCGGCGGCCGGGGGACGTCGGCGCCCGCAACGCCGACCAAGTCGGAGGCGGCGTGGTCCAACATGGGAACTCCCGCACGCACCCCACGCCGGGACCTCAACCCGTCGCTCCTCAGCGGCGCCGTCGTGTTTGTGGACGTGCACACCAGCGAGGGAGCCGATGCCAGCTGTATTTTCGTCGATCTCCTCAACCAGATGGGCGCCCGCTGCGTCAAGAACTGGGCCTGGAACCCGGACGGCACCGGTGGTTCCGACAAGGTTGGCATTACGCACGTCGTCTACAAGGACGGCGGCAAGCGTACGCTGGAGAAGATCCGTGAGACGAGGGGCCTTGTCCAGTGTGTTGGCGTCAGCTGGGTTCTTGAGTACGTTTTTCTTTTCTCCCTTTTCTTTTTCTGCCCTGGACTTACTACTAACAGATGCTTTTCGATAGCTGCGAGAGGGAGAACAAGTGGCTTGACGAACAACCGTATTACATCGACACGTCCCTGACACCCCGCGGGGGGGCTCGTCGTCGCAAGACCATGGAGCCGAGAGCTCTGGAAAAGATGAACGGCATGCTGGCGTCCGGCTCCCCGACTAAAGGCCGGCGTCGCCACACGCAGACGGCGCCCAACACGCCGATGAACCGACGCGACAGCACGGAATGGATGCACACGCCGTCCGACCGGGCCGAGGAAGGCGACGACGACGACGACGACCACTGGCAAGCCCTGCTGACGCCGGTTCCCGTCACGCCGGCGCCGGATGCCCTGGCGCGGTACGCGGCCGAGCTGACGCCGGAGACGCCCACGATGGCGTTCGACTTTGACGATTCGCCTTCCAAGAAGGCTGGGCTCATGACGTGCCCGTCCAAGCCCAGCACGTACAGCGAGATGGGCCGGGGTATCCTGGACAGGGAGAAGGATGAGAGTGTGTTGATGAGGCTGATGGCTGCGCGCCGGAAGAGCTTGCAGTTTGCGCCCAAGGTTAGCAGCCCGTTGTCCAAGGCTTGGTGAAGCATTTTGTTCTATTTTTGTATGGATATTTGGCGTTTGGCGGGGGGGACACCCGACCGGTGGATAACTCGGGAGGCGTTGGATTACGGGTATTATTTCTTCTTCTTTTGCGGACCGGATGGTATTCGCTGTAGCTGTCCTCATAGAAGAACTAACTAGCCAAACGCATAACACGTCCCTGGAAGATGTCTTGTGGTCAATTATGTGCTCGCGCTTCTTCTCAGCGGCGTTCACATGCTGCACCTATTTCCGCAGTGCACCTGTTGGCACCTGCGAGTTAGAGTGATAATAAGGTACCTTATGTAATAATCCCCCGCAGTGATTACTACTCCTGAGCGTGGAATATTTTCGGCGATGGTATCGACTGGGGGCGACTTCGACTCCATCGTCTTCCTCCCCTGCTTGTTGACCAGGCATGAAACTTACGTGTCGCGCTTCCGAGGACAAATCTCAGTCGTCGATGCTGACATGAGCCGGGGAGTCGGTGTAACAACGTCTAGCATTTTCTCCGCGTTTCTATGTCCCCGTGATACCTTGAGGCTTCTCCAACGGTTATCTCTGGCTTCCGTGGGCCCTTGGGATTTCATCTCACCTCGTCCTTCGTGATATACGAATATCTGCTACTCTTTTCTGCCTACCACACCACTTACCCGCCTCACTACTTCCCACCGAATTTTGCTACTACTTTTGACTTTCTTTACATTTCCAGATTTCTTTCTTAGGGTTATTACTCGGGCCCGAATCTCATGTTACACTCAGAGGCCACCTTGATTCCTTTCTTTTCTTTTGCTTCTCTTTCCTGGCCTCTTTTATTTTAGGCTCGATAACGACGGCTTGCGAAGCGGATCTAAGATGAGGGAACACGATCCCCTTGTCCTATCCTATTCCCACCTGGCGCACTTCCCCCGGGCGTCGGAAGCCCTGCAAACGCTCAAGAAGGTGGCTTCGTTGGTGAAGCCCATCATGCGGGCCAGGAAGTGGAAGGTCGGCGAGCTGGCCGAGTTCCTTCCCAATCAGCATAACCTGCTGGGTACGCCGCTGCAATAGAATCACTATCTATCACCAGCATCAAAACTAACACACCAAACAACTGCACAAAAAAGCATCTACGCTTGGCCGGTACACTTTTGCTAATATAGGGGTCTAGGGCTAAACGTCAACCGCGGCGCGAAGATTCTCCTCCGTCTCCGGCATGCGGGCGACCGGAACCAGTTCTTAGCGGTGGAGCAAGTGGTCGATACGATGCTGCACGAGCTTTCGCACATCGTCCACGGGCCGCACGACGACAGGTTCCACGCCCTCTGGAACCAGCTGCGCGACGAGCACGAAGGTCTCGTCATGAAGGGCTACACGGGCGAAGGGTTCCTCTCGGCCGGTCGCCGACTGGGCGGCGGCAGCAGCAGCAGCAGCAGCAGCAGGAGGATCCCGATGCAGGAGGCGAGACGGTTGGCGCGGGCGGCGGCCGAGGAGCGGACGCGGCGGCAGAAAGCGGCGTGGGCGACGGGGTCCGGCGGGCGGCGGGTAGGCGGTGCTGCGCCGCGGCCGGGGCCGGGGCAGGATATACGGCGGACGATCGCGGCGGCGGCGGAGAGGCGCAAGAGGACGATGCAAGGGTGCGGGACGGCGGGCGGGGGGCTCGGGGAAGGGGATATTCGACGGATCGAGGCGGAGGCGGCGCGGGGCGGGTTTCGGACGAAGGCGGAGGAGGATGCGGCGAACGAGGCGGCTATTGCGCAGGCGTTGTGGGAGTTGGTGCAGGAGGAGGAGAAGCTGAAGTATGGGAACTATTATGTGCCGCCTAGCGCGGAACGGCCGGAGGGCAGTGGGGGGGGTTCGGTGATGCATGGACCGTCGTCGACGAGGTTGTTGGACCAGCAACCGCTGCCACCGCTGCCACCACCACCACCACCGCAGTCGGCCCAACGGGGATGGACGTGTGGGGTGTGCACCCTGCACAATCCCTCAACGTTCCTTTGCTGCGACGCGTGCGGTGCCGAGAAGGGTTCAAAGACGAAGGAGGATGTGGGGGAGACACGCTGGACGCCTAATGAGGAGAAACGGCGCCAGCAACAGCAACAGCAACAGCAACAGCAGCGGGCCTCGATGTCGGGTACCACCACATCTACATCTACGGTGAAAACGCCGCCGAGGCGAAGCGAGACCATCGACCTCACAGAGAGTCCTCCCAATGTCGGGGCGAAGCAGGTGGCTGGGGATAGGAATAGGAGTACACGAATCACGGGCAATACCCGAAACAGGCGGGACGCAGCGCCGAGCACGGCGGCGGTAGCGGCGGCAGCGAGGCCTGCCAAGGCGTCGGACTTTTGGCAGTGCTCGTTTTGCGGGACGTGCATGGAGAGGGAGTGGTGGACTTGTTCAGCATGCGGGCTGATGAAAGACAATTCCCGGTGAATCCAACGATTGGTGGTTGGTGCATGGGAACGAGGAAAGGGAAAGGAGGAAGGAGGAGGAAGGAGGAGGAAGGAGGAGGAAGGAGGAAGAATGAATTTGCAGTGCAATGTGACGTATGACGAACATGGTCTTGTCTTTGATCCGGTCTAGACTCGCCCAGCTTGGCATGGCCCCCTTTTCTTCCCATACCTGGCAACTTTTTGTTGCTTTCCATGGTGGTGAGTTCTTGGCTTACCTTACACAGCAGCACATGCATGCATGCATGTACGTACTTCGTACAACGTATGCGCTTGCCTCGATTTCTCGTGGGTCGACTCTCCTTTATGTCCTTTTGCTAGGTATATGTTATAAATTGTCTAAGGTATATTTTTTACTTGATTCTATATTTCCCATTCACCCTTTTACCCCGTGTATTTTGCGTCGACCTTTTTATTCCCTTGTTTACCTTGTAATGTGTAGGATGGTCGTCTTTAATTAATTAATGTCTCGACCCCCCCTATTCCTTGGCGGGCCCGCGGAAGGGGGGCGCGAAAGTAGCGGTTTCGGGGTTTGGCTCCGGCTGATCCAGGGTCCTACCCCCAGTTTAAGTCCCCTATTAATAAAGGGTGTACGGAGGGAGTGGACATGCTCCTGCATCTGACCTATCGGTGATTAGCTCACCAGGACAGAAGTTAGACCTTGTACAACGTACACGTACGGAGTAAGCACGAAGGTGCCCTGTCCTTACGGTAAAGGAATGAATTGTATGCATCCAACCCATGATGTGACGCCAGTCACGTCATCTGATTCGTACCCTGCCTCCTCCGCTGCCTCCTCCGCGGCAGTCCTTCCTTCCGCCTAGACTCTTCTCTTATAGTGGGTAGGTAGGGTAAGTAATCATTTCAAGAAGGGCAAATGACGTCAAGCAGCATGACTCCGCTCCACACCCTGTGGGGACCCTTCCTAAATGGATCGGCATCTCGCAGGGAAGATACGTCAATGGCTGCAAAATAGGGAAGGGACTGCAGCTGTGCCTGCCTTGGGCCTTAGGGGTGCCTGGACCATGGTACAATGTACACTTATCCCCGCCTTGAAAGGAATATCATTTTGTACCTGGACCTGGACCCGGACCTGGACCTGGACCTGGACCTGGACCCAAATGGTGATCCCAATCACCTCTTCTAAGCCTCATCACTTCATAGAAACGGCCACGTTGACACTGACACAAAGCTATCTAAGGTATCTGGTCATATTTGTATTTACCATAGTAAGGTACCCCACCGTGAGCTTTCTCATCCTGGTCTTCCGCCACCCCCCGATTCATATCTCTCGGCACTCGTGCCACGATCAAGACCTAGTTTTTCAACCAAACCCACTCAACCGACAACAAGTTTTCCCGCTCTCGCCCGGGTCGCCATTACATAGTACGTAAGATCCTCTGTTTTCAAGCCAATTGCAAACTTGGAACGGGAGATTTCCTGACGTTTCCGGTTCCCCCCTCCCCCCCCTGCTTTCCCCCTTCTTCCTTTTTTACCCGAGTTGGTCAAGCACTGCCCGAATTCAACTGCTATCCCTAAGAGGGAAAAAAAGAGAAAAGAATTAATAATAAACAAAAAGTTGCCCCCATTCCCAAATGCACCTACCCACCAAATAGTGGCACCCCGGAATCTAATCCCTTCAACTCCCGACATCCAGGGTGGCTGCTAGTCCATAGGACCACGGGGCCAGGCCATGACGACAGATTAATCATCAAAATCCAGCTAATACCAACTTGGCGATAGACATCCTTCTTTCTTTCTTATGCTTCCGCTTTCCCACTCTTCACATGTCCCGTTCTATACCCTCCCTTGGTCCTTTTCTCAACTTCCATTCCAGGTTCTCTCGAGGAGTTTGTATCTTTTCATCAGCCTGCTTACTACATCACTTATTCCCCCGCCTCTCCTCTACTATATTCAAAAACGACCTGGCCTTCTATTCCACTGGCTACTTGTCTGGTCGTTTTCTCGTTGGGGCAGGCACCAGTCCGCTTGCGGCATCGACCAAAACCTTTCACCACCAGCTGGAACGTAACCACCCGCAGAAGTCATAAAGCTACCTAGATACACACATTCCGGCCGCTGCTAGTCCTGACAGCCAGCCACTACCTCTCAGTGCTACCTGCTTCCTCCCTGATGGACCTGGTCCCTCGAGGAAACTGTGGGTTCGGTATAGCTTGTACCACTCGCCTCCCAGGGTTGGCCTGGACCGCCCCCCAACTAGATCGCGGACTTATTTCCGTGCCTTTTACCGGTATTGTGTAGACCATGCCCTGATACGAGTGTAAGACAACGTTTTTTTTTATTATTTATCTCTGCTTCTAACATACTCAGCCTACATCCAATTCGACATCTCTTGTTTCTGAGCTGCGGGATCCGCCCCTCGCCGCTCGCTCACGTCTAGTTCCTAGTGTTCTTGCCTTCACGAGAAACTCTGGGTGCTTCTTATGCCCGCTCCAACGTTGCCAGAATGGTTTCTCTCAATCCCTCGGATCCCGACGATCCTGGGCAACGAGGGCATCACTTCGCGGCCCAGGCGCGCACTGATGGCGCATCAGTGCCATCCATCCCCACCCCCGACCCAGCCGTTCCCTCTTCACCTAGCTTGCCGTCGACGTCGATCTCAGGCCACCACCGCCATGCTGCCGACGACTCTCACGAAGCCCCCTCCATGACTCCCTGCGCGTCCTCGACCGGCAGGAATCGCTTCTTACGGGAGAACTTTGGTCATGTCCGCGACGACAACAAGCAACCCCAGTCGACAAGTCCTTTTCGATTATCGATGCCCTGCATCACTCCCGGACAGCTCGCCTTCTCCGCCATGCAATACCTGCCTGTCCCTCTCCTCGTGCTCAACAACCTGAAGACCGTAGTCCTCGCAAACGAGGCCATGGGCAGGATGCTGGGTATCATCGACTTCAACTCAGATTCCGCCGACAATAGCAACCGAGTGCTCGAACAGCTGCGCGGCCAGTCGCTGTCCCAGGTTGGCGTTGATATGCTGCAGGACGGCTGCCCCGTGTGGATCACATGGGAATCTTTCCTCGATTCTCTACTTTTGGAAATGGGCTCGAGGCGGACATGCAAGGACCGTGCGGATAATGATGCCTGGCCTGGTGATGATGCCTGGCCTGCTGATACCACCCCGATGGCAGCAAAGAACGCAGCCTCTCCGGCGGCCGACCAGCCTCGGGAGTCGCACTCATCACTGTCAGCTGCTTCTGCTGCCGGGCCCGTCAGGGATGCCGCCGTAGAGGTTGTGATTACCAGGAGGGGGGTCGGGAAAACGGGACCCGTTTCGCGCGACCCATCGAACCAGCCGGACCGTCAGGTATGTGCGAAGATGCTCGTCTCCATATGGGAGATCGAAGGTCACCAGGTCTACTTCACCATCACCTTCACCAGTACGCAGTCACCACCATCCGCCCTGGTCAACAGCAAGAAGTCCATCGCCAGCCCCAACCTGCTCGAAACGGCCGAGCGGAAGTCCATATTCAACTCGAATCCCCCGTCCGTCGGCTCTAGCCGCGATTCCGGCTCGCCGTCCCTCCACGTCAGCCCCAGCGCCGTCTCGCTGTCATCCAACCCCTTCCCTCCCATGGGGCCCCCGTCGACCGCCGCCCACACGGGCACGCCCTCGATCCTGCGAAAGATGATCCTCATGAAAGACGCCTTGCTGGACAACACGCGCGTTCCTATCATCGCCATGTGGAAGGACGGCAGCGTTTCGTTCCCGAACCGGGCCGCTCGTTTCCTGTTGCCTGACGAGACCGCCCTGGATAACTCGGTCGACGGCTTCCAGCTCGCTTCCGCCTGGGCCATGTGGGACGAAAGTTTCACGCGCCAGCTAGCCGTTCACGAGCTCCCCATGTCCGTCCTCCTCCGCACCCAGACCCCCTTTACCGGTGTGCGTACCGGCATGTATGACAGGACCGGCGCCAAGTTGCTGTTCGACGTCACGGGCGAAGCGATCCTTGACCACACCGCCGGCGAATTCCTGGCCGGCGTCGTAACCTTCCGGGACATCACCGACATGACCCAAGAGATCACCGAAATCAAGAAACAAGAGGAGGAACGCTTTCGGCTCATTTGCGACACCATGCCCCAGCTCGTCTGGACCGCGACTCGGGACGGCCTGGTTGATTTCTACAACACGAGGTGGTACAAGTACACCGGCCTGACGCCGGAACAGTCCCTTGGGTGGGGTTGGGCGACGGTGGTGCATCCGGACGACGTGCAGGGGATCGTGTCCCGTTGGAAACGCTGCTTGGCCACGGGGCTCCCGCTCGATACGCAGTACCGGTTTTATAATAAGAACGGCGAGTGGCGCTGGATGCTGGGTCGCGCGCTGCCGCTCAGGAACAGGGTCACGAACGAGATTGAGAAGTGGTTCGGGACCTGCACCGACGTTCACGAGAGCATCGAGGCCACGCTGACGGCGAAGCGGACAAGGCAACATTTACTCAGCGTCATCGCACATTCCCACGTCACCATCTTCACGGTAGATGCCAACCGAAACCTGACCATGCTGGAGGGCGCCCTCATGTGGGACGCCGTCGACGCCGGATCTAGCAGCAGCGGCAGAAGCAGCAGCAGCAGCAGCAGCAGCAGCAGTAGCAGTAGTAGCGGCGACTCCAGCTGGTATATTGGCGAAAACATGTACAACGTGTTCAATCGCCTAAATCCACAGATGCCGTCGGGGGAAAAGCCAAAGTTCCTACGGCCCATCGAGGGTATGCTTAACGGCCAGATGGACGAGATGCTCGAAGAACACGGCATGGGCGGCCGCTGGTATCGGACGCGATTTATCCCCATCCTTGGCAAATCGAGGACCGACCACGGCGACCAGGCGGGAGACGACAACGCCCAGCAGACTCCGGTCGAAGGTGTCATCGGCGTCATCATGGACGTCACCGAGCTGAAGGAGAAACAGATGGTGTTGGAAGAGGAAGCCAAAGAAAAGAAACAAGCCATGGCCAACGAGGCGGCGGCCAAAGAAGCCAACAGGCTGAAAAGCCAGTTTCTCGCCAATGTACGTTGGGCAAGAGCCGAAACAAAACGACCAACTAGCAAAGGTGAATGGACGCTGACCTGAATAACCTCGACAGATGTCCCACGAGATTCGCACTCCCATCACGGGCGTCATCGGCATGGCGGAGCTGTTGCAGGATATGGAGCTCAATGCCGAGCAGCGCGACTACGTCGAAAACATTCAGAGGTCGGCCAATGCTCTGCTGACCGTCATAAACGACATCCTAGACTTCTCCAAGGTCGAGTCGGGTCGACTCGATATTGAAGAGGTCCAGTTCTCGCTTTCGGTCATCGTCAAGGACGTGAGCAAAATGCTGAGCTTCGCAGCCCAACGCAAGAACTTGGCTTTCCAGTCGGACATCGCAAGCGACATCGCGAAAGGGCTGGTCGTCATTGGGGATCCGGGCCGCGTTCGACAAATCATCACCAACCTGTTGACGAACAGCATCAAGTTCACCAATCAAGGGCGTGTCAGGTTCAGCGTGCAACGGGAAGACGAGACGGCCGATTCCATAGTAGTCAAGTTCACGGTCGAGGACACGGGCATCGGAATCGAGAATGAAGTGCTCGATAAGCTCTTCCAGCCTTTCAGCCAAGGGGATGCGTCGACTGCGAGGCGGTTTGGCGGTACGGGTCTCGGGTTGACCATTTGCAAGAACCTCTTGGACCTGATGAACGGGAGAATCACGCTGGACTCTCACGTCAACAAAGGAACTACGGCAACATTCTGGATCCCGTTCAACAAGACCCAATCCCCCCAAGAAGGGGCCGACTCTCTGGTCGAAATTGACGGCTTGCACGACAGATTCCAGTCGGCCATGAGCATGTCATGCAGCAGCTCAGACTTGGAGCAGTCCGGTGCCACACAGCCCTGGTCCTCCGAGTTTGCGTCTGAGAGGAAGTTGAGCCTCCAGGGTCCGCGAACACCTCCAACCACAGAAGGCGGCGCCACCTCACTTTATAGCCAGCCCAGGCTTCATGTGCTTGTCGTAGAGGATAAGTGAGTGAAGTCCTGTGAAGTGCCTGAACTTTGGTCATTCAAGTTGTACTGACTGGCAACCTCCGTCACTCCAGCGCTATCAATCAACAAATCGCGACTAAAACCATCAAGAAACTCGGGTATGACGTATCTGCTGCGTGGAATGGCAAGGAAGCGCTCGAGTACTTGGGCGCGGCGCAACAGGGCAAGCATCCCAAACCCGACATCATCTTGATGGACGTGCAGATGCCTGTGATCGACGGCTACAAATGCACACACCTCTTGCGCCGTCATGCTCCGTACAACACGTACGTGCAGGACATTCCCATCGTGGCGATGACGGCGTCCGCAATACAAGGAGACAAGGAGAAGTGCAGAAAGGCGGGCATGGACGACTACCTTGCGAAGCCCGTCAAAGGCAAGACGTTGGAGCGCATGCTTCTGCGGTGGAGCCAGACGAGGCGTCGAGGCTCCATGCAGAGGCTCCCGACGTCGTACCGGCAGCCCTCGGAATGCTCTGACCATGCCGAGCATTGCAGCAGCGCAGACATTCCCGGCGTCGGACTGGAAGAGCAACAAGCCACTTCTACTACGGCATCTCAGCGAAGAAGTGACGCGGGGGATAATTCCCCGGAGGAGCAGGCTCGGTCGCCGGAGGTCCCGGTAGAGACCAGCCAAGGAAAAGCAGAACCGTCCCCGTTGGACTCGTCAACGGCACCCAACAACATGCAAGCCGTCCTGCGGTCCGATACGGCCGAGATGGACCAGTACGCACAGGATGATAAGCTCATCGTTGCGGCCGGTGGCTCAGAAGAACCTTTACGACACGGGGGGTGTTCGTTCGGACAACCGGCACCTGCTGTCGATTCTTTGACCGAAGCAAATATGGAGAAGCATCAGTTGGAGGGCGAGGCGATTGAGCGAGAGAGGCAACGACACCACAATCATCATCCTCGGGTGATGATGAAAGAAGGGCCTCCTTCCTCTGGCGACGACAGATTTGGGACGCACACACGGAGCACCAGCCCAGATTCCTAGCAACGGCACGAAAGACATGACGACGTTGGGAGGAAGACACAAGGAGTGATGGATGGCGGGTAATCTCAGGAGTCACCCAGCCTTTACCAAATATCTTTGACCCTTTTTCGAATAATGGCCTATTGTTTTGCTGCCAGGTTTTGGGAATCACATTTGGGCGACATCTTTGTCACTGGGGGGTTTGGACGGAAAGGTTACAAGCAGCAAGCAACATTAGCGATTTCTGATTTTTTTTTATTCTTTTGTAGAAGGAAAGCAGAAACGGCGCATAAGAAGGGATATTCCAGTTTGGAGTTTAGGGGGTGGCAAGACTTTTCAATACAGGATGGGCTTTTGCTGAAACTCCTAGTCTTGGTCTTTTTTTTTCTTCTTTTAACGACATGCGAAGAATAAATATAAGATGAGGTGCCTCCGAGGTTTTGATTGAACTGGTCTGCAGTTTCCCCATCTCTGTGTTCCGTGATGAACAGAAAATACGAACGGGTCTATGAGAGTGGTGCGAGTTGGACACTCAAGATGCGTCTAGAGGGTGAACAAGGATCGTTGGGAGTGAGATGGATGTAAGACATCGGTTGGAAGGGGATTTGGTGAGGAAGCGTACAAGACAAGATGGGTGCTGTGAACTGTGCTAGGGGGGTAGGGGATGTGTATGTGTATAGCCACCATGTCGATCGCACGAGAAGGAAGCAGAAACCGATGCAGAAAGGGTAGTTTGGAACCCTCATGGGAAAATGATATATATGGTATGTAAGGTATGTACGCAAGCCGCCCTCCAAGTGTTAAAATGACATACATGCCTTGCACGTACTGTATGACCAGCCACAAAAAACGCCGTCCACCTCTCTCCGTTTCGCTTTAAGGGGTCGCCCTCGGGCAGACGACCTCTTCCCCATGAATATTCTACCGTCCCCGGCCTTGACTTTGACGCGGCCCGACTTGCTTGTGTACGCATGCACCAGTTCTTCTACTACCTTACATGATGGATATCAATGTGTCGATGGATGGCCCCCCGCGGCATGGCGCTTCTGTGATGCTTCTTCTGTTTTGCTTTCCTCGTTGGGATTCTGAGAGTTGTGTGCGATGTGTATATAAAAGACGAAGGGAGAGATATGGAATAGAATGGGGGGGGTTTTATTTGTATTTTAGAAATGTTCTTTCCAGAAGCGAAAGTTGACTTCGGGCGCGGTGGCCTTTTTGCATGCTCCCTTGATGTCGCGAGCTGGGAAGACTCTACGTTAGTTACCAGGTCGCATGGGGGAGGGGAGAACAAGAAGAAGGAGTGGGAAAAGAGGGGAAGGGGGAGGGAAGAAAGAGAGAAACGCACCGGCAGCGGAGGGACCGCAAAAGTACACACCAACGGTGGTGCGCATGCTCCCGTCGAGGCCGTTCAGGTAGGACCGGTCGAGGATGCCGTCGCGCATGGTGGCGAAGAGCTTGTGGAAGTTGGGGCGGCCAAAGTTGGTGCGCGACTTGAGCTCGGTGAGCGGGTCGACCTGGCTGCCGACCGAGTTGAGGACAATGTTCTGGGTGGTGTCCATGTCGAGCTTCTGGGTGAGGTAGGTGTGGATCTTGAGGAACTCGATGCCGTTGCTGCCGGGCAGCTGGGCGGCCTCGTCGGACTGCGACTCGAGCGACGACAGGAGGGTCTGGAACCACTCGAAGGAGCCCGTGTCCTTGCAGACCCAGATGAACTCGACGCGGCGCAGGCGGGTGGGCGGGTTCGGCCCGTTGCGCAGGTGCCAGATGTTCTTGAGGATCGAGGCCCAGGGCGTCACCCCGATGCCCGTGCCGATGAGCACGGCGATCTCGTTCTCGAACACGTCCTCGGCCGGCGCGCCGTAGGGGCCGTCGATCCGCAGGCCGGGCATCTTCTGCCCGTTCTCGAGCGCCACTTCGTAGATGGCCATGGGGTCGATGTCGTCGTACGCCTTGGCCTGCTCGGGGCCGGCGCCGACGGCGTTGCCGAGGGCGCGGGTGAAATCGCCGACTTGGCGGACGTGGACCGAGACGTAGGGGTCGTCGGGGCAAGAGGTGATGGTGAAGGGGTGCCACTGGTACTTGGAAACTTCCGGGACCTGCAGGAAGAGCCACTGGCCGGCCTTGTACTTGAACGAGGGCTTGTTGAACTGGATCTCCACCACGTCGTAGGGGTGGCGGACGACGCGGGTGATCTTCGTCTCCCGACGAGCGCGCACCTCCCGATAGAGCCGCTCGATGAGATAGAAGCCGCCGGTCCAGAGCTCCCATCGCCAGCCCAGGTAACCGATGCAGTGCTCCCAGTACTCGTCGCCAGCGAAAGGCGAGATGGGATCGGCGGTATCGCGCACGAAGCAACCGACAGTGTGGGTGTAAAGGCCGAGCAGGAAGGGGATGAAGAGGTGGTGGGTGTACCAGAAGGTTTCGAACGACTGCTGGCGGATTTTCGCATGGGCCGTGGTGTACATCAGAAGCATGCAGAAGAGCATGACGTGCCCAGTGATCCCTCCGGGCTGGGCGTAGTGAATCTGAACAGCCGTCTCGGGGCGAAGTTGAAGGCGTTCGACGTTGTAGAAGCTGCGCGAGGTTAGCTGACGTCGTTCGTGTATGGTCGATTGATCGGGGACTCCTTTTTGGAATCCTACTCACTTCACGTAATGGGCGCCGGTGTGCAAGATGGTGAAAAAGAGCATGGAGTAGGCCAGCTGCCTGTGGAACCAGATGTTCTCGTCCATGGGGATCCAGCGGATCTTGGGCCGGATCCATCGCATAATCGTGCGGCATACCGGCAACAGAATGAGCATACCGTCGACACTGAGCACCAAACCAGCACCTCGGGAGATCCACACGGAGAACTGGAGCAAGTTGAGAGGCGCAAGCCTAGGCTCTGTCGCTTGCTTCCACCTGTTATGTTGGGAAGGGGGCCATCGTTAGAAATGGGAACACGCACACGCACACGCGCCGATTTGAGAGCAGAAAGCGCTGCTTACCATCCGAAAGCAAAGATACCCCAATGTAGGCCCCAGAAGATGAAGTGGAAGAGCAGTTTCTGGGCAGTAAACTGCTTCTTGATGAGGGGGATGTTGACGAGCGGCATGATGGGCGAGAGATGTGTGTCTGAGTTTTCTCTCCGCACAAGAATGAGATTAGGTGTCGACCTGCGACAATATAGGCGAGGGGAAATCGGGAGGCTGTCGTTGTGTCGTCCGACGTGCGCTCCGTGACGATATGTCGATGTCTTTGGCTTGGGAGTGGCGGCGGCGAGAGACGATTCTCGACAAGATGACAACGACTCGGACCCAAAGATTCCAGCCTTCTTTTCCCTGCTCGCTTTTCTTCTTCTCTTTCTCCCTTGTCTTGTCGTGCCCGGATTACAAGTCGTAGTCGAAGCGAAGAAAGAAAAAGAAAAAAAGTAAAGCGAAAGCCTCGACAAACGGTTTTCAACCGATTCGTTCAAAATTTCAAAAGAGTGATCTGAACCAGCAGCAAAAAAGAATGGAATGAGACGAGATGGCAAAGATCGATAAAACTCCTCGGCCTCGCCTTGGACGCAACCAAAGGAAAGAAGAAGAAGGGAGAAAATGCGAAACGAAGCGACAAATGGCGAGAGGGGAGGAGGGTAGATGAGTAAAAAGTGAGATGGGCTGATGGGTGATGGGCGTGAAAACGGGGAACCGGCCTAGGAGAGAACCAGAGACCGGACGAAAAAGGAACAAGGATAGAAGCCGGCAAGGGGGTGCAAGGACGGCAATGCAATTGCTGAGATGGGCACAACGTCTGGAGAGTTGACAGGGGAAGAGGAAAGGGGTCCCCCCCAGTTCGAATCGAGTCGAGGTCCGTGGTCCGATGGAATTGTGGGATATGGTGGAGATGGTGGTAGCAATATGAGGATATAATGGGACGAGCTATTAAGCTATTAAGCCACCTCTGGCTCTACTTCGGGCGTGCAGTGCAGAGTAGAGAGAGGGCAGCAAGAGGTTGAAGCGGAGGAGAGTTAGAAACGTGGCCCAGGATACCATGCTAGACAGGAGGCCATGAAACCACCGATTCTCTGGTTCCACAATGCTAGCTAGCCTTGAAGATCAGACGCAGGTGACGACGAGGACAAGGCTGGATGGAACCATGGATACCGATAGAGAAGGGGGGTTTTGATTTTGTTCGGTTGAGACGATGGTCGTCTGAGCGCTCCTTTGGGTAGGTACCTTAGTGAAAGAAGGGTGCGGCTCTCTGCGACGTTTCGGCTGGGACCAGGGGTTGTCTGGTGAGGGTGGAAATGGAAGCAAGCAAACTAGGCCCGAAACAAGCGACCAAGCAGGGGAGTGAGTCCGTGTGTCGATTGTCGATCACAGAGAAATTGCGTCGATGAAGAGGAAAGAAAGTGGTTGTCCGAAGCATTCAGTGACATAGGCAGGTCGAGGAGTAGGTTTAAAGGCGAAATGAATGAAAGAAACAGACTTTGGAAAGATAAAATTGGGAACAGTTGAGGGCTTCCGAGTGAGGGCTTTGCCGCCGCCGAGGCGACGATGGAAGGATGGCAGCAGACACAAGAGTGAAGACGAGAGATGGAGAGATGCCGAGACTAGAGAACGCCAGCTGAGTGGTCAAGTCCATGGGGGTGGAAACGGACACTATGCCAACTTGGGATTGGTGTCCACCGTTTCGGGCGCTTAAGCACAGGTGCAGTGGCTTGGGCCCCCTCGCGTGGAGAAGTACGGAGTACGAGGAGGATACAACGTACTCCGTCTTTTGTGCACGTTCCAGGGCTCAATGCTACGTAGCAGGTAGGTGGTAGGTACAGTATATCATGGGATTCTTGGTGGAGAAGCTAGGCGGGCTAGTGTACAAGTACGTGTACGTTGTATTACCTTCGTTTAGTGGCTGGTGACGTCGTTGCAAGGCCCTTTCGCTAAAGCAGCAAGATACCTAGGTCCACGAAGGTACGATTGCTTCGTACCTTATATATACTGATACTGCTGCAATTATGAACTCGACCACATTTTTAGGTATGTTGAAACATGGCTCCATAGAACCAAGCTAAGGTACCTTGGTGAGTCCTGTGCGGGGCCACCGTCTTGGGTCCTGTGTCAGGTTCACCCTACCTTAACTAGCGAGAGTCCGAGATCCAGGGGTCTGGCAACTGCGATTTGAATTTGGTTTCCCTCACAATACCTTCTCCCCTTCTCCGTAGGCATGGCATTGTGCGACTCGAAAACGCCCCGAAGCACCCCTTGTTCCGGGTCATGGACATGCCGAATTACGGAGTACTTCTGCTTTCATGAGTGACATCATTTGCTTTTGATCTCGTGCCCATACATACCTACAACGTACGTTGTACTCCTACACCCAACGGTTGACCCCTTCGTTCCTCGGCTGCTTGGACCGAAGCAGTCTCCCCTGTCTGTCATCGCATCTTCACGACGCCTTGCATGTTGTCAAATCGTCCAGCATCATTCTGAGATGGTTAGCTCTTGCCTCTGTCGTCAGAATCGTTCGATTTTCCACCTCTAGGTTGTCTATCCCTGGGGCCATCACCGCATCCCCCATCCCACGTCCCACATCCAGAGAACAGAGACAGAAGAACATAAAAGGAGCCCATTGCCCTGCTGTTGTTCAAGGTGGCTGGATGGCGATGGGTTTGGCCATATCATTCCACCGTGGTCCCCATTTCAATCGTTGTCACGGATTACATACTTCGTGCCTGTTTTCTCAGCCGCGCCCTATCCGATGCTGATGCCGTCAATGCTTTCCTTCACAACAGCGAGAGAATTTTGAATTCTGACGTCCGACCGATGCTATCGTACAAAGTAGGATTCCGAGGTATTCTCGGGGGCAGGCGGGCCACGACTCTCATCCGCAAAGTTCGCCATGTTAGTGCGACCTGTAAGCACAAAGCTCAAGCTACCCAACGTATCTGCGAACGGCTGGCCAGCTGGAATGCGGGACAGCTACGGGATCACCTCTCTCTCTCCGCCCCTTCTTATCAATTTTTCTTTTTATGTGTTACTTTAATTTTTCATCTTCTCCCATCTGGCCTCATAAACAATTCGAATTGTCCCATGTACTCACTGCATATCCATACAGTGAGCACGAAAGGCTTATCGTTGGCGTACCTGACTAACACACGCTTACTCTTCCCTTCTTCGCCACTTGGGCGTACCTTGTACGAATTTTCATCCATCTAAGGCACAAGGATTGCTCTAGACCTGGACGATCTTCACTGCGAAAAGATCTAGATCCCCCCCGCACACAACAAGAAGGAGCCCATATCTCATCCATTACACAGAAAAAAGTGGGTCGTCTCACACACCTTGGACGATTCCATCAAGAGTGGCATTCCGGGGACCAATCAGCAGTGACGATAATGATACAGTAAGGTATGCCTCTCGCCCCGCCCCCCGCTCCCTCCCCCCAACCTGGAAGGGACCCCCGACGCAACCTCAACCGAACCGTCCAGAACCTCGACCTACCTACCTTACCTTATTCAAATTCAGTACACTGTACGGACGGATACCTCTACCTCTACCTCAACCTCAACCTTTACCACTCTACTTCGTGCCTCACCATTCCATTTGCCATTTACCGACCTACAAATTTACCCACCTCAATACACCTTTACCTGTCCCCTTCGTTTTCCACGGACCTGGACTTTGATCTGACTCCGGAGACGTTTCAATAGAACCTACCTCATTTCCACGACTAAAAGTTTAGATATCTTTCGCAGTATCCTGTTGTTCGGCATTCGTCCTACGAGATGGCGCCGGAAAGATCGGGAGAGAAGCTCTCCGGGCTTCCTGATGAGCTGGTGCTTAGGATCCTCTCGTGTGAGCCGAGCCCTGCAACCCCCGTGCACGTACAATCCCTCAGGTCTCCTTTTCTAACGCGGTTATTGATTGCTTTTACCCACGATTCGCAGTCCTCGAGCCCCATGACTTCCCCAACATCCTCCTGACCAGTCGGAAACTTCGCCAAATCGCCCTTGATAATAATCACTGGAGGTCACGGGTCTTCGATCAATCGCACTTTCTCGAATCCCTTGAGCGTCGCCGTCACATGAATAGCCTCGTCGACGATGATGTTCTCGACGAGTCCCTATCGAACGCCCCGGAATTCATCCCGTTATCATCCGAAGCGCGGAAACAGCAACGACTGAAGGATATGGCCAACTGGGACCCGACATTGCCCGGCGAGTCCGTTCTTTGGTACGATGAATACATTCAGCGCTATGCCCCGTCTAGGACGAACTGGTTCCAGCAACCCAGGATACGAGATGGCGACGCCGAGGACCTGCTGGAAGTCCTGGGTCTCGCCGTCTACGAACCACCGGGCGAACCCGATAGCATGTACGCTGTCTCCCCCCTCGACGACGGCTCGATATGTCTATGGGACGTCAAGGGCCGACGGCACCACAGGAAAGGCGCCATGCTCGCCAAGAGTCGACCGGGGATACTGCACATTGACGGGCCCGGCGCCGCCGGCCGATCCCGCAAAATCGACACGGGCGTCACCGAATCCATCACCGTGGACAGCTACAACAAGCGGGCCTTCGTGGCCGTCCAGAGCCACCTAATGGAGGTGGACCTCGAGCGACTGGCCGTCGTGTCGGATCAGTCATTCGAGTGGTCCATCGCGACCCTGTCGAGCGCGCACCCGGACGTGCCGCTCACCGTAGGGACTACGCTCGGCATCCACATCTTCGACCACCGCGCGCGCGTGAACCCGACCCAGAACATGATCGAGCAGATATTCGACCCGGACCCTCTACCCAAGTACGCCGCCCTGTCGCAGCCGCACCCCCTCAGCATCCTGCACCTGCCGAGACTGGGCGACCCCGCCTCCCTCTCGGACGACATTTTCGTCGCCGGCCGCTTCAGCAACATCCTCCATTACGACCGACGCTACATCCAGCCCAACGTCCGCAGCATCCAGGCGAGCTACCACTCCGGCGCCAGGCTCTCCTGCCTCACCTCGCTGCCGGGCCTCTTCTCGCCTCTGGACAGTGAAGTGCGACGACGGGGGGAGCTGTCGGTTGAGCAAGTCCGGGCATCCAAGGCCAAGGCAGGCCAGACGCTGATAGCGGGGGGTGAATACAACAGTAAGGGTTCGTTGGAATTGTACGGGCTGTCGCCGTCGGACAACCAGCAGCAGTGGGCCGCTGGGAAAGGGGTTTCGGGAGAGGGGAGGCGGCACAGCTCGAATTTCAAGAACCGGTACAACGCGGCGGAGTCCAAGATATTGTCCATCGCGAGCCACGGCACGCGCGTCGCCTTCTCGGACGGGTCGGGCTACGTCCGGTGGTTCGAGCGCGACGGGTTCACTGAGGTGCACCGCCACAGGATCGGCCATAGCGAGGTCATCACCCGGCCTTCCATCTTCTCGCAGATGCCGGGCCTGGACGATTTGGCGCGGAAGATTCTCCCGACGGGGGGTCAGCCCGGCGGCGGGGGCGGGGGCCGGGACCGGGACCGGGACAGGGTGAATGACAACGACTTGCTGTTCTGGACCGGGGAGAAGCTGGGGATGATTACGTTTGGCGAGAAGCCCGGGTTCCAGGCGGACGACTTTGAGGAGGAAGAGGACGTGCAGATGACGGAGGATGAGACGAAGATGAAGATGGAGGAGAGGAATTACGGGGAGCGCATGAGGCTGGCGCTGGAACGGGAGGCGGACTCTGTGAGGTTCGTTCGGGGGCTTGGATTAGGGGTACACCCGTGAGGCGGAATGTCCTGCGACGACGAGAAAGAGATATCACCCATTATGGGAGCAGCGTGTATTCTATGATAACCGGTACACAGCGTATGACAGCGATGCATCAGCTCATAGCATAACGATGGCTTAGGTAACACCGCAAGGTACATTTCGACGGCGGATTCCAGTATGTGGCAAGTACATTTGTTGTGGCGCAGCAGTGGCACAGTCGTCAACGGCTAAACATCGGCAACCCCCCTGGGAGGTGCGTAATCTGCGTAATCGTAGCCTCGATAATTACATCGATAATTACATCCTCAACAACTGGAACCTGGAACTTCCTTACCAACAACCCCCCCCCCCCCCCCCCCCCCCCCCCCCCCCCCCCCCCCCCCCCCCCCTACTATCAAACGTCATTCTCATGACCAACTCCCACGAGCCACGAGCCCATGAGCCCTTGAACCTTTTCTCTCTTTTCGTCTAATATCTCTTCTTCTGCATCTGCTATCTGTAACTCTGCCTACGTTGTGCAAACTTTCCCGCCCCGTCCTCCTCCTTTTCCCTCCTCGTTCTCCTCCGCTTTCTTGCCTCCTCCAACCCTCACCACCAGCCTTGTTGTCAGTTTCTGAGATTTGCCCAGCATGGTGAGTCTGACCCGCTTCTTGTTCCAAGCAGCAGTCAGCATTCTCAAAGGCGGTAGGGGTCAAACAAACTGACTGGAGCGTCCACCGCAATCCATTAGGGTATCACAAGACGACACAAGGATAAGGCGGCGAGGAACGCGCAGGCCGGCGCAGCATCGGGCCAAGGCGGTGCCGCAGCGAGACCGAAAAAGGCCACCTACGAAGTCTCCAAGAAGAGAGAGATTGGCGTGTCCGACCTCACGCTGCTCAGCAAGGTGTCCAACGAGGGCATCAACGACAACCTCAAGAAGCGATTCGAAGCCCGCGAAATCTACACATACATCGGCCATGTGCTGGTCTCCGTCAACCCCTTCCGGGACCTCGGCATCTACACCGACCAGGTCCTGGAGAGCTACAAGGGCAAGAACCGCCTCGAGATGCCGCCCCACGTCTTCGCCATCGCCGAATCCGCCTACTACAACATGAAGGCCTACGCCGACAACCAGTGCGTCATCATCTCGGGCGAGTCGGGCGCCGGCAAGACCGAGGCCGCCAAGCGCATCATGCAGTACATCGCAAGTGTGTCCGGCGGCCCCGGCGGCGGCGGCGGCGACATCCAGAAGATCAAGGACATGGTGCTGGCCACCAACCCGCTGCTCGAGTCCTTCGGCAACGCCAAGACCCTGCGCAACAACAACTCGTCCCGCTTCGGCAAGTACCTCCAGATCCACTTCAACGCCCAGGGCGAGCCCGTCGGCGCCGACATCATCAACTACCTGCTCGAGAAGTCCCGCGTCGTCGGCCAGATCACCGACGAGCGCAACTTCCACATCTTCTACCAGTTCGCCAAGGGCGCCTCCCCGGCCTACCGCCAGCAGTACGGCGTCCAGGGCCCCGACGCCTACGTCTACACCAGCCGCTCCCGCTGCCTCGACGTCGACGGCATCGACGACCTCGCCGACTTCCAGGACAACCTCGACGCCATGCGGGTCATCGGCCTCAGCCAGGCCGAGCAGGACGAGATCTTCCGCATGCTGGCCGCCGTCCTGTGGACCGGCAACATCCAGTTCCAGGAGGACCAGACAGGCTACGCCGCCGTCGTCGACCAGTCCGTCGTCGACTTCCTCGCCTACCTGCTCGAGGTGACCCCCGAGCAGCTGGTCAAGGCCATCACCGTCCGCATCCTGACCCCCCGCAGCGGCGAGGTCATCGAGTCCCCCGCCAACCCGGCCCAGGCCGCCGCCACCCGGGACGCCCTGGCCAAGGCCCTCTACAGCAACCTCTTCGACTGGATCGTCGCCCGCATCAACAAGTCCCTCAAGGCCAAGCAGGCCACCAAGAACTCCATCGGCATCCTCGACATTTACGGCTTCGAGATCTTCGAGAAGAACAGCTTCGAGCAGCTCTGCATCAACTACGTCAACGAGAAGCTGCAGCAAATCTTCATCCAGCTGACCCTCAAGACCGAGCAGGACGAGTACGCCCGCGAGCAGATCCAGTGGACGCCCATCAAGTACTTCGACAACAAGGTCGTCTGCGACCTCATCGAGTCCGTCCGCCCGCCCGGCGTCTTCTCCGCCATGAAGGACGCCACCAAGACCGCCCACGCCGACCCCGCCGCCTGCGACCGCACCTTCATGCAGAGCATCAACGGCATGTCGAACCCGCACCTGACCCCGCGCCAGGGCAGCTTCATCATCAAGCACTACGCCGGCGACGTGAGCTACACCGTCGACGGCATCACCGACAAGAACAAGGACCAGCTCCTCAAGGGCCTGCTCGGCCTGTTCAAGGCCAGCAGCAACCGCTTCGTGCACGACCTGTTCCCCCACCAGATCGACCAGGACAACCGGAAGCAGCCGCCCTCGGCCGGCGACCGCATCCGCACCTCGGCCAACGCCCTCGTCGAGACCCTGATGAAGTGCCAGCCCTCGTACATCCGTACCATCAAGCCCAACGAGAACAAGTCGCCGACCGAGTACAACGTCCCGAACGTCCTGCACCAGATCAAATACCTCGGCCTGCAGGAGAACGTGCGCATCCGCCGCGCCGGCTTCGCCTACCGCCAGTCGTTCGAAAAGTTCGTCGACCGCTTCTTCCTCCTGTCGCCGGCCACGTCCTACGCCGGCGAGTACATCTGGCAGGGGTCGTACGAGGGCGCCGTCAAGCAGATCCTCAAGGACACGAGCATACCCAAGGAGGAGTGGCAGATGGGCACCACAAAGGCCTTCATCAAGTCCCCCGAGACCCTGTTCGCCCTCGAGCACATGCGCGACCGGTACTGGCACAACATGGCCACCCGCATTCAGCGAATGTGGCGGGCCTACCTGGCCTACCGCGCCGAGTCGGCCACCCGCATCCAGCGTTTCTGGCGCAAGAAGAGGACCGGGGCCGAGTACCTGCAGCTGCGCGACCAGGGCCACCAAGTCCTCGGAGGCCGGAAGGAGAGGCGGCGGATGAGCCTGCTCGGAGCGAGGCGGTTCATCGGCGACTACATGGGCATCAACGCGACGACGGGTCCCGGCGCCCATATACGCAACTCGATCGGCCTCGCCCACAACGAGAGGGCCGTCTTCTCGTGCCGTGGCGAGATCCTGGAGGCCAAGTTCGGTCGGTCGAGCAAGCCCAGCCCGCGCACCATCATCGTCACGAACAGCAAGTTCTACATCGTGGCGCAGATGCTCGTGGGGGGCGACAACGTGCAGATCGCCGTAGAGCGGGCCATCCCGCTGGGCGCCATCAAAGCCATCGCCGCGTCGTCAAGTCGGGACGACTGGTTCTCGCTGCTCGTGGGGTCTCCTCAGGAGGCGGACCCCCTGATGAACTGCGTGCTCAAGACCGAGATGTTCACGCAGATGCAGAGGGTCATGCCCGGCGGCTTCCACCTCCAGATCGCCGACGTGATCCAGTACGCCAAGAAGCCCGGCAAGATGCAGCCGGTCAAAGTGCTCAAGGACTCGCAGCAAGCGGCCGATTATTACAAGAGCGGCGCCATCCACACCCGGCCCGGCGAGCCGCCCAACTCCCGGTCAAGGCCGACGCCCAAGGGCAAGCCGGTGCCGCCACGACCGATTACCCGCGGGAAGCTCATCAAGCCGGGCGGTCCCAACGGCAGACCTTCTCGGATCCAACAGAACCGGAAACCGCAGCCCCGTCCCGTGCCATCGACTCCCCAGCCGGCGGCTGTTCCGCAAGCTGTCAACGCCGCTGCTGCCGCTGCTACCGCTGCTACTACGACTACTGCCATCCCGTCGCACACGCGCAATTCGTCGACCACCTCCACGAGCGCGGCAGCCCGCCCGCCTCCTCCCGCGCCCCCTGCTCCTCCGGCCAAGGCCAAGATGAGGGCGAAGGTGCTCTACGACTTTGACGGACAGAGGGAGAATGAGCTGTCCGTCAAGGCTGGTGAAGTGATTGAGATTGTGCAGAAGGAGAACAACGGTGAGCTACTCTTTTCCCCTCTGACCCCCAATCCCTCGGAAAAGAAAAGAAAGAAAGAGAGAAAGAAAAAGGCGACTAACTCCCGACTCAACAACAGGCTGGTGGTTGGGCAAGAACGCTTCAGGCCAAGCCTGGGTACCGGCGGCGTACGTCGAGGAGGTGGCGGCCGAGCCAACACCGGTGCAACGGGCGCCGCCGCCCCAACCCCCCAGACGACCGGCGGCGGGGCGGAAACCCGTCGGACTGCAGGCGCAGGCGGCGCGGGACTCGGTGATCAGCAACGGGGCGAGCGGGTCGGATAACAGCCGCAGCACCACGCCGACGCCCAGCCTTGGTAACAGCTTGGCTGACGCGCTGCTGGCTCGGAAGAACGCGATGCAGAAGAGGGAGGAGGAAGACGACTGGTAGGACGAGGGCGTTTGACGGATAGATGGCGGAATAGATGGCAGAGTATATGGCAGTTAAAGATACAGGAACGGTGCGAGAAAAGGGAGAAGAGAGGGGTATGCTGGGGTTGGATCACTGCATTGGGCTTACGTTGTTGATATTGCATGGGTTTGTGGCCCATTGGCGATGGTGTTGCTTGCTTTTGTCTTTCCTTGCTTGCCCCTTTTTTTCGTTTTCTTTTTTTCCGGGTATTCTTTTTTCCGCATCCGATGTAAGCGGCCAGGCGGACTTGATGAACGGCATGACTACGGCCGACAGCTGTCTTTTTTATTCTCATCTTTCTCATCTTCCATTCCTCATTTCTTCTTCTTTGCCCCTAACAGCATACGCTCGGCGTGGTCGAACGACAATGATGTTGTGCCATTGTCTGACGAGAAACTCCCTCGGCGCTTCATCGCGCTTCATCGACCACGAGTCAGATGCGTCCCTATCTCTTCTGAAAGACCCGCGCCACGGATTTTGGCTCAGTCATCGATGCGACGAGAAGTGGTGCTGGTATCGCTTCGAGGATGGGGAACGACTCGCCTCTGGAATTTGATGGCGTGTCTTGTGTGTGTGTGTTCTTCTTGCTGCTCCCGTCGTAGCTGGGGCGCTGGGTTACAAAAGCGTGTGGACGGGCTGGTTGGGAAAGTTGTCTTTCCAGAATAGAATGCCTTGACCTTTTTTTCTTGTCGTCAACTTGAGAGCGCATTTGTCGTGTTTCCGGGTTTGTCATGAAAAGAAATAGTTAAAAGAAACATGTCCATTACCCCTCGGCATCCTTAACTGGGACCTTCCTCCTTCGCAGGAGCTCCGCAAGGGGCACATCATCGTCTGCGCGCTCCGTGGTTTGTCGCTGTTGCTGTTGCTGGTCGTCCGTCTCCGTCTCCTCATCGACGCCGTAGTCGCGCAGCGTTTCGCCGTCCGAATTCGCCCATCCTGCCCTGGCCTTCACCTCCCTTTTGTCGTGCTTGTTCCGCCTCGGAAGATCATCGTGTTCTGCTCCCACCTCTTCCAGTTCGGCCATGAGTTTAGACCGGTTCCCCCGCCACCGCCGCAGGTCGGCCTCCTGTCGGCGGCGGAAGGCAGCAACTTGTTCCTCCGTGCTCGCGTACGTCGGTAGTACGGCTCCGTCCCGGGCAGGATCCGCTCGGGCAGGCCATTGTGTGCGCAATTTTTCCGGGTCGGGCGGCGGCCAGAGGCCCTCCCGCCGGTTGAACCCGTTCTCCTCCCATTCCCACCCGACGCCCTTCCCCTCGGTCGGGGCGATGACGGGGTTCCCCGCCCAGGGCAAAGGCCAGGCCAGGACGTTGCGCGTGCCCATGGCCTGGCTCAGGTTTTCGAAGAAGCCGAGGTCGTAGGGGAACTCGATGCGCTCGCGGGGTCCGCCGTCGTTGTAGTCATCATCGTCCTCGTCCTCGTCCTCGGCATCGTCTTCCTCCTTCTTCTCGTCCTCGTCTCCCCACCAATGTTCCTTCCGCCGGCCCCGACGACGAAGCAGCTCCTCGTGCCGCTCCATCTCCCACCCTTCAATACTGGTCGTGTTCAAGAGCCAGCCGCGCGCAGTGGAGAAGAGCAAGAGTCCAAGGGCGAAGGAGGCGAAGAAGGCGACGCCGGCGAGGAGGGACAGGTGGACGAGGGAGGCGAGGGACGGGCCGAGGTAGGAGGGGAGGTGGCGGACGCGCCAAAGAGCGGCGAAGCGGGCGAAGAGGAGGCGGGCGAGGTACCAGAGACTCAGGTTGGTGTAGGAGAGGAAGCGGAGGAAGTGCGGGAAGGTGGTGAGGGAGACGCAGTTGGTGGTCCAGGGGCAGTGGTGGTCCATCCTGGGGATGCAGCGGGCGCAGGTGCGGCAGTGGTGCGCGCGAGGGGGTTTCGGGGCCTCGCACTTGCGGCACCACCTTGCGTAGTGGTTCGGATTGGCGTTTATTCTCCTGCTCAGTTCCTCGCGGCGTCGTTCGTCGTCTTGTTCGTCGTCGTTACGGCCATCGGTGGCGGGCTTTTGGGGCTTTTGGTCGGCACGGGAAGGGAGGGAAGGGAGGGAAGGGAAGACGTAGCGACCTGGGTCGACGGTGCAAGTCTTGTAGTAGGTGTACCAGATGCAGCACAAGAGGGTATTGAAGATGATAGACTCGCGGCGGGAGAGCGGGCCGGGTTCCAAGTCTTCTGCGGTGTGGAAGAGATATTGGGAGGAGTAGCCCAGAAAGATCACGAGAAGAGAGACAGCGGGGATGGCGAGTTTCTCGATATAAGGGGCATCACCAAAACCAGCCATGGCTGTGGCCCGAACGATGTGGTAAGAGCAGAGACGCTATGGAGGTGCTTGTCAGTCATCCAAGGCCCCGTAGAGTTATCGTCGGGTGTCTAAAGCGTAGAGACCAGGATGGGACCATGGGAGATGGAGGAATGGAGGAATGGAGGAATCGTCGCGATGTGAAGACAAAGTTACAAAGTAAAGGTACCTTACAGAGGACGTCTGACGCGTGATAAGATAAGGGGAGAAAGGGACGCGTTGAGAGAGTTGGAGAAGTGCTGCTTATATAATACAATCAGCCCCTTTTTAAGTGGGTGAGTACCTTGACTATGTACGCTGTTACGCTGTTCTACTCAGTTAATCACCCAGTCGCTTATTTGGACCTCATTTCGAATTCCCCTGCCTGTTCACAGTCCAAGACTTTCAATGGAATCCTGGGAACTTCCCTTTGCCCGACTTGCTCGGTTCCCGTATATATCCTGTAACTTGGGATCGCAGCTTCGTCGATGAGACCCTCACAGACCCTTCACAGCTGCCAGCCATCACACATCAACCCTCCTTATGCAGACGCTTCGCCAAGCCCCTTAAGTCCCTATGGCCCACCATGCACGCATTCAACTCGCAGGCCTCTGGTTTGTTCTACGGTCCCTTTTTAAAATCTTTTTTTAATCTGGGTTTTTTTTTACTCATTTACATGAGAAATGAGAATGAAGACTAACTGAAATCCTCCCTCAAGTGCCGTGGCGTCGTTCATCTGGACCTCCACTACCTTCGAGACACATACCTTGAACCGTGAGATCTCCTTCCAATGTTTTGCTAGAAACGTAGGGTGTTGCTTTCGGTTCCCTCCTTTACTGACAAAGTCGTTCGGATCACCTCACTCCAGAATGGCCTCGTTTTTCGGCATGTCTTATTCTGCTTCTTTCTGCCGGGTTGACTTGGACCGTGAGCTACTTTTCACGCTGGTTTCCTGGGCCTGATGGCAGATTCGGTGAGTCTCCCTTACGTTCCCACCTATCTACACACTTCTTGGTGGTTTGTAGACCCCCTATACTGACAGAATGAGGGGTGGGAAAAGACGAAACATCTTCGGGACTCCTGAATCAACCACTCCCAAATTCACCCGAAAGACCACGACGTTACTTTGCTCCGGCCGTTGTGTTCTGCATTGTCCTGCGCTTGGAGCTGTTCCATCAAATCGTCGCGAACTTTCAGTGCTCGACGCCGGGTGTCGAGGTGAGCTACCCTACCACCCGAGACTCTCGTAGCTCGTCCCCTGTTCTCGAGACCCGGACTAAATGGAATGACCAACAGTCGTTTTTGTGCACGTTTATAGTATTTTACGATGTCTTCTTCGGCCACAGACACAAGCCCCCCACCAGCGCCTTGGAGCCCGAAGACCCTTGGCGCAGTTCGACCGCCGACCTGCTAGACTGGCTCAAGCAAGCGCGTCTGCTCCTGGTAGGCAGCGTGCTCCTTTTCAACTTCGGGACGTACAGGGCGGCGGCCAGTCAGAAGGTATACTCCACCTACATGTGTTCGTCTCTCTTCGATACCCGCGCAGGCGTCGTTCTCATGCAAGTCCTCGGTTTGGGCCTCGATGCCACCATCGCCATTCTGCTCTGGCGCATCCTCGCCTTCGCCAAGACGACCAAGGCTCGCTTGCGCACGGTAAGCAGTATCCAGTTCTCTGCCGCCGCCTTGGTGGGCTTGGTCTGCTTGCTCTTCCGACTCCGGCATGCCCCCATTCTGCCCTCGGGCTTCCGAGGTCTGGGCTGGCTGTACGTGTTCGACATGGTAATCGACAGCTTCGCCTTCTCGGTGCTTGCCATCTCCACTAGCCTCCTTATTTCCGACGCTGGTCCCCTAGGGCCACTCGGTATCGTTACATTCTTCGCTGGTCTTTCCACCTCTTTCCGCAACCTGTCCTCGTTAAACCTATGGCAGGGGCCGTCCAAGGTCGCCGTCATATTGCCTCTCCACGCCATCGTCATCGGGTTCAGCGTCTTTCTGTTCACTTGCAACATACGTACGGTGCTTTTTGTTCGGCGTGTCTTCTTTTGGGTGGCCCTCTTTGCCGTCCTCGCTGGGACCACAATCTACACCCTTTTCGTCAGCAGGCCATTCCATGACCGACACCCGCTGGGTGATATAATCTACGCCTCCCGGATCGAGGCCGACCGGTGGCTTACACGCGCTTCCACCAGTAATACCCTGCACGTCGCGGTGGAGGAGTACCGTGGACGGAACCACGGCCGCGATCCTCCACCCAACTTTGACAAGTGGTTCGACTTTGCCAGGTCGCGGGCATCGCCCATCATAGATCACTTCAAACAACTTGGAGACGACATGCACCCTTTCTGGGGCTTGAAACCAGAGGCCATCAGACAGTCACTGCGTAACGTTCTACCGGAGGCGCCTAGCATAGCATGGGTGAAGGTAGCAGGCGGACGGGTGTCGCACAGTTATGAAGCTCAAGACCGCAACCGAAAATCACTGGACAGTCTGGTGCAGATGATGGAGAGCTTTTCCGAACACCTGCAGGACATGGATATTCCCATCAACCTCGGCGACGGTCCGAGGGTTCTGACCCCGTGGGTTGACCTGCATGGGCAAAGAGGCCCCCCCAGCAGGGGCACCGCAGAAGGACATGTTCTCCCCGAAGCCTTCTTGACGCCGACAGTATTCCAGGAGATGGAGGCGCAGACATGTCCAGTAGGTTCCAGCGGCAGGACGCTTCGGCACTGGAATGTGCGAGACCTCTGCTTCTCCTGCGCGAGCCGTCATGCCAAAGGCCCGTTTCTCGTGGACTGGGACGCGTCCCTGGATCGTTGTGACCAGCCCGACATGGCGCACCTTCACGGCTTCTATCTGTCGGACAAGGAGGTAGCTCCGTTCCAGCAGCTGGTGCCGGTATTCAGCAGGTACAAGGCGAGCGGTTTCAACGACATACTGATTCCGTGGCCCGATCCGGTCGAGGACGAACCCGACTCCAATCGCGACTTCCGCACTCGCAACAACAAACTGCACTGGCGGGGGGAGCTGGGAACCCACGATGTGAGGGGCGATGAGATGCCCCGAGGCGGCCACAAGCAGAGACTGCTCCATCTCGTCAACAACGCAACGTCCTCCGAGGAGATCGTCATGTTGCTGCCCAGGATAACGGATGTGCCCTTCCGAAAAGGAGCCACCTGGGGAGAACTCACTTTTACGTACGAAAAGATTCACACGGCGGAGGCAAACGAGTTCCTTCCCTTCGATATTGGTGTCTCGTCATACGCGTCATGCCAGGACGCGCAGTGCGCGGCGGCAGCATCGGAGTTCGGGACGAAGGAGATGGACGTGGAGGCCCAGGAAGCGCTGCGATACCGGTACGTGCTGCTGCTGGACGAGTCCCTGGGCCCACCGCGGCAATTCCTCCGGACGGTACGGTCGTCGAGCGTGCCGTTCTTGGCCAGCGTCTTTCGGACCTGGTACACCGAGCGGCTGATGCCGTGGGTGCACTTCGTGCCCGTCGATATCCGGTTTCAGGGCCTGCACAGTACGCTCGTGTATTTCGCCGGCCACCTGGGACGCAAGGTGGGCGGCCGGACCTTGGATGACCCAGGGAATGAGGCTGATGCCAAGTGGATCGCTCTCGAGGGACGGTCGTGGGCACGCAAGGCTCTGCGGCGGGAGGATATGGAGGTATACCTGTTCCGACTATTGCTAGAGTGGGGGAGAGTTATAGATGTCGACAGAGATAGCATTGGATTCAAGTTTGAGGAGTGATGGACGGACCTGTCTGGCGGGTCAGAGATGACCGAGCTGGAGGGCATTAAGGCATTGTATTCGGTACTTGGCAAAACATTGAGTGTACGGATGCTTGTATCATTAAGCGTGATAGACAGGGTCGGATATCATCTGTACGGATAATTATAAAATGGAGTTGTTTGGTATTATCTTCTATCCGACAGTTGAAGCGTGCAAGTGACAGGTAAGGGGTCAGTCAGGATGAAGAACTAGGTGGGTAGTACAAAGTACAGTGTCGTAGATATCACGTACTGTACATAAGGTAGGTACTGACCGTTTTGCGTCGTCCATGCGTCAGGGCTTTTCAGGGGTATTCGGTGTTTCAGCTTCTGCATCAGCGGGGTAATTAGTTCCCCTAAGGTACCTAGTTGGAGTCTTGACTTTTGTCTGGGAAACCGAGACCGGCCGTCATTGCCAAGACATGTACAGGTACGGGGACTTAATTGAGATGCTATCACACCCTACGGAACTTATGCGTCGTAGTGGTTATCCATCATTCAAACATATGAAAGACAACCTGGAACGAATCTCCTAGGGCCTCGCAAGTGTTAATTAATGATGATGCCACTTGCCTCGATTTTGGCAATATCCGTAAGGCGAGGGACATCGCTCTGGCCTTCATCACGTAGACTTGTTACCTATACCTTACAGTACGCATTGCGTCCACTTGTTACTGCCCGATATTCCGGTACTGATACCTATTCTTATCCGTACTTTGTACTCTTACCCCTCCCCCGCTGTCGTCCTCAAGTGACTGCAGTTGCTCCCATCGTCCTTTCCACCTTCTCCCTGGCTCTCCCCTAATTACCCCTCCTCCCCCGGCCTAAAAAGGGGAACACGACATCACCCATCGTTAATACAGCTACCTACCTTACCTACCTCACCTACCTTACTCCCTTACGTACTACTTACTCTCTTAACATTCTGCCTGTTTGCGCATCTTCCTTCAGCTCCCGCATCGTATTCAGCGTCCTAAACCGTTCACTTGCTGTTCGTCTCCTCTTCCTCCACTGCCTCACCCACTCCCCCCCACCCGACTTACCTTCGCCTCGAGCTCCCAGGAAACACCAACGAAGAACCTATCCCCCTCGACTTAGCCTATCGCCGCAATCTCACCTACCCCCAACTCCCATTCACCCCCCTCATCATCGCCCGCCATGGTCGACCGTCCCAACAAGCCTTCGGCCTTGGTCTCGACGCCGGGCCTCCCTCCCCAGGCTCAGGTCACCATCTCCCATAACAACTCGCGCGTCTCTGCCGTCCTACCCACCGGCGATAGCATTGAAGTACTCCTCCATGGTGCCACCGTAATCAGCTGGAAGGACTCGTCCGGCGAAGAACGACTTTGGCTCAGCGAGGCGTCTGCCCTCGATGGCAGCAAGGCCGTCCGCGGTGGCATCCCTCTCGTTTTCCCGGTACGTTCTTCCTCTCTCCTTTTCCCCCATATCCCCCCTAAACCACTGCTGCTGGCCTGGCCAAGAAATGAGAGCAGAGAATCAAAGAGCAATGAACTGAACGACGCCCGCCGCCTAGGTCTTCGGCACCGCCCCCGATCACCCAGCCGTAGGTCAGCTCCCCCAACACGGCTTCGCTCGCATCACCCGCTGGGAGTTTCTCGGCAAGTCCACCTCCGAGGCTGCCTCGGACAGCGTCAAGCTCGACTTTGGCCTCTCCTCCGAAAACCTCGACGACAAACTTAGAAGCCAATGGAACTACAAGTTCGGCATCATTTACAGCGTCACCCTCGAGCGCAACTCTCTTTCCACCTCCCTTGTCATCACCAATGAGGGCGACGAGCCCTTTGAGTTCCAGACTCTAATGCACACATATCTTCGTGTCAAGGTAGCTAGCTCCGACCCCGTGACGGAAAGAATAAAACCGAAAGGGAAAAGGAAAGGAAAAATCGCCGTGTTAACTTCTTTGTCTTCTCAAACAGGATATTACTTCCCTTCAAATTAACAATCTAGAGAACTCTCCCTACGTCGACAAGGTCGACAACCTCACCTCCAAGACGCAGGATGGGCCCGTCACCATCACATCAGAAACGGACCGGGTCTACACCCCCGCCGGCGGCCCTAAGGTCCCCATCGTCGTGGCCGACGCCTCCGGCCAGGCCGTTTACAGCGTTGTTCGAGATACCCTAGACGACGTCGTCATTTGGAATCCCCATGAAGCCAAGGCCAACTCCATTGGCGACTTTGCTCCCAAGGACGGCTGGCGCAACATGATCTGCGTCGAGGCCGGCGCTGTCAAGGGGTGGCAACGCCTAGAGGCCGGCGACGCTTTCGAAGGCGCTCAGGTCATCACCCCTGGCCCTTTGTAAGTTGCGGCTCGCTCTCGAAACTATAGGGACGAGGGATTGAAACTCATATGAGTGCGAGAATGAAGCATTCATAACCTGATTCCATTTTGAGACCTACCCTAAACCCATCCGATCGGTTATGACTATAGAAATGTGTCATTCACCAAACCCAAAGAAGCAAGAAGAATAATGCATCATGAACATGTTGTGAATCGACCCGACGCCTTCATCATGGTATAATAATACATGCTATGCTCCCGTACGCCCCGGCCAGTGATGCTTCCAATGTCCCCTAATTTCCCTTAGCCTATCCATGTATTTCCCAATTCAATAATCAACACATAGCATGTTTGGATCATGTAATATATGCAACAACTTGTGTGTATGTCATGTGTGTCGCATCGTTCTGTGATGGGGGGTTTTTTTTTTCCTTCTCTTTTTTCCCTTTTCCCCCTCTGCAGATGGGGGAGCATTATAAGAGAGAGCCTTTCAGCTGCGTCCTCTCCTTTCAGCTTCGTAGAGCTCGCGTTTGATGTCCATGAGGACATCCTCCATTTTGTACACTTCATCACGGGACAGGGCCGTGGACCGCAGCTGGGCCAAGACGTCCGAAAGAGAACCGAGCATAGGGATGTCTTTGGCCGCCGGCGTGGAAGGCTTCTCTGCCGTGGCAGGCGTGATGAGGGGTTCCTCGATGCCTTCGTGCGGCGCAAGGGCCTGACCGTGGGGCAAGTCGTCCGTGTCCATCTCCACGTCGTCCACTGATGGTTCGGCGGCGGCGGCGGCGGCGGGCTGGACATGGACATCCTCGACCTGCTGAGACTGCGAGCGGCTGGCGGCTTGCTGCTCCGCCACGAGCTGCGACTCCAGTTCCGTATCCGTGTCCTTCTCCTCGCTCGTGTTGCGGCGCTTGGCGCTACGGGTCCTTGGCGACGAGGCCCCTTCAAGCGGCGCCATGTCGTCGTCGCCTTGCGAAGAGTCGGCGTTGTTCGTTGTGGTAGATGACTGGCTGTCGTGGACTTGGTCCGCGTCCTCAGCGAAGCTGGCAGACCTGCGCTTCTTCCGACGCGGCTCGGACTTGGATGAGAGGCGCTTCCGTTTCTTCCTCTCGGACTTTTCATGCGATGGTGATTCCGCCACGTCAAAGGCTGACGATGCCTTTTTGGAGGGAGATCGCGACTTGCGGCGCTGCGGCGTTCCGTCCGGCGTCGCGACGGTTATGCAGTCGAGCACCGGTCCATTGACCTCGACTCCTCCCTTGTCAGGGGACTCGGCCGGATGTTGGCTCAATGGGAGAGGGCAGCGGCGTGAATCCAGCTCAACCACAAGCTTGAGCATGCTACGTTCATCACCCTCGCTCATAACGAACGACGCATCTCCGGCTTGGCTACCCTGTTCGTCTGTGGTCTTCACGCCAGAAGTGCTGTTGATGGGTGATGATCGCTGGGGACTGCTGAACGCGTCGACAAAATCCTCCTGTTCCGACCTGAATTCCTCTTGAGCTTCAACATTGCGCGGCGGTGTTTCTGGGGTCTCGTGGAGTTTGGGCCGAGTGGTAGGTGCTGCCGGAGCAAGCTCGGGAGCGCTGGGGGGCACGACATCCATCTGGAAGGAGTCCTCGATCGCAGACACGGACTTTTGGGAAGTTGGTTTCGGTTCGTCTGCTAGGTTCTCGTTGTGAATCGAGATGTCGGTAGGTTGTATATCGGTAGCATCCTGGTGGCCGAGAATAGGAGAGACAGGAGCAGGCGACGAACTAAGAGGCCAGTCATCGTGAAGCTCTCCGCGGCTGCTTGAGCGGGACTGAATCTCCGGTAGAAGAGGGAAAGGTCGAGGCTCTGGGGGAGACGAAGGAGGATCCGTCATCTCATGGTCGTCCATGTCGATAGTGAGTGGCTGGTGAAAACGACGAGGCGTGGGAGTCGAAGTGACGTATTCCTCATAGCCCTGACGGCGCTCAGGAGTCCCCTCCTTGGCTGATGACCTGGGAGAACGGCGGCGGCCCGACTGCGTCGACGACGGTCTTGCACTAGATCTCAGTTCTGTAAAGAGAGCGGCCGTGTCCTTTTGCCTTTCTCGGACCTCCTTCTGCCGCTCGGTAAGCACCTGCGACTCTTGATTGGCAACAACAGAGGGTGATGGTTCGATCGCGACGAAATGTAGCTGCGAATCGTCGTGCTTCAGCCGAGCCGTCGGGGTGTTCCGGGTGGTTCCGCGGGTCCTTTTCTTCGGCGTACCATCGAGCTGACGCTTCGCGGGGAACGACAGACTGACAGCCGGAGACGGGGAGCGCACAGGCGTGAGAGAAGAAGGTGGCTTGTGTCGCAGTGAGTACGAGTTGAGGTTGGCCACGCCGAGATCGTCTTGCGAGTCGATAAAGAAGCGGGGATGAGCATCCGATGGAGCACTCGCTGTTTCCAGACCGGGAAGAACAAGGTCGAGAAGCGTCTGGGACGAGAGCAGGACTGTCTTGAGCTGTTCAGGATACTGCAATTCTGTCGCGTTTTCGAACACGCGGTTCCAGGTTTCGGCGGTGATGTTGACAATCTGCCTGTGCCTGCTCTCGAAACCAGCACAGAGAAGCTGCTCGTAATTCTCCAATTGAGGCTTCTCGCCCTCGAGAATGATTTTGCACGCCGTAGTCCAAATCCTCTTGATCTAGGAAATCAATCAGTTAGTACAACAAATTAACATAAATGTAGAAATCTGGAAAGGGGATGCTCACAGCTTCAGCGCGGGCGCCGTCACGGCGGCCGCTTAGCATGCCCCTCTCATCCTGGATCCAAACCAAAATTCCGCTCTCCAGATTCTTAATCGACTTGAGAACGAGCTGCGGGTTGCATCGGGAAAGGAAGCTAGCAATCTCGCTGAACAAGGGAGTCGCGGACTTGCTGAGGTCGTCCCCTTGGTCAAGGTTGTAGAGGCGAAGGAGGATGTCGTTGACGAGCTTGTAAAGATGGTCATACGGATCGAAGGACGCAGTCCTCGAGCCCGTCACTGCAGTCCCCCACAAGCGGCGCCGGGCAGCCTCCAATACATGGCGGTCAGCCGGGTGAGTGGCCGTGGAGATCAGTTCGATGGCCACCTGAAGCGATTTCGGCGACATGACAGCCGACGGATCAGCCGGGAGGGCATCCCTAACCATCTTGGCAACGGGTTCGGTCATTCCAATGGCGAGGCCAGGCTCGCCAACTTCGCCAACAGCACGGCTGGCAAGAGCGGCATGGAGCGAATACCATTGCTCCAGGGGGAGATTCGGGGTCTCCTTCCACCCTCTCTCGAGCAACCTGATAATGCCACGATATTCATGGCCGAGAACCGTGTCCCCGCTAGAGCTGGTCGTCTGAACGCTCAATTGCGAAGAGTTCATGCCAGCAATCAGGTTCTCCGACGCAAAAACCCAAGGCCCGTACGGGTGACTAGACACAGGTGGAGTCCAGTTGGGAACTGTCTGAAGCATTTCTATGGCCAGATCCGATCGTGCTTTGGCGGACTTTTGTGATGTAAAGAAGGGAGAGAAGACGGATCGAACAAAATCGAGATAATGATCGTCGTCCGGAATACCAGGAGGTAGTCGTAGGAGCAGACCGAAAAGGTGCTGTAGAGGTGATCGAACGTCGCCCAAGTTCCTGCCTGGCTTGTGTGACGGGGTCGCCACGGGAGCGAAGTGGCTCAATCTACCGAGAGAGATCATCTTCCCGGTCCAGGGGAGAAGACCGAGTGCTTCCACGGCCGTCAGGATGAGATCTTGTGTGCTGCGCAGGAACTGACGAGCCTTCTCCGGCTCCTCCGCGTTCTCCGATACACCGGCCTGCCACTGCTTCAGGAGAAAGCTGAGCATCTCCGAAATAAAAGTCGCGGTGTCAACGGAGACTTTGATCTCCTTGGATGCAGCAAGCACCACAGACCCGACCAAAGTCTTCCAGAGACGGTGTGTGAGGCTCATCTTGTCTGACAAGTCGCAGAACTGCCGTTCGAGAATGGGGCTGACGACCTGGAAGACCCTTGAGGCATTGTGCCGGATCCACTTGGGGTCGATGGCGGGCAGTTCTTCCGGCTTGGCCACGGGGCTGTCTTTGATCCGTTCGTCGTTCCAAATCCTTGGGGTCGAAGAATCCAGCAGGCTGATCAAGATGCAAGTCAGGCGCTGGAAGTGCTCTGTCACGGCCTCTGGCCCCTTCTTAGAGGGCACGAGAGAGTCAGTAAGCGGTTTCACGCTGATATCCCAGTAGGTGTCGAAATGGGCCGAGTTGGTGCTCGGCTTGAAAGCGTAATAGTACAAGTTGCAGAGGCCCCCGAGCACGACTTCGCGCTTTTGGTCCGAAATGTTGGGCTTGCTCAGCTGACTAACAAGCGGTGTGTAGAGTGTCGAGAACCTCTTGTTGAAAGACTGCTCTTCAAGGTTGGTGGTGTAAACGAAGCGATTCCAGGCAAAATTAGCCTCCTTGTTGCACTGCGGGTCGCTGCAGTTGAAGCAGGTCTGGAGCAGATGAAGCCAGCGATTCGAGAAGCGCCAACGGTCGAGAGGGCGTCGGAGCAGCAGAACAATGACACTCCATATCCTGGGGACGGCTGCCTTCTCCTGGCCCTTGGCCATTTTGGAAAGCTGGTCATGGTACCACTCGATGTACGTCATCTCCTCGATAGACGTCTCCAAGAGTTCCATGACCTTGCGGGATAGTATCTTCTCCTTCCCGAAGACGAAAGCGGCATCGGTCCCGAGGCGGATGGCGGAGTCCTTGATATCCCTCACATTGCTCAGCATGTCGGTGAAGACACCGTTCAGCCAATCGGTGTGCGTGGACATATGAGCCCTCGCCTGTGTCATCAGGCGACGGTAGATTCTCATGCGGCCGACGACGATGCTTTTGCCTCGTAAATGACCGTCGATGTTATGTAGCGCATTGACGAGCCTCCGAACTCTGTCAGACGTCATGGCCCTCGGAGAGAAGTCCTGGATGGCCACGATGTGCATCAGGCGTCGAGCCACGTCTTTCGGGGTCGATTGTTCCTCGAGTGAGCGGACGAAGTGGTCGAGTATAAATACTCCAAAGTCGTTGGGTATTGTGGACGCAATGGCGGGGAAGAAGAGGAAAGTGTCGAGGAGGGTCAAGGCTTTGTTGATCAGGGCAGAATCGAGGACTCCGGTGGGAGTTTTGGCAACAATATCGCGTTGAATGAACTGGACGAAGAGGCTCATTTTGCTCTGAAGGGCGATACGGTCGGGGAGATTGTTGGACGCCTGCAACGCCCGCACGACCATGGTATAGGCGTCAAGCTTGGATTCTCGATCAGCTCCGGCCAGCTGCTTGACTGTTGACTCGAGCATGTCAGATATGCTGATGGGTTGTGGCGGCTCATCAGCGTCTGGTCGTAGGGACGAGTCGAGGTGTCTTGGTGAGGTGGAGGGCTTGAGGATGCCCTTCACGGGCTTCGGTTGAGATGCGGAGGGAGGAGACGACCTCCTAGATCCCGGGGCTTCTAAGTAAGAAGGGGCTTCCTTGTACTCGGCCCGGGCAGAGAAGCCAACGCGTTTCCCTGTCCTGCTAGCGCTTAGGTTCCCGGAGTTAATGGTAGCGGAGTTGGGAGTATGGAGGGTCGGTGGCGTATTCAGGCTGGTGCTCACGCCCAGAGTAGTGGTGGTCGGTCGGGATAGAATCGACTTTGCATTGACGAGTGCATCCGGATCCTGGTGTGTTTCCCGCGGTGGTGTAGGAGGGCGAGCCGGTAGGGACTGGAAAAGACTCTGGGCAATCTCGGTCGAGCCCATGATTGTAAGGTTTCTCTCTATAGAGCGGGAAGAGGGAAGAGGAGGAGGAGAGGAAGGGGAACGACGACGGCGTTCTCCTGCACGCCAGTGTAGCTCTCGTTTAGGCTGTATTGCACATGAGGTCTACCAGAAAATGGAATTTCAGATGCCACAAATGCTGACTATCGTGCAAATATCAGTGATGAGAAGAAAAGAGGGAGAGAAAGGGGCTAGTATCCGTAGGAGGAGAGAGTCCGATAGAGAAGTTGCAGATGTGTGTGTTCAAAGCTAAGGTACCTTATTAGGTGGGCAAGGAGATTTGCAGTAAGGTAAGGTAGGGAGGTACCTTCGAAATATTAAGATGGGTCTCGGATGCTTTAAACGCGGCCGCGGGTTCACGTCCAAGACGCGAGTCCGGCGCGAGAAAGCCATTAAGAACATGGTCCGTGCGTGCCGCGTAAAATTGGCAGGGCCCTTCGCCGTTTCGGTGGCTGGGGAGGAACGACTATGGTCATTGGTCATTGGCTCCTTGGTGAAGTAGGTATCCACTCCGTTACTGGGCGTCAAGCCACGATGGGGTCGATAGCCACATACCTTAGCATGTATTCCGTACCTACCATTTCATACTATGATTACCTAACACCCCGCGGAATTGGAAACCCCACACCCGAGGTACAACGTACTCCGAGCGTCGATATCGACTTACCATCGCCAACTCGGACCAACCCCCAATGTGGTTCCTGGAGAAAGTATGGCTTTTTTTATGGCTTGGCATTAAAACCCCAGTTCAGTGAACCGGTATCCAAACGAATACATACGCGAGGAACCAGACCGTAGCGTCGTCAGATAATTGAACGGGGGCTCCAAAACCGTCATGACAACGGTAATGGCGGCTGGAGCATCTGGCCCAGGCAAGTCAATGGTATTTCTGTTTGTCCTATTGGGTGCTTGCTGACTGACTGATCAACGCAGCTAAACTTCAAGCTGTTACCCAGTTGATGACCAAAGTCCAGGGTCACCTTGAGAGCCCAACCCTGTCTCAAACAGGTGAGTATCATTCCCCGCGTGAAGTCTTAGAAAGCGCACATAATAACCACATATGTAGAACTTGAGGCTTCTCTGGAGCAATTGAAGCTGTACGGAAGAGACCCGAGATTTGCAGACCCCATCTTCAGCCAAGATGTAAGCCTGCTTAGCACGACTGTCCCGGCCGTCACGGTCAGCCCGTCTCTGACATCCAGCCGGGCGTAGTGTGCTAACTCAATCCAGGGCATAAAATCTTTAGCCAGACTCGCTTTCGAAAGCCAGTCTAGGCCGGTTGCTCGGGGCGCTCTGCGAGTGCTCGCCAACTCTATGCTCCTGAGACCCAACACACGGCAGACAGTGGTTGACCTTGGGTCTCCGGGGATAGCATGCAAGCAGCTGCGTGAGGAGGGTCCTAAGGACTGGGACGACTCGTTCCTCTTATCCAGAGTACTTCTCCTCGTCACTTACGCCCAACTGGATCTCTCTACTCTAATAGAGGAGAACGACATGGCGGGCGCGATTGCAGCAAACCTGAACCGCCATGCCGAAGCCCTGGACAAAAGCAAACCATCCGAACCAGCACATCCGATGCAGGACATGGCTTTGGACGAGACCCTCCGGCTTCTCTTCAACGTCACACATCTCTCCTCCGAACAGGCGTCGCTATTTACCTCAGCCGTTCCACCTATTGTTTCCCTGCTTTGGAAGCAGGAGATACCCCCTAACAGGCCCCTAGATCCGCCCTTTTCTTCTTTGGTCAATCCGCTTCTCAACCTGAACCTACAAGCCGAAGAGGTTCGACCGTCTCTCTTTCCCAAAGAAAAGCCGACGCGCGTCGTAGAAAGACTAGTTCGGCTCCTCGAGCTGTCCCTCGAGACGAAGGCATATAGCGAAACAGACCTGGAACAGAATCTGCCGCCACTCATAGGTGTCCTGCAGGCGCTCCATTCGGCAGCAAATGACGAGGTGAAGAACTATTTGCGGACTCGGCTGCTCCCACCCGAGGAAGACCGGAAAGAAGCTCTAGGCCGGGGCGCCTCGCTCGGCTCCAAGCTACTGCGAAACTCGAACAACCCCACGACGCCCCAGCTAGGGGAGGTGATAGCCAACCTCTTATTCGAGCTTTCCGATAGGGACGCGACCCAGTTCGTCGAGAATGTCGGGTTTGGCTACGCGTCGGGCTTCCTGGCGAAGCATAACATTGCCACGCCGGAGAACGTCGCCCACACTTCCAACAGCACCACGAACAGGCCCGTCAACCCCATCACGGGCCAGTTCCTGGACGAGGAATCGACCCCAGACATCCCACCGATGACGGATGAAGAGAAACTTAGGGAGGCCGAAAGGCTTTTCGTGCTTTTCGAGAGGTAAGTTCCCCCTCCGGTTGCTACGGAACGCAGGGGATCATGTCGCTAACTGTGAATCGCTCTTAGGCTGAAGCAAACCGGCGTAATGAACGTCCAGAATCCGGTGGAACAGGCTATGCGATCCGATCGCTTCCAGGACCTGGGAGAGGATCGGGTGACGGAGGTTGATTCAGACTAGCCAGTTATTTATCACTTTAGCTTTGCTGATGAGCCATTTGGATAGGTCTGGGGGGCCCGCAAATGGGGTCTTTCTCAAAAGTGAGCCTTAACATAGTACCGACTCGGATTTCTGGGGGTTTTTCGTGTCAGTTGGATTGACGCTGTAATCCAAAGGGGCCTTTCAGCTTTTCTATGTATCTAGTCACTTCATGGGAGAGTATCATCATAAGAATCTGGATATTGAGGCAGACAGGTGATGGAGACTGCCTCAGGTAGTTAGTTTCATCAACAGAACACGGCTTCGTATCCATGCATCCTTATACAGAGTACGAATGAAGTATATGCTCTGTACCTAGTAAGTTTAGTGGAAGTAAAAGACGTCTGTTGACACTTAAAAGCACTTTCTACTCCGTTGACGGGCTTTGTGAAGAAAATGGTGTTGGGACATTCCTTGTAAAAATCTGAGACGTCGCAAAGCCAAGTAATTCAGAATGTACTAGTACCTGAGACAAAAGAATTGGGGAGGTTGGGGGCTCGGAGAATTGAACATGGTACCTCCAGGGAACCATCTCACTCATTTTGATCTTAAACAGGCATCTACCCCGGACCTGTACCTTACTCCGCTAATAAGGTAATTACTTGCAGTACCCCAAAGACACTGTCGCGTAATTTTTTTCCTTTTCCTTTTTGTTTTGATCTCTCTCATCTCGACGCGGGTCCAAGATCAGGATAAGCTACCTTGGCCAAACAACCACCCCGACGAATTGATTCATGCGATTCTTGCATTAACGAATTCATCTTTTAAACCTGACAACGCGATCGAGTTAGGACGTGATTTTTTTTAGGCACTGAGGCTATCTTAGCAACACCCCCAGCAAATCCATCTCAAAAGACAACTTTTCCCACCTGGGAAGCACTGGCGCTCCTTTCTGCTGCCACCCATCGCAATCACAAACAAAGCCAGCAGACCAGCCACCTCATCACAAGGAAGCGCCATGTCATATCAGACGGTGTTCATTGGGCGGGAGGTCGAGGCGACCAGAGAGGACATCATGATGCGACCCTCTTCCACAACAAGCCCGTGAGTATTCCAAGCGCCTGGTCACGTCTTTTGTTTCTCCATTATTGATTATCAACACAGAATCATGGGTGATATCAGTATGGGCCAGGAACAGAATGAGAATGACTTGGATTCCTTCCCTCTGGTCACCTCGGATTTATTCGGTTTGGGTGCAAGCAGTGTTGCTGCTGAACCTCCAGCTGCAGGCCCTAACGGCAGAGAAGGTAAGAGCTCCCCGAGTCGCCAGGTGCAGGCGGGAACCTTTTTTCTGTCCAACAAAGCTGCACCTTGCCGTCTCTCATTCTCTTACTTGCCTTCGTTGTCGCAATGAGGAGAAGAAAAAAACCAGCACGAAATTTTGACACTAACTGGTTTGTATGTGCAGAAGAATACTACAACATTAGCCCTAGGCCTGAAGCTACTTCTAATCAGTTGGAGGAGCTTGGTCATTCAGAGGATCACCATCCAGAGGATCGTCATTCAGAGGATCGTCATTCAGAGGACCTGCGTCATTCAGAGGACCTAGGTGACTCCGAGGAGCGACGCCATTCAAAGGACCTCGGTTATCTAGAGGGCGATCATTTAGCCCCGCTGGAAGAGAGCCCGGCCATGGATGACTCTGCGCCCAATACCCCGGAGGCCGAATCAATTGCGAAACCCGCTAAGAGGAGAGGTCGTCCACCCAAGGCCAAGTCCAAGGTCGAAGCAGCTCCAGTTGCGCAGGCACAGCCCGCTGTCAAGAAACGCGGTCCCGGTCGCCCTCCGAGAGCTGCTGCCACTACCACTGCCGCTGCTCCTCCCGCGCCATCGCAGCCAGCACCCAAAAAACGCGGTCGCCCTCCCAAGTCCGCCAAAGCTTCTGAAGATGAGGCTCCAGCCAAAAGGCGCCGCACTGACTCCGCTGCCGGTCCGTATCCCCCATTCCCAACGCCCATTTCGCGGTTCTGTATCTTTCACTCGCGCACTGGAGAACTGACGCGTTACTTCTAGAACCACGCCGCCTGCGGGGCTCCCTCTCGGCCACCCAACCTGCCACGAAGGTCAAGGCCCAGGCCAAGCCAAAGGCCAAGCGCGGTCGGCCGGCTCTCGCAAAGGAATGGGAAGTCGAGGCCGTAGTGGACTCCAAAGTGGACCGCGACGACGGTATGCACTACTATCTCGTCAAGTGGAAAGGTTACGACTCGGAGGACAATACGTGGGAGCCGCGCAAGAACTTGAACAATTGCGAAGAGCTCCTCACCGCATTCGACAAGTCTCAGAAGAAGCGCCGAAGATCTGCGAAGTGATTTTTTTTTCTACTTCTCCCTCCTTCCTCAGATTTCTCACGGGCATATTTGGACACAAGCTGCATTGCTCCATTTTGCCTTGCCTAGTAACTTTTCAGGTCTACGGGTGGCTGGGCTTCGGGGGATTGTATTGGTCCAAAGAGGCACTGGATTCCTTGGGGTAGTCTAGGGACGCATCGGAGTCGATGAGGTTGCGGTTGGTCAGTTTGTGATGCCTTTTGTATTTGCGCCATCTCCTTGTTTTTTTTTTTTCCTTTTTTTCTTTTATTTTCTTTTTCCTTTCCTTCTATTTTTCACCGTCACGGGAGGGGACGCGAGACGAGCTTGACGCGACGCGTAAGGTGGGACGACTGGAGACCAGAAAGTGGAGCACGTCGTAATTGCGGCGTCATGAGTGTCTTTGGTTTCTTCGCACCATTGGCCTATAAGTAGCTTTCGATGGGAAATATCCGATTGGCTGAAGTTTGTCCACCTCCGAAATGTGACGTGACCTCAGCTCGATTTCCCTTTTTGTTTCTTGAAGCCTTGGGATTGACCGATTTCCACCGTGTCACTGACCAAACCACCATTTTCGCAGTCTCTCGTTCCTTATCAGCGGATTGCAAGTCAGTTAAACCGACCGTGGGAGAAAGAACCCCTCCAAAAAGAAAAAAGCCCCCCAAAAAAAGGCCCAAACGACCGCCCACGATGGACACCCTCCAAGATGTGCTCCGTCCGCTCCTCAAGCCCATCACCAACAACCTCCCCACCCCCGCCGACGACCTCGCCCTCTCCCTCCTCGGCAAGGAATGCCACGCCTCGCTCGTCCGGGAGATCACATTAACCGACCAAGCCTGTCTCAAGCTCGCCATCTCCAAAGCCCTAGGCCTCGGCATCGTCGGCGCCGCCAGCGTCGTCAAGGTGCCCCAGATCGCCAAGCTCGTCGCCTCCGGCTCGGGCGCCGGCGTCTCCGTCCTCTCCTACGTCCTCGAGACCGCCGCCTACGCCGTCTCCCTCGCCTACAGTGCCCGCAGCGGCTTCCCCTTCAGCACCTACGGCGAGACCGCCCTCATCGCCGCCCAGAACGTCATCATCACCGTCCTCGTCCTCGGCTTCGACGGCCGCCGCGTCCTCGCCACCGCCTTCGTCGGCGCGCTCGCTTTTGCTGCCACGGCGCTCTTCTCCCAAGATCTCATCGGCATGGATACCATGGCTCTCCTGCAGGCCGGCGCCGGCGCCCTCGGCGTCGCGAGCAAGGTGCCCCAGATCCTCGCTATTTGGCGGGAGGGCGGAACCGGCCAGTTGAGTGCCT